>NC_082728.1:41192792-41561542 GCF_030144855.1 Hypanus sabinus | reverse complement strand
CTCATCACACTAAGCATGTGTATGTTTAATGTATTTGTATTAAGAGCCACTTGATTCTGATTGCAGTTTGAACCAAAATCACTTTTATGCACAAGGTGAAGAATCATCAGACATTGTCTAATGATGTGATCAAAATTGAAGGCCTAATCCCATTGCTCCATTAATTCAATGATGGTGAAATTAGAATACAGATCATGCCAAAGATGTTTAAACTAACAGAAGATTGTGGTGTGGTACTTGTTTGTCATTTACATATTATAGAACACAGTTCACAATCTCTTGAACTTTTTGGCGAACATATCACCCTGATATGAGTTCCAAGTTATTTTGAAAGATTTAATTGTTTTGACCTCTTTGGATGGAACTTGATGATCCACATGAATCTGACACTTTAAATGAAGTAATAATCAGTAATTTATTCCCATTCTGCAAAACACTTTGGAACCAATGTGTGAGAATTACACAGGCACTCACTGTTATGTAAGTAAACCCATGTGACAAGAATTTTAAAATGTGCAAGTCACAATGAGCTGCAATGATTATAAATGTGTATTTTCTCCTTCTGGATGGCAAACAATTATTAACACATTCCAGAAAATGTGGAATAATAAGCGAAAGAATCAAATCTATGGCATTTGCATAGCATTGTCAATTGAAAACTTGAAACAACTTGATTAAGTGAGTAAACCCGGGAAAGAACATATACGCGTTGAATTTATCTTTGCTGCAGTTGGAGATTTCTCCTGAGCAATGGAAATTTAGTTCTTTTTCAGATCAGGTTTTAATCCACTCAGAGTTTTGCAAGTTTATGAATATTTTTCCATACAAATCTTTTGCACTAATACCTTAAGGAACACAGATATGCAGTACTTTTTAATTTTAAGGCACAAAGGTATGTACAACACATTTCCACAGCCACTTATGCAAGAGCAGGCCTTCAGAGCCTCTATATTCATATTGCTGTGTACAGCAGTGTGAATATCTCTTTAACGACTGAATGTGGTGTGTCTTTGGTACAATGTCATACCAAACATTGCCATTTAGCTGAGTTACTGCCTTCATTAAACATTGTTCTGTTGATAGTGTTACCTCTGAGAGCATAGTTAAAGCCTCGAAGAGTCATTTTTAATCCAGTACCATCAGATAGGCTTGAGAGCTGTGAGATTGGGTCTGAGATCTCGTCCATGAGTATATGCTCAGGCTGAAGTCAGAGGCAAATAGATAAAAATTTAGCACTGCTTGTTGATTAAGGAAGTAAACATGAACATGTGCTTTGATATTGCAGCAATTTGTTTTTTCATAGGATAGAATGTGTGAAATACCTGCACCATATTCTACTGAGGCAAAACAAGGAAAGGTCTATACAGGAAGGGGGAATCCTTCGAGATCTGGAGGAAGTAAATTGCTGATTCACAATGAGAGAATGGCTTGAGTTGCCTGTCATAGTTGGGTACTAAGCCTATTCACCAGTGATCCTGGGAAAAGGTAAGATTGTCTCACTCACACTCTCTATTTAATAGGAACTTTGGACAGAGAAGAGATCTAACCTGCGTTTGCACCTTGGTATGCACTGGCCTTATCCCAGCAGATCAATGGCTTTCAGCTTGCAGATACTGGGAATGCAGGGTTACAGGCTGTGCCTGCAATAAGGCTGCTGTTGAAAATAATTGTTCAGTGTACACCTAGGTTAGTGGCAGAAAACTAAGGTGAGACTGCAGTGTCTGCAGACACTTCTCTTCTCATAGGAAGGTGCTGCGAACAGGGTAGAGGTGATATAGTACAGCACAATTGCCTATTGAATTTGCCCAGTGTCCACGTGGCAGACTATGAATCGTTCATTGAAAGGAGAGCTAATCAGTTATTCCTGAGATTTTCAAGAGAAGAAGTAAGAAAATAGAAAATGCTGGCAATACTGAGAAGGCAGACTGCATATGTTCTGAGAAATACAGTAGAGTTAATGTTTCAGGCTAATTACCCTTCATCTGAATCTTAATCTGATTCCTTGTCCTTGGGTGCTCAGATCCACTGAGTATTTCCAGATTTCTGCAGTTTTTATTAATTTTTAGTTAAACCTATAGTATGTTAGAAGTGTCCAGGTGTTGTATACAAAGTGAAACTGAAAGATTATGTGATACAAAAATGAGGAACGATGTGATACAGGAATGCGATGACTTCGGAAAATAATTTAATCACAAGGAAGAGAAAATCTGCAGATGTAGAAGCACACACAGACTGCTGGAGGAAATCAGCAGGCCAGGCAGCATCTACAGAAAAGAGTAAACAGTCGGCATTTCTGGCCGAGACCCTTCATCAGGACTGGAGAAAAATGTAAGAGGATTCAGAGGGGGCAGGGCAGGAAGAAACACAAAGTGATAAGTGAATCCGGGGGGGAGGGGTAGGGTTGAAGTAAAGAGATGGGAAGTTGATTGATGAAAGAGATACAGGGGCTGGAAAGGGAGAAACATTTTCTTTCTTGTATTGCCATTTGCCCTTTCCTATCAGAACATTCCCATTTCCCTCTCTCACCTTCTTACCAGCTCAAGACTTCCCTCTGGTGCTCTTACCCCTTTTCTTTCTTCCATGACCTTTTGTCCTGTCCTATCAGATTCCCCCTTTTCCATCTGCATCCTTTTTTTAAACAATATGAGTGAATCACTCTATACTTAATTCAGGACAACAGCAGTTCCATTGCAAAAGCCCACAAAATGATTAGTGCCATGTTAGGTGAGACCTTGGCAAGACCACATAAATTTTGTGGAAAAGTTCAGTGTGTGCAGGACTTCTGCTATTTACAAAATTGGTGAAACTATTGAATCAAATACAGTTTGAATTGGATGCTTTAAGGAAGAACTGCTTTGCAATATAGAGACATGTTCAAA
Source organism: Hypanus sabinus (assembly GCF_030144855.1). Lineage (NCBI taxonomy): Eukaryota > Metazoa > Chordata > Chondrichthyes > Myliobatiformes > Dasyatidae > Hypanus > Hypanus sabinus. Next base: position 41,558,663 of record NC_082728.1, on the reverse strand, counting down.
CTTCCAATGACGCTTTGAGGGATGTCAGAGCAGGTATGAATTTACTAATATCAGTCTAATATTGTGCAGGTGGAGAGTGTCATGAGAGACTGAAAACAGTTAAAATAGAACTGAAGGACTTGGAGACAATTCAGACTGGATGAGTCAAAGGAGATGCCGTTCAGATTTTAAAATTTGTAGAGTGAAAAAGGTGAAAGTTCAGTGTTTACAGTGACGTAGGGTAGGGTACAGGTTGCAGGATGGTGTGAACACAGAGGGACAAAGATAAAGAGTCTGAAGATGTAATCAGTGTCTGAGCCCAGAGCCACTGGTAAAGTCTGCGGTATCAATATCCCAAATGCAATGTATAAATGTAACTACTGTGGTTACAAATAAGAGTTAGTAGCTTCTATTAACTCTTTTTGGTGTCAGGATAGGTGATGTGGAGAAGCTGATGATCCAAGGGATATATTGAAGTATATTCCAAAAAATGAAAAGTCTTACAATTGCAAAACAGACAAGGGACCTCTCTGCAAAGTGATCCAATGGAATTATCAGTACCTGGAATGCATAGTACAGCAAAGTCAAAAGTTCATTGAATGTAGGCATAAATAGCTCCAGTGAATTTATAGTTGATTGTATGCCAAACAATATATGGATGTAAATGTTAACTGATTACACCGGACAACTAATTTTTTTGAAATTTTTTTTTTGCCTATGATAGACTGTATGAAGCAGAACAGAAATATAATTTCAGACTACTTGTCTCACATATAAATTTGGAGAAACAAAAAATAACTTTTATTAAATATAATATATTTAATTGCATAACACTGCTGATACTTTGCAATAGACCAGCTAAGCTAAAAATGTTTTGTTGATGATTTTCTGTTGTACTCAGTGTCTGAGGCTTCTCACTTAAGTGGCCAACAATAATCGGCTAGTATTGATGGATTCCAGTTGCCCTGACACCATTTCTCTATGACTGCAATGTCCCAGTGAATCCTTTCACCATGATCGTCACTGACAGCACCAAGATTGGCAGGGAAAATTTCTAAATGGGTATGTAGATAATGGATCGTTGGTGACGTTGATGGTTTTGTATGCTAGAAGCATGTTGTCAACCAACTGCACGTAGTTTGGTGCTCTGTAATTGTCAAGATAATTTTCAACAACATCCTTGAACGCCTTTCATGCTATTTTCTCCAGTCCCACTAGAAGTTCTTTGAATTGCCTGTCGTTGATGCCCTGCTTGATTGGTGGCCCAACAAAAATTCCTTACTTAATCTTGGTATCAGTTATTCTGACTTGAATTATGAATTGAAATAACACATGTAGGGTGATTTCAAAAAAATGGTGTGTGATAGGGAAATTTCATGGTGATTTTCATGATCAGCAGTCCAAAATCCATAAGATACACCTAAAAGTATTCAGGAAGCAAACTCTTTGTGTCCAGTGTTACATAATCCAAAATATAAGTGTAAATAAATGATGACTTGCATAAGTTACGTTACCTTTTTAAAGGGAAAGCTGTGCTTTTCAATGAGTGTACAGCTAAGAACTGAGAATACTAAGTGGTATTTCTGATACGTTGTTGTCCTTGTCATTGCTGTTAGTTGTGGGTTTTTGCTTTTTAAGGAAATGTTCTGTTTCTGCTACATGCTTAAACAACAGCAATGCATAAACACCTACAGCCATTCTGCATGCACCTTAAAGAAGACCACTCTGAACAAGTCCGAGTCTGGTAATGGCACCCAATTCAACTAGGTTAAGAAATATACAGTATTTAACCATTTGTCCCGCAACATCCCCAACTTCATCCGCAACCGTGACCCCACCCAATCGCCCAAATGTGATCCTTTGCCAGCTTTTACCTCCCAAATACTTGCTGCCATGCCTAAATGACCAAACAATTGCTGTACACTTCTTGTGATCCTCAGTCACCAGCCTCTTCTCCTTGACTGCTGGTTGGATCCATAAAGCCAACTACTAACTTTGAATCGGAATTCGAACCCTGGAATTCAGGGTCCAATTATTGGTGAGTCCTGGGGTCGAGACTGAAGATCGAAGCCTGAAGGTTGATCAGAAGTCTGGAATCCGAAAGACCGAAGGCCGAAGCCCTGCATCTATGAGTCTGAGACCACTGAGGAAGTTGGAGGTCCGTTGTCTGTGAATTCACTGGAGGCTGTAGACCCGGTGGGTGGCCTGCCCTGGGGGGGGTAGGAGAGTGTGTGTGTGTGTGTGTGTGTGTGTGTGTATGGAAAGGGACTTGTCTTGCTGTTGTTTGATGCTTACTGCATTGTGTCTTGTGCTGTTCTGCTGAGGCATTGTGGGCACGCTCTGCTGGTGCTGGAATGTGTGGCAATAATTGTAGGCTGCCCTCAGCACATCATTAGGTTGTGATGGCTGTTAACATAAGCAATGCAATTCACTGTAACTTTCAATGTACACGTGGTAAATAAATGAATCTGAAACTAAATCCACTGATTGTGACCTCCGTGCATTTTCCTTCACCAGCACAATTGCAGCCCCCATCGCTGTCAACTAATCCTCACCCTGTCTCTTAACATCAACTTTTGCAATTGACTCTTCCACTTACTAACCCAATCCCTATCTTTCCCTCCAACTCCCCACAAATCTTTGGCCACAAACTTCCCTTTACATTATGAATAAACACTCTCGGGCTTCCAGCTGGGTACAGGTATTGCTTTAACTGACGTTTTGATGACAGACTCTGCCATCTTCATCAGGGATGATGCCTAGGCATGTCTAGTCCAGTAGATTTATACCCCATCATCCGTCCTCCTGATTGGTTAGCCTTTATCCAATCAGGTTTCTGCTGTCCCACCTTGTTTACAATTACATGGGATTTGTCATCACAGCATTGGTTAAAGTCGATACCTGTACTCAGCAGGAAGCCCAAGAAGAGTTTATTCATCATATATGTTGGGAAAGCGCTAGATCTTTTTTCCCTTTACATTCCCTATTTTAACAGATGGAAAGCCTTGAATGCTGACTACATTCTAAACCATTACACTTTCACCAATGGGACTTTTGCAAAGCAAGCTACTGTGCTTTCATAAAAGTACAGTTGAAGGTTCTCATTAACTCAAAGAAGTTAAGATCAGTATTATGTACACTTCTTTGTAGATTCATGAGTATTGCCTCTGAAAATGGCTAATAAATACATCTATAATACATTTACAATAAAACATTTGTACCAGCCAGCCCTCTGTACTGAGCAATAATTGTTAGATAGTTTGAATGTGGGAAGAGGTCATGATATTTCTACAGCCAAGAATTAGCCCCCATAACTCTGAGTAACAAGTCTGTCATCTTGACACAACTGAGTGAAATTAGAATCTTGATTATGCAAATTCTATATTTTGGAATTGTTTCAACAAATGTTTACTTATAAATATTTAATGCAGGCAGCCATAGGCTGAAATGCATTGAAGTCATTGAGCTTGAGGAATATTCCTGTACATCTTATTCTTTTCTGTCTAGTAAAAAAAAAGTCATTATTTTTGGACAGCACTGAGTTTCATAATATAATATCAATTTGCAGGTATAAAGTATGCACTTTCTTTGAATCCTCTAGATGAATCACATTCATTATACTTCTTCAAAATAGAATTTGAGATATTACAGCTAATCAGATAACAGTTTCTTCATAATTCTCAAACTGAGAGAGATTGCTATTCACAAACCTGTCCAGTAATTGCCAGATTTTATTTTAATGTACTTAGTTATTTTAATTTTCAATGTTTGCCATTAATAAATGGGTACTTTGGTAAAACATGACCTTTCAAGTTACTGCGAACTGAACAGCCATGTTGCTAAGTTGCAGATCTTGCATAAATCTCCAAGGATCAATTCTTAGATAATCCCACACAAAACAATTGACAGAGGGAGAAAGAATTTTTGTTTCTTAGCCTCCTACAAGGTTTGTCATAAAGCAGGCATTTGAATCTGCAGGCAAAGAAACGAGAAGTATAGAAAGTTATTAATAATCCATTATGCAAACTTGATCCCATCAAAAGTGAAGCAAAATGCAATAAAAGAGTAATATCATTATATTTATAACGATGAGGTTTTATAATACCACTGCAAAACCAATTATTGAGCAGTGGTGACAACTGGTAGCACAAACTGAACTCTAATTGTTATATATGAAAAAATGAAATTAATTTATTCAAAATTAAGTTTCAAATAAAATAATTTTGTTGGTGTGTTGTCAGATGCATAATCCGAATAAGTGTTTTAATTAGAAACCTTGTCTTTCATTGTGCTTAGCAATTGCTTGCAGAGCTAATCATTGTTCCTATAAATAAATTCTGTTCAGGTTAAAGTCGTCTTCTCTTCCTTATGTTCCTTAATCATAGTTTCATAAATTAAGTTGTAGCCTGTAAAATGCTACAAACTATCTGTTGATTGTTAATTGGACTTCAATTTGCAAAAGACAAATTCAAGGGTTGTTCTGTTATGACTTGAATTACGTGGTGATGCTTTTGGATGTATAGATTTCACATAGCTAGTTGCAGGCAAACTTTGAGCTTGTTAAGGCTGGTGAACAAATTAACCTATCCATCAACAGATGGCATCTATCCACCGGGAGCTTGCACCCATCAGTTTGGAGCTTCTCATCCCGCTCACTTCTCTGAACCCCAAATCCTATCCAAAAACAAAAAAAAGAGAGCTAAAGCACTGCTCGGGTTTCACAAAATGTAAATTTAACTTTAAAGCAAACAAAGCAAAAGTAAACCAAGGTCCTTTTCAAATTAACTGAAATGTAATATCAGGTGCAGTGACCCTGCATGGTGCCCTAGAAATCCATTCATTCACCCAGTAAGGTTTTCAGAAGGATATCAAAGGGACGTAAATCGTCCCACAGTGGGAAATCATTTCCTCAGGTGTGCTTCTGTTACTTCATCAGTTCGATTCCCCTGTTGCCAAGTCACAGACCCACCATCTGTGCCACTAAAGCCAGCATAGCAACAGCCTACAATAATGTAACAGCTTTAAAAGAGTAAAAGAGCAAGTCTCCTTACGTGTGGATTATACGTGGGGATTCTGCTGAGGGAACTTGAGCAGCTAGGGACTAATTTAAAGCACAGAATCATAAAGGTAATAATCTCTGGAATGTTTCCTGAGCCATGTGCAAGTTGACACAGGATTAATAGAAGATCAGAAAATTAAATGTGTAGCTCAAAGATTGTTTGAGAGAAGTGGATTTGAATTTGTGGGACATTGGCACCAGTAACAGGGAAGGAGGGAGCTGTTCCAATGGCATGGACACCACCTGAACCATTTTTGGATCAGAGTTCTGGCGAATCATATAACAAAGCCTGTGGATATAGCTTTAAATTAAATCGTAGGGGGTGCGTTCAACAGCTTGGAAAGGTATGGATAATGTAACAGGGAAAGAGAGTGCAGGAGAGGTTCAAGGTTTAGAAAGGGATACGAATTTAGGTTCAGGCAAGATAGAGATAAAATTGAAAAGGCTGGTGAATATAGGACTGAAGATATAATATTTGAATGCACACAGGGTACATAATAAGGTAGATGATCTTGTGGCACAGTTAGAAATTGGCAGGTATGACACTGGACATTACTGATTCGTGGTTGAAAGAGAATCATAGCTGGGAGCCTAGTACCTAAGTAATGAAAGGACGTGCAGGTGGGCAGAAGAGGTAGAGTGTTTTTGTTGGTAAAAAAATGAAATGAAATCCTTAGAAAGAAAAGACACTGCTGGGAGTTATACACAGGCCTTTGAACAGTTGCCAGGATTTGGGGTAAAAATTACAACGGGGGTTTGAAAAAATCACATAAACAGGGCAATGTTACAATGGTCATCGGTAGATTGGGAAAATCAGGTTGATGTTGGATCCTAGGAGAAGGAATTGACCTGGCATTTGGAGTTTAATCTGGGTAAGTACAAAGTGCTGCACCTTGGCAGGTCAAAAGTAATGGGAAAGTGTACAGCAGAACACTTTGGAGCATCCATGTACAGAAGGATCTTAGGGTGCAAATCCATAGCTCCTGAAAGTGGTAGCGCATGTGGTAAAGAAGGCACATAGCATGCTCATCCTCATCGGTCAGGCCTTTGAATATAAGAGTAAGACAACTGTATAAACATTTGTTTAGACCATATTTGTAATGTATGTGCTGTTCTGGTTGCCCTGTTACTGGAAGGATATAGAGTCTCTGGAGAGGGTCCAGAAGAAGTTCACCCGGAAGCTGTGTGGATTAGTGAGTATTATCTGTAAGGAGTGGTTGGCCAAACTTGTATTGTTTTCTCTGGAGTGCCGGTGACTGAGGGAAGACCTGATAGATGTTTACAAAATGTACCAGGAGCATGACCACCACTCCCTAGCGTTCTCCTGGCCAATGTGCAGTCACGGGAGAGCAAGGTAAAGGACCTAAGGGTAAGGTTACTGCATTGGAAGGAAATGAGGGATTGCTATGTTCTCTGTTTCACAGAGACATGGTTCACCCCTGACATTCCAGACATCACGTTCCATACCAAGAGGTTCTCAGTCTAACTGATGGACTAGTTGGTGGCATCTATATATGATAAATTCACTCTGGTGCTTGTATGTAGTGGACTTGAATCACTTTTGTTCTTCCAACCTGGAACATCTAATGATTAAGTGCTACCTGTTCTACTTACCACGAGAGTTTTCTGCCATGATCCTTACTGCAGTATACATACTGGCAAAGGTAGATGTCAAGCAGGCATCGGATATACTGAGAACCATAAGAAATAAACAACAAACAGTTTAATCTGATGCCTTTCACATCCTTACTGGGGACTTCATTCAGGCACGCTTGAAGAAATCTCTGCCCAGCTACCATCAGCAGATCTCCTGCAGCAACAGAAGACCCACCACACTCGACCGCTGTTACACCACCATGCAGAATGCTTACTGTTCCGTCTCTTGACCATGTTTTGGGAAATCTGATCATCTGGCTCTCCTCCTCCTACTTGAATATAGGCAGACTAAAGAGCAAGGCAGCAGAGATAGGTTCAACAAAGAGATGGCCACGGGAGGCAGAGAAGCAGCGACAGGGTTGCGTTGACTGATCCATGCTAAAGGACTTATCAGAGGGCCTGAATGAATATGCCATGGTTATCATGGACATTATAAAGACACTCATCGACACTGTGTCCCCACAAAATCATTCAGCGTTTTCTCCAAATAGAAGCCCCAGATGAACCAAGGGATTTGCACTCTGCTGAGGGCTAAACTGGTGGTGTTGAGGACAGGCAATGCAGGGAAGTACAAGAGGTCCATGTATGACATTTGGAAAGCCATCTCACATGTAAAGTGATAATTCCAGACTAAACCTGAGGGCTGCTCAACAGCTGTGGCAGGTCTTCAATGCCATCACTTCCTGAAAAACCAAGCAGCATAAATGACAGCAACACATACAAAATGCTGGTGGAACACAGCTGGCCAGGCAGCATCTACAGGAAGAAGTACAGTCGACGTTTCGGGCCAAGACCCTTCGTTAGGACTAACTCCTCTCCCAGCATAAATGACAACAAGGTTTCACTTCCAGATGAGCTCAATGCCTTTTATGCTCACTTTGACCAACAGAACATGGAGGCACATTCACAAACCACCACAGCCCCCAATGATCCTGTGATTTCAGTCTCTGAGGCTCATTTGAGAGCATCTTTCAGCCATTTGGACATGTGGAAAGCATCAGGCCCAGACAGCCTATCTGGCTGAGTACTCAAGACGACCTGTGCTAATTAACTGGCTGGCATGTTCACAGACATCTTCAGCCTCTCGTTTTGGTATTCTGAGACACTCAGCTCGTTTAAGCAATCATACAGGTGCCCAATAAGAAGGTGGTAATCTGCCTCAATAACTATTGTCCAGTAGCGCTTATATCCATTGCACTGAATGACTTTGAGAGGCTGATCATGAACCACATCAATTCCTGCATGAGGAGTGACCTGGATCAGTTCCAATTTGCCTGCTGTCACAACAGGTCAACAGCAAATGCCATTTCATTGGCTCTTCAGTCATGCACTAGACAATGAGCGGACAATACATCAGGATGCTTTTCATTGACTATAGCTCAGCATTCATCCCCTTCAAACAAATCACTGAGCTTCTCAATCTTCCTTTGCAACTGGATCCTCAATTTCCTCACTTGTAGACCCTAGTCAGTACAGAGTAGCAACAGCATCTCCTCCATAATCACCATTGCCTTATACCTATGACAATTCCAGTGCCATATTTTGCTGATGGCACCACTGTTGTTGGCTGAATTAAGGGTGATGACTAATTGGCATAATGAAAATCTAGTGGAATGGCCAAATACTAGTGCATATAGTTTTAAGATGACAGGGTTATGTTATTTTACACAAAGTGCCAGGAGTCTGAAATGAACTACCAGGAATGGTGGTAAAAGGAGGCATGATAGTGGCATTTAAGAAGCATTTAAATAGGTATATTATCATGCCGGGAATAGAGGGATATAAATCACATGCAGGCAGATAGGTTTAGTTTAATTTGGCATTGTGTTCAACATAGATATCTTGGGGTGAAGGAGCTGTTCTTGTTCTTCATTCTATGTTAAACACAAAATGTCCTTGCACTGAAAGAAATTACACCTTAAAATAAAAGAACAAATTTTACAGGTACATGAAGGCCAATGCCCCATAGAAAATCAAAGTTTCAAAATGCCGTGGAGGATGGGGAGTGTGCAGGACATTCATTAAATCACTATGACTGTAACATCTGTGAATTCTTCAGTGCTGTAGTGCGAGTGGCCAAGGAGCCAACGTGCTGAAAATCAAGAACAATTGAAAGGTTACCAAGGACAAAGGGTAAATCGGTTGTCCTTCAGGAAGAGTATTTTCTTTCTTATGACTCAGCCCATAACAGCATTGCCACGTAGTCCTTCCCATTGTGAACGATCAGCTCCAGACTCACTGCCATTGCAGGGTGACGTATACCGAGTGAAAGTAACAATCACTCAGGAACAGATAGTATCCTTGTTGAAGTTCTTCAGAATGGTGCAGAGGCACTTCAATCACTGATCATGACCTACAATTCCAGACTGAATTTTACAAAGACACAAAAGAGAGGGATTCATAAGCAGTCTACTTTTGAATAACCTTAACACTCAAGGTTAAAGAGTGGAGACCCAGAAATTATTCTGAATTATCTTCTTCTTATTCGGCTGTCCAGCAATTTTGATGTTGACTGTGCTGAGAGTTTAGTGTCTGCAGGCGCGTTTTTGGGCCACAAGACCAGCATTGGATCAGCAATGTCTCCCACATCCGTTGCATTTGTGATTTGACTGGTCTAGCACCAAATGTCTGCATACATGACCTGCTTCATATTCCTTCTGCCTTTTCTCCTCCATAGCTGGGATGGACTTCTTGACAATGCAGCGCCAACTTCTTCTGTCCAAAGCATCTTTCTCCCAGGTGTTGATATTCATGTCGGTGTTCTTCATATGGCGCTTGAGCACATCTTTGTAGCGCGGCTTCTGACCACCATACTTCCTCGTTCCTTCACGTAGCTCGCCGTAGAAAACAGTTCTGGGTAAACGATCATCACTCATTCTTCTGACATGACCAGTCCAAGGCAGCTGAGAAGCTGTGATGAGCATTTCTGCATTGACTGTCTCAGCACATTTGAGCACCTCCACATCTGGTACCCTCTCTTGCCACTTGATGTGTAATATTTGGCGTAAATGCCCGAATTGTGTCTTGGTCAATTTCTTGATGTGCTTCCAATACAATGTCATTGTTTCAGTTGAATAAAGCAGAGATGGTAAAACAGCTGTGTTAATACACTTTGTGACCTTGGTTGCCATTTTAATGTCGTGGCGAGACCAAAGTTGCTTCTGCACAGCACCAAAGAGTTTTGTAGCTGATTGAATTCTCCTCTCAACTTCCAGATCTGATGAGTTGGTGTTGGTCACAGTGCTTCCTACGTATGTGAAGGAGTCAGAACATTTCAGCGCTACCCCATTGACCGATATGACTGGTGGTTGGGTCTCACTGGGACTACACAGAGGAGGAGGCTGGTACAGAAGTTCAGTTTTGGAGGCATTGATTCTTAGGCCAAAATGAGTGGCAGCAAATGAGAAGTGGTCTGCAATTTCTTGAATCACATTAACGTCAGTAGCAACCAGTGCTGAGTCATTTGCGTACAGAAGCTCTCTGACACACATCTCTCTTGATTTGGTTGAGGCTTTGAGTCTTGACAGGTCAAACAGTTTTCCATCTGTGCAAGTCCTGATGTACACACCTTTGTCCAAATTATAGTCCATTATTTCCAAAAATGCAGCAGGATATAGTGACAACAAAGTTGGAGCAAGAATGCATCCCTGTTTTACCCTGTGGTTGATGGTGAAGGCTTCACTGACAACTCCTCCGATAGATACTTTGCCAGAAATGTTCTCATGAAACAACTTGATTATCGTAACCAGCCTATCTGGACAGCCATAAGTTTTGAGCACTTCCCAGAGTGTTTCTCTGTCCACCGTATCAAATGCTTGTGAGAAATCAACAAAGACAATGTATAATAGTTACTGCTGTTCTACCGCCTTCTCCTGAGGTTGCCTCAAAGTAAAAATCATGTCAGTGGTTGCTCTTCCAGCCCTAAAGCCACACTGGCTTTCAGAAAGCACATCTTCTGAGATAATCTTGAGCCGGTCGAGCAGTATCTTCATCATCATCTTGCCAGCTGTGGACAGAAGGGGGATTCCTCGGTGGTTTCCACGAACACTACGGTCGCCTTTCTTCTTGTAGATGATGACTATCAGCACATCTTTGAAGTTCTGAGGGAGACTTTGATTCTGTCAACAAGCATTATATAAGTTCAACAGTTTAGAGCAGGACCACCTTGCTTCAGTACATCTGATGGAATGCTGTCTTGCCCGGGCGCTTTACCACTCCTGGTATCTTTTAAAGCCGTATCATGTTCTGTCACAGTGATGAGTCCACATAGCTCTTCTCTTACCGGTCTAGTTTTGAACCTTTCACATGCATTGCAGTCAGCCGCACCTCATTGGTTTAGAAGGTTACAGAAGTGTTCACTCCATTGCTCAATGATGTCTTTCCTGTCAGTGCATAGCTTGTTCCCATCTGCAGTTGTTACTGGGGCCATTGTATTGCTTCTTGGACCATAGACAGCTCTCAGTCCTGAGAAGAGCCCGTGGTAGTCATTCCTCTCTGACATTGCTTGCAGTTCTTCCGCTTTCTTTTTTTTTCAATCTTTTTATTGATTTTCATATATACACATAAAAAAAACATAACATAATAATGAGTAAATTATGAATACAATAGACTTGAAATCACATTAATAATAAGATAACAATATCCTATTAAACATCAGCAGAAAAAAATACCTTAATCAATCAAGTCCATATGATTATATAGGAAAAAAAACAAAAATAACCATTAAAAGAGAGAAAAAAAAATTTGAAAATATGTGAAAAAAAAGTATATATTAAGAAAAATAAAACACTAAACTAAACTAACATGGGCAATAATAATAGTTTACAAGTATATGATAGTGTCAACAAACTCCGGAACTCCATACCTGAACATGAATAAGCAGAAAGAAGGTCTGGAAAAGGCCAAATTAATTCATACGAAAATGTCGAATAAACAGTCTCCAAGTTTCTTCAAATTTAATTGATGAGTCAAAAATAGTGCTTCTAATTTTTTCCAGGCTCAGATAAGAAATAGTTTGAGAAAGCCACTGAAACGTGGTAGGAGGATTTACTTCTTTCCAGTTTTGTAATATAGACCTTCTGGCCATTAATGTTACAAAAGCAATCATTCGTCTGATTGAAGGGGAAAACTGATTACCATCTTCATTTGGTATGCCAAAAATTGCAGTAATAAAATGAGGTTGTAAATCTATATTCCAAATTGAGGAAATAGTAGTAAATATGTCCTTCAAGTAATTATGTAAAGTGGGACATGACCAAAACATATGGGTCAATGAGGCCACTTCTGAATGACATCTGTCACATTGAGGGTTAATATGAGAATAGAGTCGAGCAAGTTTATCTTTAGACATATGAGCTCTATGTACAATTTTAAATTGTATTAAAGCATGTTTAGCACATATAGAAGAAGAATTAACCATTTGCAAAATTTTTTCCCATTTATCTGTTGATATATTATATCGAAGTTCTTTTTCCCATTCTTGTTTAATTCTAACTGATATTTCTGGTTGTATCTTCAAAATCATATTATAAATAAAAGCTACTAATCCCTTCTGACAAGGATTTAAGGTAAAAATCAAATCTGTAAAGTCCACCAAAGTTGAATTAGGAAAAGATGGTAAAACTTTATGTAAGAAATTACTAATTTGTAAATATCTGAAAAAATTAGATTTAGGTAATTCAAATTTGTTGGAAAGTTGGTCAAATGACATCAAAGTATCTTCAAAAAAGAGATCACGAAAGCATTTTATACTTTTCCTTTTCCATATGTTAAAAGCTTGATCTGTCCAAGAGGGTTTGAAAAAGAAATTAAGTAAGATAGGGCTATCAAGAGCAAAGTTTTTCAAAGTAAAAAACTTACGAAATTGAAACCAAATTCGTAATGTATGTTTAATAACAGGATTAGATATTTGTCTATTAAATTTAACTAAATCAGCAGGAAGACAAGAGCCAAGAACAGAGAATAGAGAATATCCCTTTACCTCATTACATTCCAAATTTACCCACTGTGGGCACAGTGGTGAATCCAAATCTAGTTTCCAATACATTAAATTATGAATATTATTTGCCCAATAATAAAATCTAAAATTGGGTAAAGCTAAACCACCATCTTTTTTAGATTTTTGTAATTGCTTTTTACTTAACCTAGGGTTTTTATTTTGCCACACAAATGAGGAAATTTTTAAATCAATGTTATCAAAAAAAGATTTAGAAATAAAAACTGGTAAGGCTTGAAATAAGTATAAAAATTTCGGTAAAATCATCATTTTAATAGCATTAATCCGACCAATTAATGATAAAAACAAAGGAGACCATCTTGTAGTAAGTTGATGAATTTGATGAAGCATAGGTAAAAAATTCAGTCTAAATAAATCTTTATATTTCTTGGTAATTTTTATACCTAAATAGGTAAAGTTATCAGTAACAACTTTAAATGGTATCCTATCACTCAATAAAGTTTGTGCATTTAAAGGAAATAATTCACTCTTATCTAAATTTAGTTTATAACCAGAAAAAGTACCAAATTGAACCAACAAGGATAAAATAGCGGGAATAGACCTATCAGGGTCAGAAATATATAACAGCAAATCATCAGCATAAAGTGATAATTTGTATAACTTCTCATTACGGGTAATACCAAAAATATTAGGAGATTCACGAATAGCAATAGCTAAAGGTTCTAATGCAATATTAAATAATAAAGGACTTAAGGGACAGCCTTGTCTCGTACCACGAGATAATTGAAAAAAAGAGGATCTATAGTTATTTGTAAGAACAGAAGCAACGGGTTTATGATATATTAATTTAATCCATGATATAAAGTTAGGACTAAAATTAAAATTTCTCAATGTATTAAGTAAATATATCCATTCAACTCTATCAAAAGCCTTTTCAGCATCTAATGAAATAACACATTCTGGGATTGTGGGTGGTGAAGTATGAATTATATTAATCAATTTTCTAACATTAAAAAAGGAATACCGATTCCTCATAAAACCAGTTTGATCTTCTGAAATAATCTGTGATAGTACTTTTTCTAATCTAATAGCTAAAATTTTTGTAAGAATCTTAGAATCTACATTTAATAGTGATATAGGGCGATAAGATGTACATAAAGTAGGATCTTTATCTTTTTTAAGAATTAGAGAGATATTAGCTTCATAAAAAGATTGACGTAATCTCTTCTTAGCAAACGCATCATTAAAAATTTCACATAACCAAGGAGAGAGCAAAGAAGAAAAAGTTTTAAAAAATTCTACTATATAACCATCAGGACCAGGAGCTTTCCCTGAATTCATTGATGAGATAGCCTCTCCTATTTCCACCATAGAGATAGGAGCATCTAACAGGCTATGGTCTTCATCAATCAGTTTAGGAATATTCAAATTGTTAAAAAAATTATCTATCATGGACTGGTCACCATCAAATTCTGATTGATATAGAGATTTATAAAAATCTTGAAAGGTATTATTAATTTCTTTATGATCAGTAGTTAAATTACCGTCTTGTTTGCGAATTTTAATAATTTGTCGCTTAGTCGAGATAGCTTTTAATTGATTAGCTAACAATTTACCAGTACGATCACTGTGAATATAGAATTGAGCCCTGGTCCTAATTAATTGATTTTCAATTGAAGAAGATAATAGTAAACTATGTTCCATTTGAAGCTCAACTCTCTTCTTATAAAGTTCTTTGGTAGGAGTCACGGAATAAATCTTATCAATTTCCTTGATTTTATCCACTAATAAAGCAATATCTAAATATCTTTGTTTTCTTTTACCAGCAGAATATGAGATAATTTGTCCACGAATAAAAGCCTTAAAAGAGTCCCAAAGTATTCCTCTGTCGATTTCTTCAGTACAGTTTGTTGAGAAGAACAAGTCAATTTGCTGTTTTATATAGGTGATAAATTCTGGGTCTTGAAGCAAAGTAGCGTTAAGCCTCCAAGATCTGATATTATTGGAATAGTCCGAAATCTTAATAGATAACTTCAAAGGTGCATGATCTGAAATAGTAATAGAATCATATTTACAATCAATAACATCCGTTAATAACCGATGATCAATAAGAAAATAGTCAATTCTAGAATAGCTATGATATACATGTGAAAAAAATGAAAATTCTTTATCTTTAGGGTTCAAAAACAGCCATATTTCTGTAATTCCCGAATCAACCATAAACGAATTAATAAGTAGGGCTGATCTGTTCGGAAGAGTACGAATAGGTTTAGATCTATCCATCGAAGGATTCAAACAACAATTAAAATCTCCACCCATTATCAACATATATTCATTTAGATTAGGAAGGGAAGTAAATAAATGTTTAAAAAATTCAGGGCAGTCAAAGTTTGGAGCATAAATATTAACTAGAACAACTTTCCGATGAAAAAGTAAGCCAGTTATCAACAAAAATCTACCCTGTGGGTCAGAAAAAAAAAAAGAAATAATTTCATGATGTGTAAACAATATTGAGGGGTCTATAAAAATAGACACACCCCTAATTTTAGCGGTACAATTCGAGTGAAATTGTTGACCCTTCCAGAACCTAAAAAAACGTTGATTATCCTCCCTCCTGATATGGGTCTCCTGTGCAAAGATAATATTAGCATTCAGTCTATGGAATACTTTAAATATTTTTTTACGTTTAATCGGATGATTTAAACCATTAGTATTCCAGGAGATAAAGTTAACAGATTTATCCATCATACTAATATTAGTTGTGTGTATCATAAAAGGTTAAAAAGACACATAACCCACAATTCAGGAAGGAGGAAAATTGATTCAGGAGCAGCCGGAGAACATGACACCTCAACAATATTAATAATTTAAAGTCGGCCCATAAACTAAAAGCAAAAAAATAAAGAGCAAAAGCGTGAAAAAAGATCCCTACCCCCTCCCCCCACCCTTCAAAAAAAAGCCAAGCGGCAGGCGCATAATCTAATACTAATATTACCCCCATTTCAAGATGGCAGCTCTATAAAAAGATTAAAAGAAAACTATATAACACCCGAATTAAGATATAGAGTTGCAAAAAATATATATATTAATCAGAATAAAAGAAAACTAATATAATAAAACAAACAATCATTAATAAAAAAAAGTATAAACATCAAAATTTAAAAGTGTAATATACCTTTAAAAAAAATCCCGTGTACAAATACAAGATGACGTTTCAAAAACAAAGACTTATGGGAAGAAGAAACGCCATTTTGAAAAAGCCATATTACTAAATACAAATGTGAGTTCAGCAATCTGTTAAAAGACAAAATAAAATTTAAAAAAAAGGGATATAATAAACAGTACAATATATATAAAAAAAAGACCAAAAATCCAAAACATTCGTCCCATTTCTGAGTACAGGCAAACAAATAAATGCTTACAAAAAACAGAATCTTACGGGAAAAAGAAACGACATCTTAAAAAAAAGTAAATCATTATTGCAAAATATAAACGTATATAACCAAAACAGAAAGAAAAAAAAAAGATATTATAAAAATTAAAAAGAACATCTATAAACAATGATGATAGTAAAAAAAAAACAGACCCATAGATCAAAATAAGAAGTTATAACCCAGCTTCATAGGTTAAAACTTAAAATAGAAAGATATCCTCTCTCCGAAAAATCTTCCACATAACACATAGTTCAAGTTGCAGTAGAAGATCGAAATTTTTCAACAAATTTCTTCGCTTCTTCCGGAGTGTTAAAAATTTGCTGCCTGTTGTCGCTCAGCGTAATTCTAAGCTTCGCTGGATACATTAAAACTTGTTTAAGTCCAATCGAATAAATCTCTGCCATCACTGGTTTAAAAGCGATTCTGGCTCTCATAACCTCATAAGAATAATCCTCAACAATTCGAAATTTGAAGTTATTGTAAGAAATCATACCCTTTTTACGAGCTAATCGAATTAAAAGCTCTTTCTCACGAGGATAATGAAGGCGAACAATCACCGCTCGTGGTTTATCAGACATAGACGAAAACCTCGCAACTCTGTGAGCACGGTCAATAACAGGTTTAGTTTACAAACCTTCATCACCGAAAATTTCCCACAGTAACTTAGAGAAAAATTCAGTTAAATCACCGGACTCAACTTTTTCGGAAAACCCGATATTTCGCAAATTCTGTCTGCGAGATCGATTTTCGAGATCAGTAATTTTAAACTTATGCTGATTTACAGCTTTAAGAGTCGATTGTACCTTCTTATCCAACTCCTCAAGTGTACGTGCTTTTTCAACAATTAATTTTTCAAGAGTCTCCAACTTATCTTCATGCCGCTGAATATCCGTTGCCTGTGACTGAAACTTAGTATCAAGCGATTTAACAGCTCCTTCAAGTTCAGACATTTTCGTGGTAAGCTTGTTTTCCAAACTTGCCATTTTACTTTCCAGCTTGCTTTCCAAACTTGCAAATTTAGTGTCCAGAAGATTAGAAATTGCATCGATAGATAAAGGCTCCTTAGACGATTTCTTACTTGTAGCCATTTTAAGTTCGGCAAAGTTAGATCAAATATAGTTTTAGGGAAAAAAAAGTCAATCGAAAATATCAACTCATTTGATTAAATTCGAAAAGATTTGATTAAAGGGTGATTATAGTTAGAAAAGTGAAGAGCGCCTAAAAGGCAGATGTTTACGTCGCCATCTTGAAACTCCACCCCCCGTTCTTCCGCTTTCTTATTCCACCAGTTGTTCTTCATAGCCCTGATCTCCCTTTGAACTTTGGCTTTCACAGCCTTAAATGCTGCTTTGCTTCTTTCAGAGTTCTCTTTAAAGCCTTTGTTTCATCTGTAACAGTTTCAGAATTGAATCATTTTGTTCTTGAAACCAGTGAAGAGTTTTTCTCTTAGGGTGGCCAAGCACTGCACTTGCAGTTGAATGGATGGTTTTCTTGAGCTGCTTCCGGCATTCTCCAATATTGGTTGGGTCATTGAGAGGGTCTTTGTCATCTTGGAGAGATAATGCCAATGCTGTGACAAGTCTCCTCTGATGTTCCTCACTGGCCAACTTGTTGACATCCAATTTTTTGGGTGCTTCACTGGGTGTTTTTCTCCTTGGCAGCAACAGCTTAAGTTTAAGTTGTGATCGTACCGTGTAATGATCAGATGAGCACTCTGCTCCACACTTTGCTTTTTGTTGATAGCACCTCTGGCATATCTGCTCTACAAGTCACAACATAGTCAAGCAGATGGAGATGCTTTGTCCTTGGGTGCATCCAGGTGAAGTAGTTCTTCTCGGGTTGACAAAAGAAAGTGTTGGTAACACACAATTCCCTCTGCATGCAAGCGTTAGCATAAGTTCACCATGGTGTTCTTTTTGCCTTTACCAAATTTACCTTCATAGGTACTGTGATCCTTGCCTACCCTGGCATTGAAATCTCCCAAGATGAGCAACTTTTCTGCCCTAGGGACATTATCAGTTACTTCAGCCAGTTCCTGATAGAAGAATTCCTTGTCTTCATCAGAATATGCCACAGTTGGTGCATACACATTGATCAAACTCAGGAAACGATCCTTTCCGATGGGAACACATAGTCACATGATCCTTATCCCTATCGGAAGTGTTGGTAATTTGTTAGCAATCTTGTTGCAAATAGCAAAGGCCACACCTGCATCTCTCCTTTCGTTGGTTTTCCCAATCCAAAAGAAAGTATGAGTATTTTCTTGGATCTGGCCTTGTCCTTCAATCCTTGCCTCTTGGAGTGCAGCAATATCAATGTTGTATCTTGCCAATTCCCAAGCTATCAAAGCAGTTCTCCTTTCCGGTCTTGAGTCGTTATCCAGCATTGTTCGCACATTCCATGTGGCAACAGTCAGTTTCATCTTCTTAAACTTCTTACCGCAATGGTGAAGACCCTCCGGCCATGCTGAGCCAGCCAGGCAAAATCTGAGCAAGCTTTCTTTACCCCACCCTTTCTTCCCCTTCCAGGGTGGGCACTGCTATCCCTAAAAAAGGGCTGCCTGGACAATCACAGAGCTGTTGTTGCTCAGAAAACTCAGCAAGGTAGCGACCATCTTATGTGAGCGCCTATGTGCAGAGTCCATGCTAGCAGCTTCCAGCTCCCCAAGCCTGCTGCCATCACGTGACCTCCAGCGCCACAAGACTTTCCACACCGTCCAGGAACTCTACTCCAACACGCCTTGCACTGTAGTAAGACAGATGGTGTCGTGCCCCCTCCATACAGTCTCTCTGGGCTTCCAAATCTGATGTTAAGTTACCTGTTACTACTATGAAGCCAACACTTTGATATTTCTACCTAGCATAATCATTGAAATAACTCCTACAAAACCAGTAATTAGCAAACTGAATTCTTATATTTAGTGGCCAAATGCTGCTTCGATAGTGGATGGAAGCCTATGGAATTTTCCATCATTGTCATGATATTCCATGTATATTTTTCTGTTCTTGTTCAAGTATTGATTTTAAAAACTGGATCAAGTGGTCTGTTATTTGTAAGTATTGGAAGAAATGACATGGTAAATCAGAAATCAGTTTTGAAACAACACAGAGGCTAAATTCTAACAATGGAACATAGTACCTGGTAAAAATTTTGGAGTGGTAAAGGTTTCACAGCTTTGAAAGAGAAACAGACAGACATACTTTATTGATTGATTGATAAAAGACAGACAGTGAGCAAAAAGTAACAGAGTTACAGTATTTCAGCACAGTGATACAGAGTTTGCACCAGCATACGTAGAAACACAAAAGATACTCCAGGCTTGATGCCCATCAGCGTTGTGTTCTTATCAGCCTTCAAGATTTCATCGTGACCTCACTGCCAATAATAAAATTGCAATGAGAAGAACAAGAGCTACTGTACAATAATTTTAATATGTACAATTGGTGAGTTCCAAGCAAACGTGACCCAATACACTCACAGTTGAGGAGAAATAGTTGGGATTTTGGTTAAAGAAACCTTTTTCCATGGTGTAGGTGTAGTGTTGGGGTTGATGGGATATTGGGAAGTATCTTGAGTCAGGTGACCTACAGAGGAGATGATGTTGCTTGGGCAGACAAAGTGGAAGAGCATACCAAGAGGTTCTATAGCTATATTAAGAGTCAAAGGGTAGCAAGGGACAAAATTGGTTTGCTTGAAGATCAACAAGGTCATCTATGCATGGAGGGAAAAAGAGATGGGGAGATTTTAAATGAATCTCTTGCATCTGTATTTGCTCTAGAGACACACACAGATTATAAAACTGAGGTACAAGTGTAGTGAGGTTGTGGAGCATATCTAGATTGCAGAGATCCAGATGAGTTAGTGTGAATAAATCCCCAGGCCTGACAAGGTATTCATTTAGACCTTGCAGGAAGGCTAGTGCAGAAATTGCAGGGGTCTGGTAGAGATGCTAAAAGTATCCTTAGCGATGGGTGGGGTGCTGGATGTCTACAAGATAGCTAATGTTGTTCTGTTGGTCGAGAAAGTCTCTAAGAATAAGTCTAGAATTTATAGAGAAGTGAGTGTCCTTTCAGTCGTGGGTAAATTATTGGAAGGTGTTCTAAGGGACAGGATATATAAGTATTTGTTTAGACAGGCATGATTAGGATAGTTAACATGGCCTTATGCATGGTAGGTTGTGTTTTGCTAATCACATGGAGTTTTTCGAAGAGGCTACATGAAAACCGATAAGATCATAAGACAAAGGAGCAGAATTAAGCCATTCAGCCCATTGAGTCTGCTCTGACATTCCATCATGTTATCCCTTCATTCTCCTGCCTTTTACCCATAATCTTTGACACCCATACTAATTAAGAACTAATCAACCTCTGCTTTAAATGTATCCAATGATTTGGCATCCACAGCTATCTGTGACAGTGAATTCCACAGATTCACCACCCTTTGTCAAGTGAAATAACCCCTCATCTCCATTCTTTAGTGATGTCCTTCTGTTCCAACACTAAGCTCCCCCTCCATAAGAGACATGCTCTCCATGCCCCTAACCAGACTTCTCAATACTCAATAGATTTCAATGAAATCCCTCCTCCCCATTCTTCTAAACTATAGTGAGTCAGTGAGTACAGGCCCTATGCCATTAAATGCTCCTCATACATTAATCCTGCCATTGATGGGATCATTCCTCCTCTGTACTCCAATGCCAGCACACCCTTTCTTTGATAAGGAGCACAAAACTGTTCATAATACTACAAGTGCAGTCTGACCAATTCCTATAAAGCCTCAGCATTACTTTCTTGTTTTTTATATTCTAGTCCTCTTGAAATGAATGCTAGCATTGCAGTTGTCTTCCTTCCTACCAACTCAACCTGCAAATTAACCTTTAGGGAATTCTGCACAAGAACTCTGAAGTCCCTTTGCACTTCAGAGTCTTCTCCGTTTTGAAAATAGTCTTCATGTTTATTTCTACTGAAGTGCATGATCATACATTTCCCTCAATCTGCCACTCTTTCTCTATTCTCTTAATCTGTCTAATTCCTACAACATTGTCTATCCTGCTTGTTATTTCTTCCAAGAATATCAACAGGTTTGTCAGACAAGATTTCCCCCTAAGGAAACCATGCTGACTTTAGTCTATTTCATCATGTGCCTCCAAGTACCCTGAGACCTCAGCCTCAGCCTTAATAATGGGCTCCAACATCTTCCCAACCACTTAATCCAGGCTAGCTAGCTAATAATTTCCTGTCTTTTCCCTCCCTCCCTTGTTAAAGTGTGGGCTGGTCTTTGCAACTTTCCAGGGTTCCAGAACCATTCTAGAATCTAGTGATTCTTGAAAGATCACTATTAATGCTTCCACAGTCTCTTCAGCTACCTCTTTTAGAACTCTGAGGTGTAGTCCATCTGGTGCAAACAACTTATCCACCTTCTGATCTTTCGGCTTCCCAAGCACCTTCTCCTTTGTAATAGCAGCAACACTCACGTCCGCCCCTTAACACTCTTGAATTTCTGGCACAATGCTATTGTCTTCCATAGTGAAGAATGATGTAAAATACTTATTAAATTTGTCTGTCATTTCTTTTCTCCCCCCATTACTACCTCTCCAGAGTGATTATCCAGTGGTCTAATATTCACTCTCACCTCTCTTTTACTCCTTATATACCTGATGAAGTAAAGGCAGCAGATGTTGTTCTCATGGACTTTAACAAGGCTTTTGACAAAGACCCACATGGAAAACTGGGTCAGAAGTTTAAGTCACTTGGCATTCAGGATGAGGTAGTCAATTAGATTCAACATTGCCTAAATGGGAGCTGCCAGTGAGTACTAGTACGTTGCCAATTCTGACTGAAAGCCTGTGACTACAGGTGTGACGGAGGGTTTGGTGCTGGATCCACTGTTGGTTATCATCTATATTAAAGATGTTGATGATAATGTGGTAAACTGAATCAGCAAACTTGCAGATTACACCAAGATTGGAGGCAAGGTATATTATCAACACTTACAGTGTGATCTGTAAAAATGGGCTGAAAAATGGCAGGCAGATTTTAATGCAGACAAGTGGGAGGTGTTGCACTTTAGGCCAAACCAAGATATGAGAGTGAATGGTAGAGCTGTGGGGTGTGCAACATAATGAAGGGATCTGGGAATACAAATCTCTAATCCCTTGAATGTTGCATCACTGGTAGATAGGTCATAAAGAGAGCTTTTGGTACATTGAACTTCATAAGTGACAGGATTGAGTGCAGGGGTTGGACCATTATGATGACATTGTATAAGGTGTTGGTGAGGCCAAATTTGCACTTCAGAATCAGGTTTAATATTGTTGGCATGTGTCATGAAATTTGTGGCTTTGTGGCTGCAGTTTATTGCAATACATAATAATAAAACTATAAATCACTATCTTAAAATTTAGATATAATTAAATAAGTAGTGCAAAAAAAAAGGAGAAAAAATAGTGAGTTAGTGTTCATGGGCTCATTGTCCATTGAGAAATCTGATGGTGGAAGGGAAGAAGCTGTTCCTGAAAAGTTCAGAGTGTCTTCAGGGTCCTGTACAATAGACAATAGACAATTGGTGCAGAAGTAGACCATTCGGCCCTTCGAGCCTGCACCGCCATTTTAAGATCATGGCCGATCATCTACTATCAATACCCGGTTCCTGCCTTGTCCCCATATCCCTTGATTTCCCTATCCATAAGATACCTATCTAGCTCCTTCTTGAAAGCATCCAGAGAATTGGACTCCACTACCTTCCGAGGCAGTGCATTCCAGACCCCCACAACTCTCTGGGAGAAGTATTTCCTTAACTCTGTCCTAAATGACCTACCCCTTATTCTCAAAACATGTCCTCTGGTACTGGACTCTCCCAGCAGCTGGAACATAGCTCCTGCCTCTATCTTGTCCAATCCCTTAATAATCTTATATGTTTCAATCAGATCCCCTCTCAATCTCCTTAATTCCAACGTGTACAAGCCCAGTCTCTCTAACCTCTCTGCGCAAGACAGTCCGGACATCCCAGGAATTAACCTCATGGAACTATGCTGCACTTCCTCTACAGCCAGGATGTCCTTCCTTAACCCAGGAGACCAAAACTGTACACAATACTCCAGGTGTGGTCTCACCAGGGCTCTGTACAAATGTAAGAGGATTTCCTTGCTCTTGTACCCAATTTGAATCCTTCCTTCTCTGGGGGATGAACTGATTTTGCACCTTGTGCATTATTCCCAAGAATACCTGCCATTGCTGTTCCACTGTCTTTTCTGCTAGGCTATCCGTCCAGTCAACTTTGGCCAGCTCCTCCCTCATGGCTTCATAGTTTCCCCTGTTCAACTGCAACACTGACACCTCCGAGCTGCCCTTATCCTTCTCAAATTGCAGATAAAAACTTATCAAATTATGATCACTACCTCCTAATGGCTCCTTTACTGCAAGATCGCTTATCAAATCCTGTTCATTACATAACACTAAATCCAGAATAGCCTTGTCCCTGGTCAGCTCTCATACAAGCTGTTCCAAGAATGCATCCCGTAGGCACTATACAACTCCCTATCCTGTGGTCCAGCACCAACCTGATTCTCCAGTTCACCTGCATGTTGAAATCCCCCATAACTACTGTGACATTACCTTTGCCACGTGCCAATGTTAACTCCCTATTCAACTTGCACCCAATATCCATGCTACTGTTTGGTGGCCTGTAGACAACACCCATTTGGGTCCTTTTGCCCTTACTGTTCCTCAGTTCTATCCATACAGACTCTACTTCTCCTGACCCTATGTCCCCCCTTGCAAAGGACTGAATCTCATTCCTCACCAACAGGGCCACCCCATCCCCTCTGCCCACATTTCTGTCCCTACGATAGCACGTATACCTTTGTACATTCATTTCCCAGGTCTGATCTCCCTGCAGCCATGTCTCCGTTATCCCAACAACATCATAGTTACCCATTCGCACCTGGGCTTCAAGCTAATCCGCCTTATTTCTGACACTTCGTGCATTCAGGTATAGAATTTTTAGCCCATTTCTCCTCTCTCTGTTTGAATCGCTGCCTTTTGTGCTTAACCCAGCTCCTCGAACTCCCATCGGGCTATATGCCCCTAGAATTTTGTTGTCCTTCCTAAATTTACTTATTCTTTCGACACATTTAACTCCATGTTCCATCAGACCATCCCTCTGTGCATGTGTCCTCCTTATCACTTGTTCTGCCTCACCTTTCTCTACTGCACACTTAATATTCCGGATTCTCCTGCTTAATGTCAGTAATGGGAAGGGGGCATGTCCTGGATAATGGGCATCCTTAATGCTGGATGTTAACATTTTGAGGCAAAACCTTTTGATGCTGGGTTGGATAGTACTCATGATGGATCTGGCTAAGTTTACAACCTTCTGCAGCAGTTTCCAATCCTGTGTCGTGGCCCCTCCATACCAGTTGAAAATGTTGTTCTAGGTACATCTGTAGAAACTTGTAAGTTTCCTCAAACTCCTAATGAAATATAACCACAGTTATGCCTTCTAAGTATTTGCATCAATACATCGGGCCAGGAATAGGTCTTCAGAGATGTTGACACTCAGGAACTTGAAACTGCTCACCCTTTCCACAGCTGATTCCTTGATGAGGACTGGTGTGCATTCCCTTGACTTCCCTTCCTGAAGTCCACTATTAATTCCTTGGTTTTATTGATACTGGGTGCAAGGTTGTTGTCGCAACACCACTCAACCAGCTGATCTAACACGCTTTAATATGCCTTCTCATCACCATCTGAAATTTAACCAATAATAGATGTGGCTTCAGCAGATTTATAGATGCTGTTTGAGCCATGCCTAGCCAACAGTCATGGGTGTTTACAGAGTAGAGAAGTGGGCTAAGCATATATCCTTGAGGTGCACCAGTGCTCATTGTCAGTGAAGAGGAGATGTTATTTCCAATCTGCACAGACTATGCTCTCCCGGTGAGGAAGTCAAAGAGCCATTTGCAGAGGGAAGTGCAGACACCCAGGTTTTGGAGCTTGTTGATTGGACCTGAGAGTATGATTGTGTTGAACACCGAGCTGGAATCAGTAGCTGCAGACTGACCATACAATAGGTATTATTATTGTTCAGGTGATCCAAGGCAGAGTTGAGAGCCCAGGAGATTACATCCAGTGTAGACCTTCTGTGGCAATAGGCAAATTGCAGTAGCCCCAGGTCCTTGCTTAGGCAGGAGCTGATTCCAGCATGACCATCCTGCCAAAGCACTTCATCACAGTACTATGATTCTGAAAACCTGTGTACAAGGACATCTTCAATCTCTCACTGCTACAGGCAGAGGTTAAAATGTGTTTCAAAAGGATGACAATCATACCAGTGTCCAAGAAGAGCAGGCTGAGCTGCCTCAACAACTATCAGGTTTTCAGAATTCTACCAGGCATATCATCAGCGCCTGACACCTTGCAAGGGTTTACCCTTCTTGAAAGATGCTCTGATACTAGCTTCCAAGACACAGTTCACAGGGTCACCAGATGCTGCAGGGATTCGCACAGGATTTGTTTCAAAGTGTGCACAAAAGTTGAAAGCATCACGGCCATGCGTGATGTCAGGTTCACTGTACAAGAAGTAAGGGCCTGAAAACCCTGCCAGACTTGATGTGCACCTAATTCCGCCTCTATCCTCAGCCAACTTGGAGTATTGTGTGCAGTTATTGTCATCTACCTGCGGGGCAGATATCAATAAAATTGAAAGCATGTAAAAAAATTACAAGGATATGGCCTGGATTTGAGAACCTGAGTTGTAGGGAAAGGTTGAATAGAGCAGACTTTTTTCCTTCAAGTTAAATGAGACCGAAACTAGATGTCATGGCTTTAGTGTGAAAGGTGAAATATTTAACGGGAATTTGAGGGGAACTTCTTTGCTCAAAGGGTAGTGTGAGTGTGGAATGAGCTGGCAACAGGAGTGATGGATATGAGTTCAATTGTATTATTTGCCTTTTGCCTACCAGGAGCACATTGGAGTCAATGATGCTGTCATCCACCCGCTAAACAGAGCCCACTCCCATTTGGATAAGCAGGGCAACATTGTGAGGATCATGTTTTTTTTTATTTCTCAAGAGTCTTCAAAAGCATAAAGCCTTCATTGCTGGGAGGGAAAGCTCCTTTCAATGCAGATTGGCACTTCTATTGTATCCTGGATAATGGACAATTTGACTGGCAGACCACAGTATGTGCGGCTCTGGAGCTATGTGTCAGATACGGCTATAAGCAGTACTGCAGCCTCACAGGCAACTGTATTCACTCCCTTCCTGTGTACCCTGTATACCTCAGACTTTAGATACAACACTGAGTCATGTCATCTGCAGAAATACCCTGATGACTCAGCAATAGTTGGGTGTATAAAAGGAGGACAGAAGGATGAATACAGGGCCCTGGTGGAGGACTCAGTCGAATTGTGCAAGCTGAATCATCTACAGCTCAACATCAGTAAGACAAAGGAGATGATGATGGACTAAGGAAGACTAAGCTTGCATTGCACCCTGTTACTATTGATGGTGAGGACTTACAAGCACCTGGGGCTGCACTTGGATGACAGATCAGAGGTTGTGTGCAAGAAAGGCCAGAGTAACCTGTACATCCTGAGGAGACCGAGGTCCTTTGAAGCAAGCAGGACTCTCCTTCACATGTTCCACCAGTCTGTACAATCTTCTATGCGGTGTTGTGCTGGGGCAATGGCATCAACATGGGTGATGGCAACAGGCTCAATAAACTGATTAGAAAAGCTGGCTCTGTCATAGGAGTCAAACTGGACACACTGGAGGCTGTGGTGGAACAAAGGGCCCACTGGAAAATCTTGGCAATTCTGAACAATGTTCTTATGGTTTTCATGCCACATCGGCCGAACAGAGGAGCACTTCTAGTAATAGACGAAGGCAACTATGCTGCTACAAGAGTGCCATATGAGGTCATTTTTACCCTTGACCATTAGGCTGTATAACGAGTCAACCTATAGCCGGGGAGGTGATGACCCCCTCTTTTTAGACTGTTTGTGGTATACTATTTTTTATTCTTTCTACTTCTCTTCTAATATTTATATCTCTGCACTTGTAATGCTACTGTGACACTATAATTTCCTTTGGGATCAATAACGTATCTATCTATCTATCTTTAAGAGAAGGTTGGATAGACACATGGACGAGGGAGTTTTGAAAGGATTTCACCTAGTTGCAGATAGATGAGACCAGGCTGAAAATGAAGTTGGCATAATCTAGACCTGTTTCTATACTGTGGTACTCTATGACATTGAGATGATTCCACAGTATTTGATGACTGTCTCTTCGTTCTGACGTTCCTTCATCCCGTGGAATCACAACCTTCCTATTTTATATTTATAAATGCTGGATTTGCAGGCAAGTTTTCATATCAGTCAGGGTCATGATTTTTACAAGAAGTACCAGATGCCTGGACGTGCGTTTAAACTGATACATTTGTAGATCATTCTTGCCATCATAAATCATAGTAACAAAGGAAAAACTACCAAGCAGTTCAAAGAAATTGTATTCTACAGGTTCAGTTTTTAAAATTTTCATAAGAACTTTCTACTTCCTTGCTAACTTTTCCTTTGACTTGGTTCATGATCTCCTGAATTTTGTCCAATTATATCATATGCCAGCAGGATTAGTTTCAATGAAGCCAGATGGATAGAGTAAACTAATTCAATGTAATGCACAATTGCATTTTTATCAGGATTGTAATTTTTATAAGTACTGTCATTATATGTGACAATTGAAAGGCAGCTGTCCAATTATATTTTGTGTTATGTTTCCACAGTTAGTTACGAAAGTGGTTGAGGCTTTTACAATCCGTCAAGACATGGGTGAGGTGTTGCATCTTGGAAAATCAAATCAAGGTAGGACGTTCAAAGTAAACGGTAGGCCCCTGCAGAGTGCTGCGGAACAAAGGGATCTTGCAGTTTGGGTAACACACACAAAATACTGGAGGAACTCAGCAGGCCAACCAGCATCTATGGATAGGAGTACAGTTGATGTTGTGGGTCGAGACCTGTTATCAGAATTGGAGAAAAAAAGATGAGGAGTCATGGCCTCCTCTTCCATCACGATAAGGCCACACTCAGGTTGGAGGAGCAACACCTTGTATTCCATCATGACCTGATGGCATGAACATCGATTTCTTGAACTTCTGGTAATGCCCACCACCCCTTCTCCAGTCCCCACTCCCATCGCTCTCTCTCACCTTATCTCCTTACCTCTGGCACCCCCCCCCCCTTTTTCTTTCTTCCATGGTCTCCTGTCCTTCTCCAGCCCTGTATCTCTTCCACCAATCAACTTCCTAGTTCTTTACTTCACCCCTCCCCTGTTCTAATTTCACCTATCAGCATGCTTCTTCCTCCCCTCCCCCCAACTTCTTATCCTGACTTTTCATCTGCTTTTCTCCATTTTTGATGAAGGGTCTCGGCCTGAAACATCAACTGCACTCTTTTCCACAGATGCTGCCTGGCCTGCTGAGTTCCTCCAGCATTTTGTGTCTGTTGCCTGGATTTCCAGCATCTCTTGCAGTTTAGGTACACTGTATTCTGAAAGTGGAGTCATAGGTAGAGAGGATGGTGAAGCCTTTGGCATGCATGCCTTCGTCAGTCCGAACACTGAGTTTAGAAGCTGAGCAGTTCTGTTGCTTTTGTACAGGGCATTGTGAATCAGAATCAGAATCAGGATTAAAATCACTGGCATATGTCATGAAATTTGTTTTGTGGTAGCAGTATAATGTAATATCTAAAAACTAAGTTACCCTAATTACAACAATCATATAAATGTAATTATAATATATAATTCTATATATAGTTAATAGGGGCAATTAGTTAACAGGGGCCATTAGTTAATAGGGGCAATTGCTTATTTTGGACAAGTCTTAAAGAACAAAATCTAATCAAAAAATAGCTGGGATTCCCTTTGTTTATTTGGCAAACTATACTGCTTTACTGGGCCAGGAACTGCTGCCGATGTTTCTAACTAGTGACAGTCGCATGTACTTGTGTGGCAGCTGAACACTACACTGTGCTTAGAGTGAACAGTTTTTAAACAGCGCGAGGTATGTGTGTGTGTGTGTGTCTGTGTGTTCAAAAAGCAGTGATCTTTGTCACTTATATTTGGCAAGAAATAAGCAGTAAAGCACATCTGAACTGTTTTTCTCACCGTGGTTTCAAGCCTTCAGGCTTGACAGTGCCAGAAATAGCCAGGAGTGAAAATTAAGTGATTGCACTACTTCAATAAGTTAGGAACTATGAACAATTTGAAGGTTTTGCCAGTCATCTTGAATTTTACAATAAAATGAAGCTTTGGAGGATGCAGTGTATGGATGCATTGTATGAAGGCAGTCCATCAGCTGCACTAGGTGCCTGAGTTGATGTGTTAACAGTCGATCAAAATGACATGGCAGCATACACTGTAGATGAATTCCTTTGTCAATAGCTATTAGGAACTGTGTTTTATGGCACTGTGCTGGTGTTGATAGTGTTCTAATTTTTGCGGTACTTCACTTCAACTACTAAAATTTTTACTCCGTTAAACTTTAGTTGATCTTTTTTGCATGTTTTAAACTATTTCTTTGAAACTTTGCCTAATTGGGGCAGCTGCTTAATTGAGCCAAAAATGTACTGGTCCTGATGTGTCCCAATTAACTGGAATCCACTGTATATGTAAATTAAATCAGTAGTTCAAAAAGAAAGGAAAATAATTTAGTGAGGGAATGTTCATGGGTTGGCCCTTTCTCCGTTCAGATATCCGATGACAGAGTGGAACAAGCCATTTCTAAAACATTAAGTGTGTGTCTTTAGGCTCCTTTTCAACATACTGTAAATTTATTATAAGTACATATATGTCAACATTTTTATTTTCTTGTGGGCATTCACAGTAAATACAAAAAACCCAATAGAATCATTGAGAAACTGCACACAACCTATGTGCAAAGGACAACAAACTGTACACATACAGAAAAAAAAACAGATAAGCAATAAATATCAAGAATGTAAGGCGGAGTAATTGAGTCCATCTGTTGTGGGAACAGTTCAGTGCTGGGATGAATAAACTTGAATGAAGTTATTCCCTCTGGTTCAACAGCCTGATAGCTGAGAGGTAATTGTTCCCGAACCTAGTAGCTTAGGTCCTGAACCTTCTGTACCTCTTTGATGTAGTAATGAAAAGAGTGTATGGCCTGAATGGTGGTGGTCCTTGATGATGGATACTGCTTTCCCATGACAACACTCCTTGTACATATGCTCAGTGGTATAGATGTACTCAGTAGTGGGCAGGGCTTTACCCATGATGCTCT
Source organism: Hypanus sabinus (assembly GCF_030144855.1). Classification (NCBI taxonomy): domain Eukaryota; kingdom Metazoa; phylum Chordata; class Chondrichthyes; order Myliobatiformes; family Dasyatidae; genus Hypanus; species Hypanus sabinus. Next base: position 41,528,282 of record NC_082728.1, on the reverse strand, counting down.
ACCCACTACTTTTTGTAGGCTTTTCCATTCCAGGGCACTGGTATACTGGGCCATAATACAACCTGTTAGTATACTTTCCACTGCATAGCTATAAAAGTTTTAGATTATACCCCAAATCTTTACAAACCCCTAAGAAAGCAGAGGTGCTGCTGTGCTTTCTTTGCAGTAGCACTTAAGTGCTGGGACCAGGACAGGTCCTCCAAAACAATAAAACCAAGGCATTTAAAGTTTCTGACCCTCTCCACCTCTCATCCCCTGATGAGAACTAGCTCATGGACCTCAGGTTTCCTCCTCCTGAAGGAAGTAAACACTCCTTGGTCTTGCTGACTTTGAGTAAGGGGTTGTTGTGGTTGCACACTTGGTCGGATTTTCAGTTTCCCTCAAGCTGTATATGCTGATTCATCACAACCTTTGATTAGGCCAATGACATTGGTGTCATCAGCAAACATAAATATGGCATTGGAACGATGTTTTAGCCCCACAGTCATAAGAATAAAGCTAGTAGAGCAGGGGTCTAAGTACATAGCCTTGTAATGTAGCTGTGCTGATGGTGATTATGGAGATTTGTTGCCAATCCAAAATGACTGAGGAAATAGAGGATCCAGAGGCACAAGGAGATACAGACAACAAGGTTTTGGAGCTTATTGATTAGCTTTAAGGTGATGATTATTGAATGCGGAGCTGTAGTCAAGGAAGCGCATGCTGATGTACGCATGTTTTCTGTTCAGATGTTCCAGGTTAGTATCCCAGGGTAAAGTGGGCATATCCTGGGTGATGGGGGTCCTTAATAATGGATGCCATCTTTTTGAGGCATAGCCTTTTGAAGATGTCCTCAAAGCTGGGGAGGGGAATGGCCACGATGGAGATGGCACAGTTTACAATTTTCTGCCATTTTCTCTGATCCTGTTGAGTGGTCACTTCATACTGTACGATGATGCACCCAGTTATAATACTCTTCACAGTACATCTGTAGTAACTTGTGACTGTGTTTGGAGACATACCAAGACTCCACAAGCTCCTAATGAAATATAGCCATGACCTCTTTGTAATTGCATCAATATTTTGGGCCCAGGATAGATTTTCAGAGGTGTTCACATGCAGGAAATTGAAACTGTTTACTTTTTCCACTGCTGATTCCTTGATGAAGACTCTGTGTGTGATCCCTCAACTTCCACTTTCTGTCATCCACGATCAATTTCTTACTGACGTTAAGTGCAAGGTTGTTATTGCAACACAGCTCAGCCAGATGATCTATCGCACTCTTGTTCACCTCCTTGTCATTGTTTGAGATTCTGCCAACAGTTGTGTCATTGGCATATTTATAGATGGCATTTGAGCTGTGCCTAGCCACACTGTCATGGGTGCAGAGAGAGTAGAGCAGTAGGATAAGCACACATCCTTGATTGGCAGTGGTGTTGACTGTCAGTGAGGAAGAAATGTTATTTCTGATCTTCACTGACTGTGGTCTCCCGATGAGGAAGTAGGGACCCGTTTGAAGTGGGGAGGTATAGAGGCCCAGGTTATGGAGCTTGTTGATTAGAACCAAGGGTATGATAGTATTGAATGGTGAGCTATAATTAATAAACAGTGCCTGATGTAGGTATTGCTATTGTCCAGTGGTCCAAGGCTGAGCCATTGAGATTACATCCAGTGTAGAATCTGTTGGGGCGGTAGTCAATTTGCAGCAAGTCCTGACCCTTCCTTCAGCAGGATTTCATTTGCATTCAGCTTCAGTCACACTGCAATAGGAAAGATGATTTAAGATTGACAACAGTGCAAGAAAGATTTAGAAGGATGTTTCCAGGACACAAGGGTCTGAGTTACAGGGAGATTTTCCCTTGGAGCATTGGAGACCGAGATTTGAACTTACAGAAGTGTATAAATGATGGGGTATAGACAGACTGAATGCACTCAGACCTTTCCCCAAGGCTGGGAAATCAAGAACTACAAAGCTTAAGTTTGAAGTGTGAGAGGAAAAATATAATAGGACCATGAGGGGTAACTATTTTGTATGAGGAGTAACTATTTTTACACAGAGGGATGTACACATTTGACATGAGATGCCACAGGAAGTGGTTGAGTCAGGCTCTTTAGCAGTTTTTAAATGACAATTGAACTAGTACGTGATTAAGAAGGGCTTAGAGGAATATGGACCAAATTCAGGCAAATTGGACTAGATTGGAGGGACATCTGGGCTGCCATGGTCTAGTTCGACCGAAGGACTGTATGATGCTATAAGTCCATGCTGGCTCAGAATATTCCTATTCCATAACTAATTTTCCCACGTTGCCATCAATTACCACCAGGTCCTGCAACTGAGCTGCACATAGGGGGAATTTACAGTGGCTATTTTGCTTACCAAGTTGCAGGTATGTGAGAGGAAACAAGAACACCCAGAAGACTTACACAACCACAGAAAGAAGTGCAAACTCCATACATATAGTACTGGAGACAAAGATTGAACTTCACTCGCTGTTTCTATTTGCTTCACTACTATGTTTTCCCATATCTTCCACATGCCCTTTCTATTAATCAAAAGCTATTGTACTTTTGGCTTCCCATGTCTAATTGAGTGAAACTGATAATGGTTAACTGCTTTGATATGAAACTAATACTTTTGAAGAATTGTTCATTGAAGCATCAAAGGAAATCTGAAGTATAAACTGAAAGAAATACAATAGACAAAGAGACCTAAATTCTTACTGTTACCAAGTTAATTTCCAATGAAATAAAGTGTGGTACCTTTATACCCAGCTTTCTGCAGTTGCAGCTCATAAAGCAATAATTATATCTTTGAGGGCTTTTAAAATGAGCTATTTCTAGTTCTCATTACTTTGGTCAATTAACTGCCTGCATTTGTCTGTAATAAATTTGGAATATGTCCATTAACTGAAAAATAAATAACACAGCACTATTCTTTTTGTGTTGAAGTAATAATTACCGTCAATTCAATACAGCTCATAGAAGTAGGTGGAGTTAGATTTTGATACTTAACACTGTACATCTCAAAAGATCTAAAAAAATGGGAATTTTCATGTTATGAATAGAATTCAATGTTTTATTTACTGTGTACTGTAGAGTTAAAATTGGGTCAGGACATGAGCACTGTTCTAATCCTTTGCTACCTTGGGGATTTTTATAAATGCTTTCAAGTTCTATACTCAACTTTCACTTTAATGAGATAATGCTGCGAATACTTTGGATAGGTTCTCTTCATGGAAACCTGGTGCTAAGCTCCCTTAAAATACGCAATGTGGTTTGCCTGGGATTTGAACCCATGCATGAAAAAGTGCAAACTTTTGAGAGACCTTCAGATAACCTGGAGACAAAAAACTTGGTATTGTGTTGAATAATTACACCTTCGTCAATACATATTACTGCAATCAACTCATATATCATATTTTTGATTTAACTCTTTTAAAAATTTTGTCTTTATTTCTTGAAGTCCTACCACAATCCATTCCCCAATAACAAGTCTGAAAAAGGAAAGTAATCTTAAATAGGTACCAGAATATAGTCTGTTTATAACTGTGAGGCTAAGTCCAGCTCCAATGCCGTATTTAAGTTGCTGACAATACCACTGTTGTTGGCCAAATTAAAGGAGATAATGAATTGGAAAATAAGAGGGAGGTTGAAAATCTCATTGAATGGTGCCACAGCAACAACCTCTCACTCAAGATCAGCATAACCAAAGAGCTGATTATTGACTGCAGGAGGAAGAAACTGGGTGTCCATGAGCCAGTCCTCATTAGGGGATCGAAGATGGACAGAGTATCATATCAAAGAGTCTGTCCTGGGATGGGCACATAAGTGCCATCACAAGAAGGCATGACAGCTGCTCTATGTTTTTAGAAGCTTGCGCAGATTCAGCATGTTATCTAAAACTTGGTCAAACTTCTATAGATGTGCAGTGGAGTGTAGCCTGGCATGGAAACATCAATGCCCAAGAAAGCAAAACACCTGCAAGAAGTGGTGTTTCAGCCTAGTCCATCACAGACAAAGCCCTCGCTACCATTGAATACATCTACAAAGAGTACTGGCTTGAGAAAGCAGTATCCAACATCAAGGATTTCCAACATCCAGGCCATTTTCTCCTTTGCTGCTTCCATGGGAAAGAAAGTACAGGAGCCTTAGGTTCCATAACACCAGGTTCAAGAACAGTTACTACTCTTCAACAATCAGGCTCCTGAATCAGTGTGAATGAACTAAACTCAGAAGTGACTTCACAACCTCTGGACTCTCTGTCAAGAACTCTGCAATTCATCAATTATCAGTATAAATGTTTGCATTTATTTATTTTTGTATCTGGTCAGTTTGCATCTTTTGCAAATCAGTTGTTTGTCAGTCTTTGTGTGTGGATTTTTATTAATTATACATTTTATTTCTTTGTTCTACTGTGAATGCCTGCAAGAAAATGAATCTCAGGGTAGTTTATAGTGGTATATACAGTCCATACTTTGATAATAAATTTACTTTGAACTTTGAATGGATCCAAGGTCATTTCTGTTGTACAATTTACTGGTAAATGATTTAAACTAGTGCATGATTGAAATTAGAGCATAATTAAGCAGGTGTTAAACTATTACATGATTTGAGCTAATATGTTACCTTGTACACTAACAAAACTGAGCCAGTCGTACTGTCAGTGGTAAACAAAGTCCAACTGATCCAATTTCCTGGCTAGAAGAATTTGGAAGCAAACAAAAAACTTAAGGAAACTCAGCGAATTCCAGAAGATAAGTGAGACTAAAAGAGAAACACAACTGTACTGTGTTTAGATTGAAAATAGTTCTCATTTTTACAGCAAAGAAAATATCCTCACAATTACAGCCTTTTTCTACTTGATTTTGTTTTGGACCATTTCAGAATCCGAATCAGATTTAATGTCATTGGCATATGTTGTGAAATTTGTTAACTATATGGCAGCAGTACATTGCAAAACATGATAGATAAATAAATACAGAGAAAGTAAAACTGAAGTACAGTAAGTATGTGTGTGTATATATATACCTATTACATAGCTGTTAAAATAAGTAGTGAAAAGAAAACAAATAATGAAGTAGTGAATTAGTGTTCATGGATTCAATGTTCATTTAGGAATTAGATGGCAGAGGGGAAGAAGCTGTTCCTGAATTACTGAGTGTGTGCCTTCAGGCTTCTGTACCTCCTTCCAGATGGTAACATTGAAAAAGGACATGTCATGGGCGATGGGTGTCCTTAATAATGGTCACCACTTTCTGGATTCAAGGTCTTTGATACTACAGAGGCAGGTTCCCATGATGGAGTTGACAAATCTTACAAAGTCTCTGCAACTTACATTGGTCTTGTGCAGATCCTTCCCCCACCTGCCCACCCCCACACAGAGGGTGATGCAGCCAGTCAGAATCCTCTCCACGGTGCATTTGTACAAGTTTTCCAGTGTTTTAGTTGTTAAACCAAATCTCCTCTAACTCCAAATGAAATATAACTGCAGTCTTCCCTTCTTAATAGCTGCATCAATAGTTGACACCCAGGAACTTGAAATTGCTCACTCTCTCCACTTATGATCCCTCGATGAGGATTCGTTTCTGTTCCTTTTTCTTGCCTTTCTGATGTCTACAATCAGCTCTTTGCTCTTGCTGATGCTGAGTGGAAGGTTGTTGCTGAGACACCACTCCACAAACTGGTATATCTCACACCTGTACGCCCTTTCATCACCATCTGAAATTTTTTCCAACAATGGTTATATCATCAGCAAATTTGTAGATGTCATTTGAACTATGCCTAGCCACATAGTCATAAATGTAGAGAGATTAGAGTAGTGCACTAAACACACATCCCTGTGGAGCACAGGTGTGGATTGTCGGCGGGGTGGAGATGTTATTACCAATCTGCACAGATTATGCTCTATTTGGATTTGGATCAAGGATCCAGTTGCAGAGAGAAGTACAGAGGCCTAGGTTCTGTAAGTTGATAATCAGGACTATAGGAACGACGGTGTTAAATGCTGACCTATAGTCGATAAACAGCATCCTGACATAGGTATTTGTATTGTCTAGGTGATCCAAGGCTGTGTAGAGAGTCATTGAGATCACATCTGCTGTAGAACTATTAGAACTATTGTGGCAATAGGGAAACTGCAGTGGGTCCAGGTCCTTCCTGAGACAGGTATTGATTCTAGCCAGGACCAACCTCTCAAAGCATTTCATCACCGTAGATGTGAGTGCTACTGGACGACCGATGTTAAGGCAGCTCATGCTCGTCTTCTTAGGCATTTGCATAATTGTTGCCCTTTTGAAGCAGGAGGGAATTTCCAACCATAGTAATGAGAGATTGAAAATGTTTTTGAACACCCCTACCAGTTGGTTAGCACAGATTTTCAGAGCCTTACCAGGTACTGCATTGGGCCCTGCCGCCCTGCCAGCAGCCTGACGTCGGCCTCTGGGTCAGAAATCACAGCATCACCAAATGCTGCAGGGATCCTCATAGGTTTGATTCTCCCTTTCAAAGTGAGCATAAAAGGTGTTGAGCTCATCTGGTAGTGAAGTATCGTTGTCATTCATGATGTTCACGTTGGGTTTTGCTTTGTAGTAAGTAATGGCTTGCAAAACTTCCCAGAGTTGTTGTGCATCTGATTTCACCGCTAACCTCTTTCAGAATTGTTTCTTGGCTCTTGGAATAGCCCTCCACAAGTCATACCTTTCTTTTTTAACAATTGGACTGCTTCTTTAACAATTGGCAATCGATTTACTGCTGTATATTAAATCCTTAATGGCATCAGGCGATTCCTTGCTGGGCATGCTATTGCCGAATTTGGCATGAAATATGACATTACTTCGAGGAAGACAAATCTCTTTAATGCAGATAGGAGGAGTCTTGTGACCCACCAGAAGAAATCTCCTGGCTTTACTTATGAATGTTGCCATAACTTACACCAAGGCAAAAATTGTGCCTACGCTGTGCAGACTTTTCCTTATGACATCGCTACAAAAGAAGCCCCCAGTCTGCAGGAAGGGAAATACCTTTGTTGTTCTTAAGGTTGTTGTTCATAATTAGCTCATTGTTCCACAGCCTTCAACCTCTCTGATGTAATTCTTATTAAGTTGTGAAATTAAATGTGCTGATGTTTGCCAGTCAGCAATCAATCAGCCATTGTGTTTTGAATTTATGAAACAGAATATCATGAGTGTATTGACAAGATTCCATTTCCTCTTTTAGCTTGATAGTACTTGTAATTTGATAATATGGATAATGATGCAAAGGAAATGAAGCATATCTTCAAATCCAGAGCATAGAGACAAATAAATGGAAGTTGTCAGAGCAAAGATAATTACTGGTGATACAGTACTTGTGTTCAGTTGCGAAGATTCTCGTCATGACACTGTTATAGTGAAATTTCTGGGTCTTCATAAGAGTTTGTGGACTATTAGGCAGTTCTTGAATGTACGCCCAGAGAAGGCTTCCTTTCTAAACTATTAGTTACAATTAGACTCCTATCACTCCTGCTGTATGTGCTGGTCATCGTTCCTTCATTTCCTTCAGTTCTTCCTCCTGTTCTTCTGCTTAGTTGTGTAGGATGTGGCAGACTATAACAGGATAAGAATGCCTTTCTGGTGGGCAGTGGATGGTATCCCTGGAATGATGCAGATAGTAGAAGCAAATTCCAGTGAGTTCAATGGGAATCTCTACCAATCTTCCAGTTGTCTAATTCAAATGGTGGTGGAAAATGGGCAGGATTCAGGACATAAGAATTAGAAGTAGCAGTTGGCCCTACCAGACTATTCTTTCATTCTTCAAGAACATGGGTAATCTTCTACCTTAGCTCCATTTGTCTGCATCATCCCTTGATTCCCTTTATAAGATGAAGTCATTTGGTCTCTGTTTTGAATGAACTCAAAGACTCAATCTTCACAGCCCTCTGGGACAGATAATTCCTAAGATTCATGACCCTTTAAGTAAACAAAAATCTCCTCATTTCCTAAATGGTCTACATAGTTCTGAGACTGTACCTCAAGATTCTGGATAGCTCAGTCAAGAGAAACAACCCACCTGCCCTCATGGTGTTGAGCACTGCTAGAACTTTCAATGAGATCAGCAAAAAGTCAAGGAAAGAGAGGATATAACCTATCGATATTTTACAGCCCTTGGGCTAATGTGCTCCTGACATACATTAAGCAAGGAGAATAGTTGGGAAGGAGCAACCCAAGTGAGCTCAATGGATATTCACTTTTGGTCATCATTGAGATCACAATACTGGCAATTCCATGCATCCACTTCATTTTCCCTTCTGAAGCAAACATAGAGAAAAAAAAATCTGGTCCTCAAGTACAGAGAGCCATAGTGACAGCCCTGATTCTTTGGCAAGCAGCACACCAGGAATATATCTGAGGCTACTACCTGGTCTGATCCTGAGACTAAGAAGCTGAGGATGACAATGATCTTGACCTCAGGGGGTGAGATCTGAGGTAATCCTAGAACAAGGTCTGTTTCATTGGTACTTCTATCAGTCTTCCCACGTGGATTGGATTTTCGTTCCAGCATCACAATTACATCTATTTTGTTACAGCTGAGTAAACTGATCTACTTCACCACATTATTTACCATGCAGCAAAGGGATGTGCAAGAGATGTACACATACAAAGCTTGAGAGAACCCTTGTTTCCTTAGATGTTATAAAGGAACATTTTACTAACTTTAGAGTTAAAGCAATGTTCTTTCCTGGTATGATGGATTGGATATTCCAACCACTGTGTCCCAGTTTGCTCAGCGATAACCCAGTAAATGTAATAGGATCATTGGGTGGGTGGATGGAATTTAAATCATTTGGTAAATAGAGTGGAATGAACTTTGTAAATAAACTTAGTCGTTGTTATAAGGTCACAGAGTGATTTGAAACAGGTCCTTCAGCCCACAGAGTGCATGTATCAGCATACACCCACCAGAACTAGTCGCCGTTTATTTTCCCCAGATTTCCTATCAGATCTCTATCGTCCCTCTGCCCCAGGTTCCAATCACTCACTTACACACTGGAGCAGTTTATTCATCAACCCACCAGAGGATGTGGGAGGGAGCCAGTGTGGTCACAGGGAGAACAATCAAATTCCACACGGTCAGCACCGGTGGTCAAGGTTTAACCCTAGCTGTTGGAGCTGTGAGGGAGCATTTCTACCAGAAGTGTCACTGTTCGATTCCAACCTAATCTTTTGTATCCGAACACGAGGAAATCTGCAGATGTTGGAAGTTCAAACAACATGCACAAAATGCTGGTGGAACACGGCAGGCCAGGCAGCATCTATAAGGAGGAGCACTGTCGATGTTTTGGACTGAGACCCTTCATCAGGACTAACTGAAAGGAAAGATAGTAAGAGATTTGAAATCTTTTACTTTCAAATCTCTTACTATCTTTCCTTTCAGTTAGTCCTGACGAAGGGTCTCGGCCCAAAACGTCAACAACACTTCTATATATAGATGCTGCCTGGCCTGCTGCGCTCCACCAGTACTTTGTGTGTGTTGCCTTTGTAACCAATCTCCTTTTAAGGCCCGCATTAAAGGATTCTTAGACTAATAATCGGAAAGCAAAAGTTCAAGATCAATAGATATTTCTGTAAAATAACGGGTCTGCAGCTCTTTCAGATATAGTAATCTGCTGTGAAGTCAGTATCTTCGTGATCAGTATCACCTCTGTACAGCAGAGTGGAGTACAGGATCTCTCCCAAACATACTCAGTGAATGATCTTCATGAAGCTTCACCTTACCCAACCAGCCACTGGAATTAAATGAAAATCACTTGAGAAGTTTTAAAAGAAGAAAGCTAAAATTAGAACATTACAGCAATTTTAAAAATTAAATTGTAAAAAAGAACACTAAAACCAGATCCACATTTGCAAATCATTATACACAGTGTGTACATGAAGTTAATTCCATAAAGTAAAATGCTGAAACTCCAATTCTCCTGATTCCCATTTCTTCTCATAGTAGTTAATTATACTGTTGTACTTATATAGAGTGTCATCCCACTTCTTAGCAAAATCGTACATATCATGTTGGAGTCCTACATGTCAGAGAGACTTATGGATCACTTTACTTACCACTGCTGCACTTGTTCGCTTTCCACAGGACTCCTGCAGGGAAGGAATTTATAATAGGGAAGACATTGGTGCATGGTTTCTTCCAACAAAAGGAAGCCATTGGATCAGTGACCACATAAATCTTGGCAGATGTATCTAAGTCCTATGGCAGGGCAACCAAGGCAACCAGAGTTTCATCTTCCATGATAGCCTTCATCTGCCAATCCCATCATTGATAGGGAAGCCCTCCTCATTTACCTACTTTACTTCTGAGGCGTTAAAGTTGGATCATTATTTGTCTATTATCTCTCACCTGACCTTACCACCCAAGAGTGTTGAACTCTAGATAACATGTCTACAGATTAATTGGTGCAGTGTAAAGCTATTTGCTATGTAAAGTTTGTAATATATAAAGGGCTTATGTTAAATATATTGAAGTTTCTGTGGACAGAATTACCATCCTGAGACCTGGGAAATCTATGGGGCTACAGACTACCCATTTTGATGAATCCATGCTGTTGTAGATAAATCTACTGGAGCCTGGATCAACAGGCTCATTTTACAGTGATGTTCTGTGTCAACCTTAAAGATGTTTTCCCTCATGTGGGAATACCTGAAACTAGTCCAGTCTGTGGAATTGCCCCAGTTAAATGATTGCAAACATTTCTAGTCACTTAATTTGACAATTGCTTTCTTGGAAGGGGTTGCCCTAGATTGCATTCTCCATTGAACATAAATAACTGTCCTGTCTGATTTAATGATTTAGTGCAACCTACATTGAAATAAGAAGTTATATCCAGACATCCAAAGAACAGGAGAAATGAGTTGCATATTAATAGTCTAACTACTGCTATCAATACAGGGATTTCAGCATCACTGGCAAGGACAACATTTATTGCTGATCCTTAATTAGCTTTGAGAAGAGGTGGTGCACTACCTCCTTGAACTAGTATGCAGTGAAGATACTGCCACAGAAAAAACGATGGGAATATGAACTACAATGTACAGATGCCTGAAATAGAGACACAGCAGGTCAGACAGCATCCGATAAACAGTGTTAACACTTTAATCTGAAGATTAAATAGGAAGCAAGGTAAAGACTGAGCAGCGAAGGAGAGGAACAGAATGGAGTGTATGTAATTGGATGGATACCAGGAAGGTTGAATATCATGTGTAGGTAACACTAGATGAAAGAGGGTTATGAGGGGATGTCTAACTAGGAGGAGACAGATAAAATATGGTGAAATGAAGAAAGCAAAACTGAATTATATAAGTATGAGATTCAAGAGAGGTATCAGAAAGTGTTGAATTCACTGCTGAGTTGAAAGTAGAGGTGTTGTTTCTCATGCTTAAGTTTCACTGAATGAAGGGGTCTGAGTGTGATGGACCATTAAAGTAGATGATAACTGAGAGAATTAACAGGATTCCACTCCACCCCATCCAGAATAAAGACCGGAAATGCTGTGTTCGCAGATCCCTCAGCATTGTTAAGGACCCGTGTCATCCATCCCACAATCTCTTTGACCTTCTACCATCAGGAAGTAGTACCACACTACAAGAACAAGCACTATTAAGCTGGGAAATAGCTTCTGTCCCCAGGCTGTATGCCTTCTGGACACCCTGCTACTGTTGTATATGCATTTTATATCAACTTGTACATCTACAGAATACAGTTTACCTGTTGATATTATTGTGTTAATGTTATTTTATGTGCAGTAGCTGATACATGCACTGTGTTTTGCACTGAGGAAAGCTGTTTTGTTTATCTGAATACGTGTGTACAGTTGAATAACAATAAGCTTGAACTTGAACTCAAAGGTGACAGGTAATGGAAGCATTCTGCCATGGTGGCACCAGATTTGATTTTGCTTTCCAACTCTGATAAATTCTGTACAGGTTAGCCCATTTAAATTGCATTTGTCTGCAGATTAAACATTCCCCTTTCAGCTGATGAAGTATTCGTTTGAAATGCAGATACCTACGTTTATTAAGGACTCATTAGCAGTGTTATTTATGTTAGTGTTAGAAGCACAAGGTTGTTGTTTCTACCTGCAAGGAATCTTTTCCTGATGGCTCACTTGCTTTAAACGAAAAAATGTTTAGATTAAAATGCAGGCTAATCAATTGAAACAAGTTTGATACTCAGTTGATGAGATCATTCTGCAACCAATCAACAAGGCCACAATTTAAATTCCTGGCCTATATAATGTTTGCAGTGGTCAGCAGAAATATCAACATTTTGACCTCAGCACCAGTGTCTCAAGAGGAAAGTCACCCCCGGTCTTGCTCTGAATTGCAATTCAGTGCCTTACACCAATAACGTTTGTTTCACTGCAGTAAGAGTTCTGTCATCATTCAAAGGCCTGTATTTTATCTGCTACTGAGGTGTGGGAATTAAGCAGTTTAAATCTGGTTACTGTTACTTGATAAAAATGCACATAGGTGACTAGTATACAGAATTGAATAGAAGGGATATAACCCAGTTTCTTGATAATTTCTGGGTGAAATTGAACCCATGGGCAAATTGACTGGCAATTTTGTCTGCAATTTTACTGGGTGTGTCCAATGCTTCTTAATTCTCAGTCTTGCAGCCAGCATATGTAATACATGACACTTATTCATTCCCTTCACATTAAACATTCACAGAAAGAATTGGAACACCGCACACTGACATCAGCAGTGGGACATCAATTAAAGGACCTGCGTTCTGACATTGATACCTTGCCCAGCCTCAACCTTCTGCACTTGGGAAATGTGAAACCTCATCACTGGTTGTTTCTTTACTGATGGCAACATATTAAATATGTCAGTACTATCTACTGTAACCTCTGACTCACTGATCACCCCCTCCTTGCAGAGAGAGTAATGACATCACTCATGACACTGGCCATATAATTATGTCTACAAGCACAGAAGACGATTACTCCTCTCCTGACTTTTCCCTCAGCTCCATTGCAATGTTTTGTACCACTCTTTCTGTGGCTACCGCATGGAACCTCAATGGTCCAAAACCCTTCGCAGTAAGCGACACAGCAAAGATACACATTTTCCATTCAGCACCCACTGGGAACTGGACAGGCCCTGCTTTTGGACTTGATTCTGGATGTAAACCACCACAATCTATTCTTAGTGTAATTTTGACCCATTTCACTTTTTATAGGAGATTCACATGCACATTAACACACGTTCAGCACACCACAAAAATAAATTACATCTACTTTCTAGGCAAATAGTATTAAAAAATATCATATGCAAATACATTTTGATTGCAAGACAAGTCATAGGCACTTAACATTTACTTTATACCAAATTCAATTAAATCACTGTGCTGGGTAACACATATAGATGAATTGAAGCTTCATATTTGGATAGAGTGCAGAAAATAATTATGTTAAACCATCCTGAGAAACAGGAAATCAGCAGAGAGCAAAGCTGAAGTTAAATGTGGTGTTCAACTAGATTTGGAGTTGAGTATGGTGGCCTAAAATTATATGTAAAACATCCAACTGAAGAAAAAGTTGGCGAGGGAATGCTTTAATTTTTCGCATAATATCAGTTGTTACCTAAGTATAGTGCCAGAGGAGGAGGTGGTATCAGATACAATCACTACTTTTTAGAGGCATTTTGATACACACTTAAATGGGAAAGACATTAAAAGATTCAGTCCAAATTTAGTCACATGAGAGTAGTGTAGGTATGCAATGAGGATGGCATGATGCTGTTCCTGTGCTGTATGACTCTATGATTATCACTTTTAAGTGCAAGAGGGGAGCTGATTGAAACATGTAAGGTTTTCAAGATTGGTGTGGAAGGATATTTCCTCTTGTGAGAAAATCTCAAACTAAAAGTCGCTGTTTAAAATAAGCCATCACCCATCTGAAGACAAAATTGAGTAGAATGTTTATCATTCAATGGATCTTGAGGCTTTGGGATTTTCTTCCTCAAAGAGTAGTGGAAGCCAAAGCTTGAATATTTTAAAGGCATACAGTAAGCAGATAGATTCCTGATAATCAAAGATAAGATGGGTTGGTAAACTGTGAACATAGAACATTTCAGATCAGGCCCTTGGAATTATGAAACTGGGGTTCCAAATAGATTATCCATGAGTGGTGGAGCAATTGGCCTACTTTTGTTCCTAATTGGTTTCATAGTGTGTTTGTGGAAGGAGGAATGCCATGAAAGTGGTAGAGAAAAAGAATGCAGAATCTGAACACTGAAATATAATAATCATCTCATCTGGCAGAGTACTTCAGATATCAATTAATATTATGGGAACAGATGAAAGCATTTCATCGGCACTTGTTTTTTTTTTGGTTGAAATATGTTGGCACTAATTCAATGACTGCACAGGTAAAAAAAAGAAAATAGGACTGGATTTTAAAACAGCAGGCAATGAAGGTGGTAATTATGGAGGAGGACAGAGTGATGAGAATACGTTTAAAATACTCTCCGGCAACTTATCATTCTCAATGATGCATTTTCAGACATTGCTAGCATCATTCTCTGCTCACCATTATTCAATCACAAAACACAACAGAGACAGTGTAAGTAAACCATTTCTATATTGTACAAAGGAGGAAGTACTTTAAAGTCATACCTGCAATCAAGACGTTTATATTCAAGCACCATTGTTAGTGCATGTAGTCTAATTTGTTTCAAGCATAATTTCTCACAATTATATCCACTCTGCTGTTGTAACTGGAATTACAACTATTAACTCAATGAGCAAACTGTGAGGTTGATAGATTCTGTTCATACTTGTAATTAAATGGATATTTAAACTGCACACCAGGATAAGGAATAACAAACATTAACTAAAAGATGAATTGAATAAAGGGGTTAAACTATGAGGACAAGTTGCATAGACTAGGCCTGTATTTGCTTAAGTAGAAAAAAAAGGAATGATCTAATTTAGAGGTCTACTGTGATTAATGGAGAGCTGAAGAGACAGATAAAAGTGACTTCTTCTTGGTGGAGGTTCACAGAATAAGGTAACATAATGGGTGAGATCTTTCCCAATATGACACAGCACCTTAGCTCATGCACCTCACCCTGCCTCTCATTCTGGCCTGTCCAGCATACCTACCGGTTCAAAGGAGATCAGTGATCCCTAAGCAGAAGAATGTGGCTACACTTGAAAGACCATTATGGTTGAGGAATGAGAAATGAGGTGTGACCATGGCCTCATTAGGGGATGTTACAGATTGCTTCTGACTTCATTACACCATTACAGGTGTAGAAAGTGCTATCCATACAAGCTGGAGTTTTCCTATGCAACAGTTGCCCATTTGCCAATACAATCCAATCCGATATGATAGTTAACACTGTGAAGCTGAGGGGAGGACATATTCACTGAAAGATGATGTAACTCTGGAACTATCTCCTTTAACTACTTTCAAAGCTATCTGATGGAGTTCATTAGGAAAGGTTTTAAGGCCTCTGGAACTCTTAATAGGTAAAGTAAGGTGAAGAATTGAATGGTACAAAAACCTTGAAGAGCTGTAAATCCATTCCAACTTCTCCTAAATGTCCAGGGTGGATTCTCGGAAGAGTAAGTATTTAGAATATAAATGTTATTATTATTGCTTATTACCTACAGGGTGACATTCAGCTATGCTGTCATTAAGGACTCGTTGTTATTCGGGAACAGGAACAAATGAAAAAAAGCACGTCACATCCACTTTTTTTTAGTTAGTATTTGAACATGTTCTGTTATCAAGCAATAGTAAGAAGACAGTTTGTAGGAAAAATGGACTGAGAAATTATGCTCTTCAGTACTCACATGTACCCACTGATTGAGGAGCATCTGACAGAGTAAATAAATTGCTTGTTATCTGGCATTCTGTTGTTGGTGATCCTACTTACGAATCAGACGATATGGATTCCAATGGCGTCCAGAATTTTAAATTTTCTGGCTAATGGAGGAACATATGTGAATGTCATTTAGGTCTTTAGTTGAACTTGAGTTCTCAAGTCTTTAGACTCAAAGTTGCTTGAGGTAAGTATTAAGAATCCCATGTCTCTATCTACAGCCTTGTGAGGGTGAATCTTGAGCACAATGGCTGACTTTCCATTGCCATGCTGTTAAACCTGCACTGTAAGTGTTGGTGTCATATAGAGGAGACAAGCCCCCCTCTTAAGTTGACATAAGATCCTGTGTCACTCCTTTCAAAAATAGCAAATTATCCATGATGATCTGACGATTCTTTCTCAATCAACATCACCTAAGTAGTTCTGCCTGCTTTTGTCAGAGACAAATTGCTGCTCCTGCTTTTTCCTTCTTTTAGTACAACAGCTTAGACGTCTTGCATCTATTGTAAAACACTTCAGAAGGTCATGAAATATACTATTTCAATGTTATTTTTTCCTTATTCATGCTTCTGGTCAATGAAAATGTCCATCTTGAATGCAGCTCTAGACCTGTAAATTATGCTTCAGAATTAAAGTTTAATTAAAATTCATCCTCAGATTTGGCATTTTGTGAAATATGGTGACATAAGTTTTATGTTCATTCTGTCCTTGTGAAATGTTAAGAGTCTTAATTAAAGAAATATTCTAATTTAATTCCCAACTATGTATTAATTTTCAACATGAGCAAAAACATATCTCCAAGCAAACTAAAAAGAGTGTGTTATACTAAAAAGCAATAGTTTTCAAAATGTTATATTTACCAAAAAAAAGACTGTTTCATGGTTTCACAGTGCCAGCATCACATGGCCTGATTTACAAAGCTAAATAAAGATTTATTAATGAGGTCAGGTCTCAGCATTGGCTGCCCTGCAAGATTGCTATTATTATATTGAATATAGCAGGACAGAATGAAACAGAGTACCCCATATTGCCCAGATGAAATATTTCCTCAAAGCTGAAGTCTTGATGGCCTTAATACAAGTGAATGAAGGAGAGCTCTATGTTTTTATTTACTGTTTCAACATATAGGTTAAAACAAATATCATGACCCCATTTATGAACTAATATTATAACTACTCCTGTCTGGATAACACTATCATGGCAAGAAAGGGACCATGAATTTTGTGTGTATCATTTACCAGGTCAAGTGGAATCAAGGTAATTAACAGAGTACACACTTCCACTTTACATTGCAATATACAGTATATTCTCTTAGTTTGCTCCAGAAAAGAGACAAGAGATTCAATGCTGAAAAGAGAGAACAACGAAGAGGGTTGTAATTGAGAAGTACTGGAGGTCAGGAATGAGAGGCAAGTGTAGTTCTCAAAAAAGATTCATTCCTATGTAGTAGGGTAATATCATGTGAATTGATGCATGCCCTTTTTCTTTATGTTTGGGTAAAGAAGTGCATCTGCTGTTTTGTCTTTATCCTATTTTAAGGCTAGTATCTGCAAAGTGGAAACATTAGATAAAAAAGGAAAATATTCTGGCAAACTAACAAAGAAAGCCTTATGGAAATCATGTACCTGAAGTGGCATAAAGGAAAACCAGATTCCTTGATATATATTGTAATGCTTTGTAACTCCAGAAACTAATTGAAAGAAAAGCAGAAGAGCACCATAAAACATGTCTACTTGATTTCTCTTTTAGTGAGATGCATACATATGTCATGGTGGCATAATAACGTATGCCATTCATGTACTTCTTACATATAACTCAAAATGAATTACATAAACAAATAATACTCAATCAAATAGAATATTTACAATATATCACTCAAATATTACTGAAATTTTAAATACATTCCCACTGCTTAGCTATAAACTTCAACGATATAGAGTGCATCTCAACTCAAGTGTGTAAGATGTTTCTCTCTATATGTATATCTTGTGGGATAATGTCTTTTGTGAAAAAGGGGTCACTCTACCAAGGCAATGCTGGCCATTCCCAGGGATGAATAGGCACTGCTCTTGGCAGCTTCAAGAAGCTTTAGTTTCCCTTTGGATCATCTCTGCCATAGTAGGATGGCTTCCAATTTGTGTTGGGGAGAAGCTGTCAACAGGAGTTTCTACTTCTGTAAAATTTTCAGCTACTTCCTTTTTCAAATGTGAACAGGACAATCCAATCACATTGTCATGATTAGTTGTCCTCCAGAATTCAAGTTTGTAATTGGTCCTCCAAAAAACGGAGCCCATCTCTGCACTTGTGCTGTTGTGGTTAATGAAAAACCCTTCTGTAGATTGAAAATGGAAAGCAATCTCACACTGCTTTGCCATTGTCATTTCTTCCTGATCTGTAGTAATGAGCGCAAGGGGTGGAGCACAGTAGCTGGGTTTGGCAGGAGCTTATTATCTTAATGTACAAATCCTAAAAATGACAAAGACTGTGGCATGTTCTTTGGCCTTGGGCATCCACCACTGCTTGAATTTTCTTAGCCCACTTATGAAAATCTTGTGCATCAATGGTGTGACCACTTGATTCTTGCTTTAAATAATTCATTCTTATTGCATTGTGCACTGAGCCCATATTTTTCTAATCATTTCAACCCTGTCTTGAGATTTCGGAGATGATCTTTGTCATCCTCACCAGTAACAAAGATGTCATCCCGGTAACACTGAGTACCAGTGCAGCCTTGCACAACCTTCTCCATAACTTTCTGTCAGCAGGTGCAGAAGCTACTCCAAAAATAAGCCTATGTAATGAAAAAGCCCTTTGTGGGTGTTTATGGTGAGAAACACTTTGGACTTTTCTTCCACTTCCATCTGTAGGTAGAACTCAGCTAAGTTCACTTCGCTGAAGTGTTTCTTTCCAGAAAGGTGTGCAAGGATATCCTTTATCCCGGGCAGAGTGTATTGATGTACTTTCTGTACTGGATTAGTGGTGACAAAATCACCTCAGAACTCGACGGAGTTCCTCTTGGCTGCTGGGAGCACTGGCATTGCCAATGGGTTCCATTGAACCTTGGAAAGAGTTCTTGAAATCTAGTTTTCTGGCTACTTTATTACAGATGATATAAGGAACCAGATGAGCTGAATAAAACTTGAGTGCGATATTTTCATTTAACAGTATTTTACCCTGGATGTATTTGAGTTTTCCATTGCCATCCTTGAACACTGTTGTGCATCATTCATTGCCTTTCTTAATTTGCCTTCAATTGACTCTGTTGCAGGGAATGTGGCATGCAAGTGGAGGACGGATCTCCAATGAAGATGTAGATGTCTCATCCAATCACAATCTCACAATGCTGGCCCTCCTGTTTTTAACCACATACAACCCACTGTAGCTTGCTGGTTGTTGTATTTCACTGTTATGAATATCATCCCCACAGAAGTTAATGCATCTTTTCTCCAGTATAATTTCTTAGTTGGATATCTGCAGGCTTCAGTCCAGTAATCTAAAATTATTTTAAACCTCCATTTGTGGAATGTTTGAAACAGCCAAGCCAGCATCCAATTCCATTTTAATGAACTTGCCTTTCCCTTCTTTTGTAAGCTATATTGCTTGTCACTTGTTAGTCTTCACATTGTAAATCTCAAGGCTACTTAGTTCTGCTTCACTCTTATCATAATCAGATTTTTCATCAGCGGCATGCAGATTATTGCTCTTTTTGAAACTGCAACTTGACTTTATATCTTATTCTCTGCCTTGTGCAGTCCATTTATTTTTAGCTGGTCAACATGCTGTTTTTATGTGTCCTACTTTGTTGCAATTTCTGCAAGTTTCACCTTTAAACCTACATTGGTCTGATGTATGTGAGCCCCTGTCACAATGGTAACCTATTTTTTTAAGCTAAGTCAGGTTTCTGTTTAGACATTGTGATTTTGTTCATGTTCACTTTCATTCCTGACTGCAACTCAATTGTGACTCTGGCTGCTATTTCCCTTCATAATGCTCTATAGTTTATTAATTGTGCTTCAGTTAGCAGACATTTTTGAATGCTTGCTTATAATATTCCATAAATGAAACAATCTCTCAGTGCATCATTAAACCCATCACTGAACTAAGAGTGCTCAGACAATCCCTTCACTTTAGGCACTTAAGCTGAAATGGACTCCCCTTCCTCTTGTTTCAACTTATGAAACCTAAAGCGTTCTGCATTGAACAATGGTTTTGGTTCTAATTGTCTCTGAATTACATTCATGATTATCAGCAAAGCTCATTTTGGCTGGTTTGGTTGGAGCAATTAAACTTCTAAGCAAACTGTATGCTTTTCCATCTATTGCACTCAGTAACACTAACACTCACTTCTTTCCATTGGCTATATCATTTGCTTCAAAATGCTGCTCAATTCATTCAGTATACATCATCCAGTTACCTGTTGTGCAATCAAATACATCTATATTTTTGATATAGGCTGCCATTTCTGTTGCTTGCTTATTTATGTATTTATCTATCTATCTATCTATAAATTATCACCACCCAGTACTCACTATTTATGCATGAATTCTCATGAATTTCAGGTTTTCTTCTGTTTCTCTCCCCTTCCAAAGGAAAAAAAAAACAACTTGCTCTTTAACATGTATGTAACCTACTTGGGTTCATTTTAAAAATTCCTCATCATCACTTTTATGGTTTGTAACTCCAGAAACTAATTGAAAAGTAAAACAAAGGCGCCTAGGAAAATGTGACTACTTTATTTCTCTTTCAGTGAGTTGCATACATATGACCTGGTGGCATAATGATGTGTCCCATCCATGTACTTATTACATATAACTGATAATGAATTATGTGAACAATCAAAGAATGTTTAATCAGACAATATATTTACAATATTTCTCTAACATTATTGAAGTATTAAGTACACCACATTTATAATACAAGATTGGATTCCATGCAACAGGCTACTGTATTGAAATATTGGAAAGTACTTGAGCTGTGAGATATTTGCACTATGCACTTTGATGAGCAGAGATTACTCTGTAGACTGAGATCCACTGGAGGAGCTGAGAATTGAAGTTGAATAGGATACCAGTTCTCCCTGATGTGAGGCAACTCTAAAGCCCCTTTCTTGAGACAAACTGGAGACACAGCTTAACATCTAAAGGCGGTATTTACAATCTACTATTAGTGCACTGGGGATCTGGCTTGGCTTCAAAACTGCAAAAACCTACAAATTTTCTGTCATACCTGATATGAGCTCACATACCCAATTAAGTTGATCCAGACCTTAATGTAAGTCTATGAGTAAACAGGGCTCTACTATGGACTGAAATTTATTATTAACTCAATTGCAAAATTAGTTATTTTCCAAGGGTAATCAGAATCCATGCTCCATAAGTTAGAAAATGTATTTTATTTTGACAGACGTGTATTTTTGTTAACTTACAAGGAAGCTGTGTTTGTCCTCCTAATATCCCAGCATAAACTTTGCAAACTGTGTGACAGCAAGTACCAAGGATGTAACACTTTCGGTGTCCATCATATTAGCATCACCAATCACAGCAAATCTGAATTGGATTTAATACCCAAATTAAAAGCGAAAATGAATGTGGGATTACAAAATTTGAGCCATGAAAATTAAAAATAACTTTTGAGTAAAGGCACTAAGACATACAAAGCAAAGTTCAGAAAATGGGTGTTGCGTAACACAATGACCTCTCTTGTACCTGTGCTTAATAATTGATGACCAGGTTGCAGTGGAGCTAGAGACAAAGTGAACATTGATTTCCATTGCAAATGACCATTTAATTACTGTTCTTTAATATTGGAAGTATATTCTTTACCTTCTGAAAGAAAAACCTTTAAAAATTCAAAGCACGGCAATAATATGTTGATTTTGTGCATTGTCAGCTGAAAACGCATGCCATCATTGAGAAAGCTGACACTGTAATTTAGTTACTAGTTAATTATATGGCCTGAAACTTACCTTATTTTGTACATACATTCACAAAATAACTTATTACAGCAAGGGTCTGCTGGGTGATGCAAATCTTGAAGAACTTCGAGTCAAATAATTAAAGTGAATATCACATCCACAAATCCTCTGAAATCTGAAAACAGAAGAGGAAAATTTAAACACATACCATAATCGTGCTTTTATAGCTACAAAGGAAGTACTCAGGAGGACAGGATGAAAATAATTACAAAATCAGCACTGCAAAGGAAATTTCCAAATGTCTCTTGAAAAGACTTTTCTTCTAAAATTAAAATAGATTTCTTAATTTTATAAGTTAATGTTTTTATGCCATAGTTTTAATTTGAAGTTATTAGTTTATCAACAAAGGGCTCGGTATTTATAGCTGTTGATACAGATGTGTCTACATATGTATGATAGATCATTATTACTCGCTGCAAAACAGCTGGTCTGAGCTTCCTCATCTTGCCCACTTTCCCAGTTCGCATTCATTCATTGTTTTGTCTCATATTTTCTTCCCTCATTTTACGAATGAAATGTGTCATCATTTTTGATGGACTCAGATCTAATTAAGGAGTGTATGGATTTGCTGTGCGAAATTGATCATGCCGTCAAAAAATCAGCCAAAATGGGAAAAAGTGGCGCAATCTACTCAATAGCTCCAGTTGATAAACATTTCAGTCATTAGACTGTACAATTCCCAAAGCTTGAATTTATGAAACGATGGAACATAACAATTCAGCTTCAAAGCTCAATCTCTAAACAAACAGTTACAAAGGGCCTGGGTTTTTCAGCTTTTCTGCATTATTACATATCCTCTACATTTTTCATATCTCCTGCCTGTAGATGTATTAATGAGCAGCTCTTCCCCATTGTACTTCTGTCATATCTAACCTCTTTTTGTAATAACATACACTGTTTAACTTAAGCAATTTAAATTAGTTCCAGATTATACTAACCGCTATGATACTGTGCTGTCCTGATTGAGAAGCTATCTTCTTCTCAACTGGATTGGAGAAAGTCCCATGGTATTATTCCACTAAATTCTATTGCAATAGAACTATTGGAGAAAAGGAGTCCGAGAGAATGGAAACAAGCCCTTTGGCCCATCTGGTCTATGCCAAACAAGATGCCCGTCAAAGCTAGACCCATTCGCTTGCATTTGGCCTATAACCTTCTAAATCTTTCCAATCCATGTGCTTGTCCAGCTGCCTTTTCAATTTTGTTATCGAGCTTCCTCTGGCAGATGATTCCAATAGATACCACCCTTTATGTGTAAAAAGAAATCCTTCCTCTTTAATCTTTCCCTTCTCACCCTAAACCTATGCCTTCTAGTTCTTGATTCCTTAACTCTTGGAAAAGTCTGAGCGCACCCACCCTATCTAAAATCCTAGACCTCTCTCTCAGTCACTCAAGTCACGGCAGCATCACTGTAAATCTTTCCTGCACCCCTTCCGGTTTAATAACATTTTTCCTATAGTAAGGTGACCAAAACTGAACATGGTACTCTAACTGCAGCCTCACCAGTGTCTTGTGCAACTGCATCATGAGCTCCCAACTTGCCCTGACTTATAAAGGCAAGTGTGCCAAAAGGCACCCACACTGTCAACCTGGGACTGTGCTTCTAGGGAACTGTGTATTTGTTCTCCAAAGTCCTCCAATTCTACAACACTCATCTGAGGCCCTACCATTCACTGTGAAAGTCCTACCTGTATTTGACTTTTTGAAATGCAAAACTTGCACTTATCTGAATTAAACTCCAGGGGAGTTTGCTGCCTTTTCCCATTAGCAGTTACCTTGTGATCAATATCACAAAAACAGACTATAGTATGTTTCAAAGGCAACTCATTGGGTGTGAAGTGTTCTAGGTTGTCTTGAAGTCTGAAGAAATGTAGAATAAATGGAAGAAACTGTGACTTTGTAATTGTGTGCCAAGAGTTGGGACCAAACAACACTCTTTTTTTCAGTGCTATGCAATTCAAAATTGATTCAATCCAGGGTAAATTGCATTAGTGATAATTTCTAAATGGAGTTACACCAATTCTAAAATGAATATGTGCACTTCTGTTGCAGTCCATATTAGTAGTTAGGACATTTTAATAGCATTAGACACACTTCTGTTCATCTCAATTATATTTCAACCCCTTCCCACAGAAGCATAATCTTCAGAAAATGTCTGCCATTGACCAGTCACAGAAAAACATGAAGCACAACAAGTTGTGTTCATTATATATCACCACTTAGAAGTCCATTCTGCTGATTTCAGGACGGCTCCTAGTTAACTTAAGAAAAATACTCTCAAAGTCCTCAGAATGTGCTCAGACTATCTGGGGTTGCTTGATGTGGTGCTTCACTACTGACAAACTCATCCTCCTCAATCTTTATCAATGAAACACATCCTACTGGATGCATAACAACTTCATATGGCATCCTCTGCACAGGATTGCAAGAAATTGCAATGAGTCATGGACACAACCCAGAACATCAAATAAACCAACCTCTACTCTAGGAACTCTGTTATATTGCTTGCTGTCTCAGTAAAGCAGCCAGCATAATATAGCCTGTTTCCGTGCTGTAATTGTTATGTGGTTATATAATTGGACATGGTATACCCTGGACATTCTCTCTTTGCCTCTCTTCCTTCAGGCAGAGGATGGGAGAACCTGAAAGCATATACCACCAAGCTCAAGGACAGCTTCTATCCCACTCGAAATAGATTCTTGAACAGACTTCTTGCATGATAAAATGGACTCTTGATCTTATAACCTACTTTGTTATGATCTTGCACTTTACTGTTTATATAGCTGTTGCACTTTATGCTGAATTGCTGCGTTTTACCTTGTTCTATCTCAATGCCCTGTGTATTGGTTAGATCTGTATGAACAGTATGCGAGCCAAATTTTTCATTGTATCTTGATACATGTGACAATACTAAACCAATATCGATATCAAACCTGATTATTCACTGAGTTTCACTGTGGTTATACCATTGGTATGTATTTTGAATGAAAGCTGCAGATTAGGAATTGTAGGTGTCTCAGGCAGGTTCTGGAGGCACAGGAGTGTGCACGTGCACTGAACATATCCAATCGAAATACTCAGATACAAGATCCTGCCCGGATCACTTTAATGAAGAATATATTCTTAGGCTCAGGTCTCCGAAGGCTGTTACCAAGAGATGTGATGTTCTGCAGCCTGTCTTTAGCACCAGTTTACCCAGACTAACTTCTCTCCGAGGATAGTGAATCTGGAATTCTCTGCACCAGAGGGACTCTGGGCAACTGAATGTTGTACAATCTTAGCTTACTTTTCGCAGTTAAAGCATTTGTTTTACGTATGTATCCTAAGTTTTCAGGGCAAGTATCAAATTGGTGTTGCACAGAATTGAAACTACTTCTTTGCATATTTTGGACTTACGTGTGCAACATATAGAATAAGGAAGCATGTCTGTCTATTTGAAAAATAATGCAAGGCACACCATTAAAATTATGACAAAGTCAGGGTGCAGTACCAATAGAAATGCTGTGGTCAGATCTATTTTCTGGAGTATAATAGACATCAGATATCTAATCAAATTTAATTTGAACTCAAATGCACTTAGAATCCATTTTGCACAGTATTTCACAGTCAGTTAATTGATCAATACCACTTCTATATTTTATTCCCCCTTCTACACTACCTTTTAAGTAACCAACATTTGTATCATCTCTTTTGGCATGGTTTGTGTTATTTAATTCATGATTAAGTAGGGTGAATTGTCCTATCTGTTTCTGAAACAGTATTTCTCTGTTACTGATACACCCTACTTTCCTGATTGTAATTTCATTTTCCTTAATGTAGCAGCATTTCATGAATGGATTTTAATGCACGTTAGCATTTTATTTTTAAACATGTGAGACCTTTGATTCTGTGATGTCATAATGGTTTCTCCATTAGGGGAAAATTGCACAGTCCATTAAGAATGAAAAATTGGAAATCATTTCTTACCCCAGTGTGTTAATAGTTTTAGACAAATACCTGCTGTAGCTAGGCCAGGTCTCACAAATATATAGGAGGGCAGGGATTTCTGCTCTCCAATCAATCATTAGCTTTGTGTCAGGTCTGTGTCTTGATCTTCAAGTACATTTTTTATCCGACCAGTTGCCCAAAGCAGATAGTAGGATGAGGAGATTACCAAGCCGACAGATGAAAAACATTCAAGCAGGTGCTCAAAGCTTCTTTGAAGAAAGGCAACATTCCCCTTGACTCTTGGGAACCTCAGGGCCTTAACCACTGAAGGGCAGAAGGAACCTTTGGAGTGATGTGGAGAACCTCAGGTCCAGGCACATACAGGATTGCACGAGCAGTTGTAAGAGTGGACCACCTCTCAAGATATCCACCCACTGTCCAATCACTGCCCCATCTATAGCGGAGTCAGCAGTTCTCACCTTGGCCTTATTAACCACTTCAAAACCCCACAGAACTAGAGTAGTAGGAAGTCATCCTCAACGTCCAAGGATTGCTGAAAAACAAAAAGGCAAATGAAAGGAATTAATAAATGCAAGAGATTCTGCAGATTCTGGAAATCCAGAGTAATGTACTCAAAATGCTGGAGGAGGCATTCAGGTCTAAAGAGGGGAACAAACAGTTGACATGTTGGGCTGAGACCCTTCATCAGGACTGGAAAAGACAGGGAAAGAAGCCAGAATTAAATGCTAGGGGGAGGGGAAGGGGTAGAAGTTAGAAGGTGATGGGTGAAGTCAGGTGGGTGGGGAGGGGGAATGAAGTGAGAAGCTGGTAGGAGACAGGTGAAAAAGATACAAGGCTGAAAAAGAGAACCTGTTAGGAGAGGAGTATAGACCATGAAAGAAAGGGTCATCGGCCAGAGGTGATGGGCAGGTGAGGAAAAGGTTAGAGGTGAAGGGGAGGCAAGGGTAGGAATGGAAAAAGAGTGAAGAGCAAGACAGAGGGGTTAAAATTCCCTGGAAGTTAGAGAAATCAACGTCCAGGCCATCAGGTTTGAGACTAGCCAGATGGAACATGAGCTTTTGCTCCTCCAGCCTGAGCTTGGTCACATTATGGCAGTAGAAGAGAGGCCATGTCAGAATGTGAGTGGGGAAATGAAGGAAAATCATACTCAGATGAAGTAAGTTCTGTCAAGGGACAAAAGCAGAAAGTTGAGGAAAGATGAACAAAATAATAGTGTAATCAAAAATCTTTCCCACTTATATTTAGCTACAAAATATGCTTCACATTATTCTTTGACATGCTTACCTCTGGATGCTTTAAGTAATGAACTGATACATCTCTGAGGTATTTTGTAAACAGAATAATTATCGGAGAGATGCAGCTGAAAAAGATAATCAAACATTAAAAGAAAATCCAGGCAATATCCAAAAATAATTTTAGAGCATTCAGCACATGCCTTCGTGTCACCAACTTGGTGCTGGTGGGTGAAAATATTTGTAGGCTCAGAAGCTGTGTGGGTTACTGTAATGGTGCAATTCTGAATTCATAACTGCAAGAACATTCTAATGACTTATTCTGCATTTTACCAATAGTGAATAATTAATAAATTCCTGACCATCTTAAATGGCTGAATTTCAAATTTCAGATTCCTCAGAGCAATGCTAACTTTGGGCTATAGCTCAGCCTTTTCATTAACTCCTGGTTCTGCATTTCCTGACCAATAGAGAAGCTGGGTAAAGATGATGCTCATGTCTCAGATTCAGTCCATTGAAGAATTAGAGAGTTATCTCACGAGAAAGAGAAATGAACATTGGACATGCCAAACCAGAGTTCAGACTCAGTGACATGTTACCGGGTGTTATGGTGGGGCAGTAAGGCTACACAGAGTTATTCCCTGTGTATGGCGGGTTGGGGGGTGTCTATAACCAACAGGGCAGGAAATGGCTACAGAAGTCAACAATAGAGAGGTGGTTTCCCTGTTCCGTGATTTAGTTTTGCAGTAGCTGAGGAAAATCTGTCAACGTGACACATTAGCTTGTTGATATTATCCCAGAAATGCAGAGCTCATCTTCTGCTGAGGAGGTGGCCCTGGAGGAGACAGAGGTATCAGAATGCATGGCTGTGGGAAACATGAAAAACAACTAACCTGGTTACAGAATTCCATCTCTCTCACACTGCATTCAGCAACCAATCTGGATGTCAACAGCGCAAGAAAAGTGTTTATGTACATACTGGAATGTTTAAACCCTCCTACCTTGTAAGATTTAATTTATTAATGTCCCAGGAGATCGTCACCTGTCCCACAAGACATACAGCTAGAAGCTGAGGTCCTTCACTCTGAAACCACATTATCTCCTAGAGTATGCTTTCCATCCATTATGTGACATTTCTGATATTGGTTTTAAGACCTTTACAGAAATTATCTTGTGACCTGCTGCTCTTTGGGTTGCTACATTAGTGCAAGTAAAGATATTACAGAGGCTGGCTGCTGGAAATAAATTCTTTTCAAGGTATAACGGCTGGCTTTCTAAACTGTTTCATTAGTAAAATACCATGTTGTTGGTTTTGCTGATCAACTGTCTGGAGTGTTCATGTCAGCAGTCTGAGATAGTCTGCTTCAACCAGGTTTCAATTATACTGGTGGTGCTCAAGAAGAATATAGTAACCTACCTCAATGAATATTATCCAGTAGCACTTACAGTGGTGCTAGGAAGTTTGTGAATGCTTTTGAATTT
Organism: Hypanus sabinus; assembly: GCF_030144855.1. Classification (NCBI taxonomy): domain Eukaryota; kingdom Metazoa; phylum Chordata; class Chondrichthyes; order Myliobatiformes; family Dasyatidae; genus Hypanus; species Hypanus sabinus. The sequence continues at coordinate 41,499,789 of NC_082728.1, read as the reverse complement.
TCTCTATTCCTGCATAAGTATGTCCTAAAATGTGATCAGATCTTCACGGAAGTCCTCAAACGAGATTAAAAAAAACAATTAAACAAATAACACAAAAACTGTGTACTTGTTCGTTTATTTATTGAGAAAAATGATCCGATAAAAGTATGTGAACTTTTGCTTTCAGTAACATGTGTGACTCCCTTGTAGATCGATAACTTCATTCAAATGTTTCTGGTAACTGTTGATTAGTCCTGCACATTGGGCTAGAGGAATTTTAGACTATTCCCCCAGACAAAACTGTTTATGTTCGTTAATATTTTTGGGATACCTTGCACGAATAGCCCTCTTCAGATCATGCCATAGCATCTCAATTGGGTTAAATCTGGACTCTGACTTGGCCATTTCAAAACACAAATTTTCTTCCTTTTGAATCATTCTGTATTTGATTTACTCTTGTATTTTGGATCATTGTCTTGTTGCATCATCCAACTTCTATTCAGCTTCAAATGATGGATCACTACCCCAACATTCTGCTAGAATATGTTTCGATACAATTTTGAATTAATTTTTCTCTCAGGGATTACAGGCTCTCCAGGCCATGAGGCAGCAAAGCAGCTCTAAATGACGATGCTCCTTCCACCATGCTTCACAGTTGGAATGAGGTTTTGATCTTGGTGCAGTGCCCTATTTCCTCCAAACATAGCAGTGTGCAGTTCTGCCAAAAAGTTCAAATCTGTCTCACAGAACATTGTCCCAGAAGCATCGTGCAACATCCAGGTGGTCTTTGCAAACTTGAAGCGTGCAGCAATTTTTTTTGGGGACCAGTGGTTTCCTTCAAGGTTTCTTCTAGGAAAATCATTTTTCAGTGCTTGTCTTATAGTGCACTCATGAGCAGGGATTTCAGCAAATTCTAGAAATTTCTGCAGGTCTTTTGCTGTTACCCTTGGTTTTTTTTTCACTCCTTCAGCATTGGGCATTGTGCTCTTGATGTGATCATTGCAGGATGTCCACTCCTAAGGAGAGTAGCAGCTGTACTGAATTCCTTCCCTTTGGAGACAACTTCTCTTACTCTGGACTGATAAACACTCAGGTCTTTTGAAATGTTTTTGTAGCCTTTCTCAGCTTTATGCATCTCAACAATTCTTCGTCTAAGTTCCTCTGGAAGTTGTTTTGATTGAGGTATGGTGAACATAAACAGATCTTTCATGAGAAGAGCAGGCTCTGATAGTAACCTGACTTTCTGTGTCTTTTATTGGGCAGGGCACCTCTACAACCCGCAACTCGGATCTCAACTAATTGATTGGAATAGTTGACTCCAAATAGCATTTGTAGAAGGCATTACTCCAGAGGTTCACATACTTCTTTGAACCTAGACTGTGATTGTTTAAATGGTGTACTCAGTAATGATGAGAAGAAGTACAATTGTTTATGTGTTATTAGTTTAGGCAGATTGTGTTTGCCTATTACTGTGACTTAGATGAAGATCTGACCATATTTTATGAGTAATTAATGCAGAAAACCAGGTAAATTCAAAGGGTTCACAAACTTTTTCTTGCAATGTTATATCCACAATGATGGTGTGTTTTGAGAGTTTGGTGATGAAACGTAATAACTGCTGCCTGAGAAGTGATTTAAATCTGCTTCAACTTACGTAATGGAGCAATAGGTCCACAGCAGATGCCATCTCACTGGCTCTGTCTTCAACCCTGGAACATCTAGACAGCAAAGGAGTATACGTCAGGATGCTCTTTATTGATTACAACTCAGCATACAAATCTACCATCCCCTCAAAACTGATCGATACGCTTCAAGACATTGGCCTCAGTACCTCCTTGTGCAATTCAGTCCTCTATTTCTTCACTTGCAGACACCAGCTATTTCTGATTTCAGAACTTCAGCAGAGGTGCACCACAGGTTGTGTGCTTATCTCCCTGCTCTACACAGTTTACACTTATGACCGTGTGGCTAAGCACAGCTCCTTTTCTTTATTCAGGTTCACTGCTGTAGGCAAAATCAAAGGGGGTGACGAATCAGCATGTAGAAGAGAAATTGAAAATCTGCTGCAATAGTAACAATTTCTTACTCAATGTCAGCAAGACCAAAGACCTGACTATCATCTCCAGGAAGAGAAAGCCAGAAGTCCATGAGTCACTCCCCATCGGAGGATCAGAGGTGGAGAGGGTTAGCAACTTTAAATTCTTTTGGTGTTATTATCTCAGAGGAACCGTCCTGGGCCCAGCATGTAAGCGCAACTAGGAAGAAAGCACGCCAGTGCCTCTACTTCCATAGGAATTTGCGAAGATATGGCAACAATATCTAAAACTTCGACAAATTTCTACAGATGTATAGAAGAGAGCCTATTGACTAACTGCATCACAGCCTGGTATAGAAACACCAATGCCCTTGAACAGAAAATCATACAAATAGTAGTTATGTCTCAGACCATCATGGGTAAAGCCCTCCCCACCATTAAGCACATCCACACGGAGCTCAGTTGCAGAAAAGCAGCATCCATCATCAAGGACCCCCACCATCTAGGCCATGCTCTCTGCTCACTTTTGCCAACAGCAAGAATGTGCAGGAGCCTTAGTACTCACCCGAACAGATTCAGGATCAGTTATTACCCCTCAACAACTAGACTCTTGTACCAAAGAGGATAACTTCACTAAACTTGGCTTGCCCCATCATTGAAATGTTCCCTCAACCACTGGATTCACTTTCAAGGACTCTTCATTTCATGTTCTTAATATTTATTGCTTGTTATTTTTTTCATTTTTATTACTTCATTCTATTTGTATTTGCACAGTTTGTGTCTTTTGTACCTTGCTTGAATGCCCAAGTTGTTGCGATCTTTCATTGATTCTATTATGGTATTATTCTTTAATGGTTTTATTTAGTGTACTGTGAATGCTGATAGGAAAATGATACTATGACACCATCCACCAGGTTTGAAGTTTCACATTGATGAAACAGGTATGTTTTCACTTGTTGTCTCTCACATCAAAATGGATCTTCATGAAGATGGGGACATCAAAGGAAAGCATACATCAGTGGGTGAGTAACACAAGGAGCTCTGCTCAGTGGGCGAATCATCCAATGAGTTGCATCCAATCAGTGGACAAATTACCTTCACAACAGTGTCTGAACAATAGTTGAATCACCAATGAGATGTGTTTAGTCAGTGGATAAAGTACAAAGTAAGGTTTGTTCAGTCAGATGAAACACCTGCTGAATAAGATGAATAATAAAGAAGAGTTGAGTGTCTGCAGATATCCATTTTTGATTAGAGCGGAAGTTTTCACTTTGTGCATGAGGAATATGATGTCAAAGAACTCTCAAGTGATTGCTCTGCCAATGGAAAGAATGGCTACTTCACAAGAACATCAGAGACTGCAGTTTATCAGTCCATGTCAACCCATCCAAAGGGTTTCAGTGTGATGAATACCACCTTGAATGGGATGACAGATCACTTCCTTTTGGTCTTCACACATCACAGTGACCCATGAGCCAAACACTTAACAGGGCAAAATGATATGAAGGAGTGGACATGAAAGTAATGGCTCTGGGGCAAGCATTTCACACTCTTAACCACTTCAGTGTACCTCTCCAGCCCTTCTGAAACTCTTCCTATCACTGACAACCTGTGTAAACTGTGTAAGCTTTATAGCCAGTATCCTTCACTATTGCTAAATTTTTAGATACTAATATATGACCAGATGTGCTGGAATGTGGGGCAAGCTGTATATGTTATTGAATAACAGAACAAGTGCAAGGGCTGAATGGTCTACTATTCCTAATTCTTATGTTCATATTAGAGCCTTTAAAAATGCAGTCTGTGCTATCATCTGCAGCTGAGGGCTCAGAGTAACTCCTCTTTAACAAGCTCCTCTTTGGTGTCCAGATGGTCCAGCATGTGGCTGTACTTGGTCATGTGGATCCTGTGGCTGTCCAGCCTGTTCCTCCTCAGGGACCTCCATTGCATTGTTAAACGAAAAGCATCATTGCCACATCTTTGTAGAAGCTGCAATAAGCAAGTTGTCAGACCAAGTCTACTGCTTGCATGCCAAAGTTAACCCAAGTTGGCTCCAAATGTTCTTTAGAGATTGCCAAGGAAATAACCATCACAACACTTGGGAAGAAAAATTAACTTCATAAATCATCAGTGTTTGGTTCAGAGTTTGATTTCCAATGTTCGGCTTCCAACCTCTGCCACTGCGCCTTCACTGAATAGTTTCATGGAGCCTGGGGAGCCCAGATACTAGTAGTTAAATTCCAGGCTTCCAAGGAAGGTTGGTGTTAAGGAAAATATTTAAATTGATAATTTTCCTCTCCCAAAATGGTTCCCTGATTGCAGCCTGCTGGAAGATAGTGACCCTGTGTTCATGCATCATTAAAATATTATCAAAATAAGTCTTATTATTCAATATGGAATCCAAGAATCTCTTTCTCGGCTCTAGGACATAAACCATTCTAATCAAGATATTTACTAGCTTTGTGTTTATGTCAATTAACAAAAGTTTTGAAATACCTCCATTTAAAACTACTCAGCCATCTGGTATATTATTTTCCTTCTGTACCTAAGGAAGGGCATCCTGCGAATGAAGGAATTCAGCTAATGTTCAGCAAATTGATTCTAGGGATGATGATTAGTCACACAAGGAGAGATTTAAATATTGTCTTGATTTTACAAAAGTGAAATATGGATTTTATTCTGGAAGAGATTGGTAGGGATTTTGTTTCTCATGGCTAGGGTTTTAAGAGCCAGGGGGTCACAGTCTCAAAATAGGTGGTCTACCATTCAGGGCAGAGAGGAGAAAAAATGTCTTCATTTGTTAAATCTTCAGAACTCTCTACTCTAGAGGACTATGAGGCTCAATCACTGAATATATTCAAGTCAGAGATTAATTGATTTCTTGATCTTAAGAGAATCGAGGGGCATGGAGTCAGTGAAGGAGAGGATCTTATCAGCTGAAAATCCTATTCCTGCTCCTACTCCTTATGTTCTTATATTTTCTGAATGTCATTTATCAATGTCTTCCAAATCAGACAATGTTCTAAACATCTGCCAGATCTACTACAACCAAAACACACTTCATTTTAACAAGTCAGGTGGAGTTTAGGTAGCACAGATTGATTTTAATTGCCAACCATTGCCGAGGCACACAGCCAGTGAAAGAAACAGTTGATGCTGCCTGCATGCACCAAGCACAGAAATAAAACAGCAACACAGATTTGGCAATTGACCTGTATCAGCAGCAATGAAAATAGCTTAATGACTCACTGGGATTTTCATGACCATGTAGAGGGCTGTAAAATGCAGACCCCTATTCTATCATTTATAATATTCATATCTGCATTATTATGATCTTAAGATGGATGCTTCTTTGAAGAATGCCTGTAAAACATAACAATACTCATTCCATTTTGCTATGGAAATGAGTTTTACAGCTGCACATATTAATCATAGTAAATTATTTTCATGAAATCATGTATTAAATAATTAGTTGTCATTACTGGAACTTTAAAAGACTCATTCAGAGATTTGAGCACATCATCTACTTCTTAAACCATCCCATGAGATTGAAGATGTCTTTCTCCCACTCCAGTTCTGAGCAGGTTGATGAGGTCAATACAGGAGCCAAAGACAGGTGGGCCTTTAAGTCCCTGACAGGGTGGACAGATATAGGTTGTCAATGTCATCCCAAACTCTGAGCAGTTCTGAACTGCAGATTCCCACGAGTTAGTGGGGATGTTACATTTACTTCAAGGAGACTCAAGGAGAAAATCCTTGAATTTTTTTTCTTCAATCCATCTGGCAATTTCAGAAGAGCTGAGAATAGAGGTCCTGCTTTTGGATCCTGGTGTTTGCATAGTGTGGCCTACTTGACAGAGCTGACTGCCTATATTCAAGTCTCATTGCTCTGGGCTTGGGCCTGGGAAATGAGTATTGCAAATTAAATAAAACACTCAATAAAATTCAGTAGACAACACTTTTGACTGTTAATTGTACTTTATTATCCGTGATTAGTTCAAACAAATCAAAGGTTCACTATATAGTTTCACACAATATTTACTAACTCTTTAGTTTCACGACTCTTCTTCCGTCGTTTTTTTCTGGAGTCCTAGCTGTCATTTATCTCATGAGGCATCCTTTTATACATTTCTTCCTACGGCCTTAGAGATGTTACTTGGTACTTTACTTGGCCAATTACACAGCTATCAGTTCTGTTCTTATCCATACAAATATGTGTTTCTTTGGTTTCTTCAAAGTACTGCTGGTGCCATTCTGTAATTATTCATTGATTCCTTAATTATCAGAGCGTCTGTGCTTTTATAATTAATTGGACTGCCTCTTTCAAAAGATGTCAGTAACACATTGATAAAAGAGTGAAGAACTTGTGTGTAACTTATGCTTTCAAAGAAACCCAATCTGGATGATTTGTCACAATGAATGAGGCTTATGCATTCCATTGTCTCTCCTGAGTATCCTTGTGTCTATCCTTCTCCAGAGGACTATCAGTGAAAGCTTTTCAATAAATATGCCACAGAGAGTGTACAAAAGAAAAGCAGAAGAGGTCCATCTGCATCATTTTCTTTCTTATACCTTCATGTAGAGCTGGTGGATATATTAAATAGAACAAGCAAAGCCATTGAACCAGTCTGCAATGATTAATATTTAATGAAGTGCTGACAATCCCAAAATAATAGCTATCTTAAAATGATTGGCTGGTAGCGTACATTTCAATATAATTTACGTAGGATAATGATGTCTTGAGCTCACTGTGTTCCGTCAATAAACAAAATCTGGTTTAATATCACCAGCATGTGTTATGAAATTTGTTAACTATATGGCAGCAGTACAATGCAATACATGATAAGTAAGTAAAGAGAAAGCATACTGAATTACAGTAACTAGGTATAGAAATAGTTAAGTTAAAATAAGTACTAAACGGAAATAAAAAAGCAGTGAGGTAGTGCTGATGAGTTCAATGTCCATTTAGAAGTCGGATGGCGGCGGGGAATGAGCTATTTCTGAATCACTGAGTGTGTGCCTTCAGGCTTCTGTATCTCCTTCCTGATGATGACATCATGAGTAAGAGAATCCCTGGATTTTAATGTGTTTGCCATCTATCAATCACTGCGTATTGTTCAATACTTGACAGACACATAATGAATTTCATGTTGTAATGACCCTCTTACTGATTGTGAATGAAAGCTGTCACTTGTTTAAGTGGTTGGGAGACCAAGGACGAAAGCAGCAAACCTGGATTGTTTTATGTGCCACTGAATCACATTTTTAAAAGCAATCCAATTTACAAAAAAATATATAAAATGAAATTACTGGATGTATTAAATCAAAATATAGTAAACCGCTGAGCCATTACATATTTTTATGATATGAGTAATTTGGCAGATTCTTGTTCATCAGCTTTTTAGCCACCGTGATGACAGATAGGAAACGCAAGTATACTTCGGTGTCATCAATAAGACATAGTAACTTATTGTGACAATTTCAATATAAAATAGCATTTTCATGTGATTGACTACGGATTTAATCAGGTTGCTTTCTGCCATAGATTACAGTGAGTTTTTATGTCATATTTCATATTAAGCAATATCCTGTTGCACTAAGTTTTTGAAGCACTGAAGTCTCACCTGCTCTTGTGCAGACTGAGACAACACTCCAAGTAAGGAGGCTTGCGTTGCCTGGCTTAATCACGATGCATGTGATTTGCTGTTAGACTTTCAGAATTAGTTCAACTTCAGCTGTAATGGTGCTGAGAAAACACAGCAGGTCTATTAGCACAAGAGAAAGAGAAGCAAGCATCCTTACACTTTCAGACATGGGGGTAGATTTCTGTCATAAAGTCCTTGGAATTTAATATTATAGATTGTTTTATATACATAACACACACACACACACACACACACACACACACACACACACACACACACACACACACACACACACACACACACACACACACACACACACACACACACACACACACACACACACACACACACACACACCTGATCACCTGATGTAATCCAAAGGGACAAAACTAAAGCCATATTCACAATCTCTCTCCTTTGGAAATGGTGAAGGGTTAGGAAAATAATATGAATCTAGCAAAAGACACAGCATTATGAGAAGAGATTCTGCAGGTGCTGTAAACCTTGAGCAACACACAAAATACTGGAGGAAATCTACAAGTCAAGCAGCATCTACGGAGCAGAATGAGCAGTTGATGTTTCAGGCTGAGATCTTTCGTCGGGATTGGAAAGGAAGGGAGTGGAATCCAATATGTCATTCTTTGTAACGCACCATTTTCAAAGTGATTCTCCCACTAGACTTATCTTCCCCCACCCTCCCTCCACTTTCTGTGTGGATCACTCTCAACATAACTCCCTTGTCCACTCATCCCTCCCCACTGATCTCCCTTCTGGTATTTAACAGTGCAGCTATAACAAGTGCCGCACCTGCCCCTGTAGCGTTTTCCTCAACATCATACAGGGCACCAAACAAAATTCAAAAACTTCAAAGTGAACTTGTTTTCTAAGTACATATATGTCATCATATACAACTCTCAGGCTCATTTTTTGTGGGCATTCACAATAAATACAAGAAACCCAGTAGAATCAATAAAAGACTGCACCCAATGGGATGGACAAACTGAGAAAATACAACAAAAGAAATAATAATAATACATAAGCAATAAATATTGAGAATATGAGACGAAGAGTCCTTGAAAATGATTCCATGAGTTGAAGGAACAGTTCAGTGATGGGGTGAGTGAAGTTATCAACTCTGATTCAACAACCTGATGGTTGAATGGTACTAACTGTTTCTGAACCTGGCGCTGTGGGACCTAAGGCTCATGTACCTTCTTCCTGATGGCAAGTGAGTAGAGAGCTTAGCCTGGATGGGGGTGGGGGTGGGGTTCTTGATGATGGATGTTGCTTTCCTGCGACGGAACTCTGTGGGAAAGTGCTTAATGGTGGGTAGTACTTAACCCATGATGGACTGAGCTGTATCCACTACTTTTTCCACAGGATTTTCCATTCAAGTGCTATTAGTGTTTCCACCTTTGTATCTGTTGATGTCATCTATTGTATATGGTATCCACAATATGGCTTCCTCTACATCAGTGAGACCCAATGCAGATTGATGACATCCTTGTCTTCCACAAAAGGCAGAATCTCCTGGTAGCCACCTGCTTCAGTTCAACCGCCCATTACTATTCTGACATGTCTGCCATGACCTCCATTTTATTCCATCTAGATAGTCTCCAACCTGATGGCATGAACATTGATTATTCTAACTTACAGTAATATTTTCCCTCTCCCTCCTTCTTTCTTTTTCCATTCCTCATTCTAGTTATCCTGTTTTCTCTTTCTTGCCCATCGCCTCCCTTTGGTTCCCCTCCTACTTCCATTGCTTCCATGGTCCACTGACTTCTTCAATCAGATTCCTTCTGCTTCTGCCCTTTCCGTCTTCCACCTATCCTCTCTGAGCTAGATACGTCATCCCCCACCTGAACCTACATTCCCCCTCACCTGGTCTTCGCTATCAACAGCTAGGATGTACTCCTCCACTCACCACCTTCTTATTCTAACACCTACACCTTTCCTTTCTCAACTCAAAACATTGACTGTTTTCCTCCTCTATAGATGCTGCCAGACTTATAGAAATTCACAGTAACTCTGTCAAAATCTCTGTCTGATATGAACATCATGTGTTGTTTGACAAAGTACCAGTGACGTTCCTTTGCATATTTTACTATGTTGATGGCAAGGTATCAAAGCACAAATATTTATGAAGTCATCCACAAGAAATGTTAAATATTTTTTTCCACAGCCTCACTGAGCATTTCTATCAGTCTCTGATTTATTTCAAGTAAATGTATGACCTTGTTTGTGATGTTTCTACAATATTTCATAGATTTTATTTAGTTTTTATCCTTTCCTCTAACTAAATATATTTAAAGTATGGCTACACTGGAAATATCATCTTGAGTCATCCCAAAATTCTTCATTCCCAGATTTACACCTTAATGCATTTACTGGGCCTCTCGTTCTAATTACAAAACCAGGTACACTAACTTTTTATAATCGACACTCTTTAACATCACTTAAATTTTCAGTTGATTCATTACTCTGCTGCTTTCTTTCTAATAATTTTAATACTGGGATTTTCTTCATGCCTAAAATGTGTTAGGAAATCTTTATTTTGTAATTGTACAACATAATTAATACAGGATAATTAATGGTGGCTTCATGTATTAGACAATGATGTTGTAGTTTTTCCAAATGAGAATTCCATGGAATGCCTGTTCTAAACCTTCAAGGGTTGAATGTACCTGAATAGGTTCTGGCTTTAATTTTGCTTTTCATGAAATTTTCAACATGCCAGAAATAACAGTAATCTTTCATTCTGAAATCAAAACAAAGTGTATAATTTACACTTTCAAACAGCCTTTAAGCAATTTGAGTCTAACATCATTAGGTAACTTCAGCACCCTTGTTATGTAATTGGACATATGGCTGGCAAGAATTCCTTATGAATCTCTGTGGTACTGTGCTTGTAGTGTATTGGGGATGTGGTTTGTGTACAACTAGTGTAAACCCATGAGGTACTTGGAGCTTCAGTACAAGAGCAAATCCTTTTTTTGAAGATGAACAGCCAAGTTCCAAACATAATTCCATCACATATACACTTATACAAGTATATATTTACATACAATAATACCACAATGATAGGACAATGCTCGACTAGGAATGCAGGAGACTACAATGTGTTGCAACACACAAGGTGCTAGGAAAACTTAATGAGTCAGATAGCATCTATGGACAGTGGATGTTTTGGGATGAGACCTTTCTTCTGCACCAGATGAAATAGATCTAGATAAAGGGTCTCACCTGAAAAAAATCAACTGTAAATTTCTCTCTATTGATGCTGAATGACAAACTGATATCCTCTAGTATCTTGCGGGTTATATTCAGTATTTGTCTCTGGGACTGGGATGAATCCACGTTTATGATGAGAAATTTGGAAATGATGTTCTTCTTAATTCAAAAGAGGTTGAAAGGAGGTTTAATAATGATGTTCAAAATAGTGAATGATTTTGATTGAATAAGTGAAGAGAAAGTGTTCCCAGTGGTGGAAGAGCTAGTAACCAATGGATATAGAAATTATGTGAGTGACAACAAAAAACAGAAGTATCTTCAAAAAAAAGGTACAATTAGTTTCTGTGTTAATAGTAAGCTGCCTGAAATGGTAGATAAAAGATGCCCAACAATGCATTTTAAAAGGGATTGAATAAATTTTCAATAGAAAAAATGTGCAGCATTATGGAGAATTGGTAACTGGATGGGCCCAACTTAGGGCCAACACAAGCATTGGGGATCATATGGCCTCTTTCGTTCCAAGCAATGAACCTACGTTAGTATACTGACCATGCAACAAAAAGACACAGAACATCCCTACAGGTATTCACATGGCAATTTCCTGATTTTGCCACTCAGCACATGCAATTAGAAAGACGTACCGAAGAAACAGAAAATCAGCAGTTAAATAATTTCATCCTAATCTTTCCATATGCTGGATGACTGGAAAACAATGCTGACAAAACTCCATGATCAGATGGTTAAGCTCACTTTTTGATGAGTAACTATTTGTCAATAGATAACAAAGTGGGTAAATTAAAACATTTGGAATGGGAGCGGAGGTAACCTGTCATGGGAAATGGTGGTTGACAGTTAACTTGCAAATGAAGCAATGACATATTATCTTAACTTCAGCACAGCCAATGATTCATAATCATAGATTTTTGTAATTACTGAAGGATAGACATGGGGGCGTCTATGTAATAAATTGCCAATTTGGTCCACCATTGTGGGTTTCTGAGTTAAAGCTTGTCACGATTCATGTATTTAAAATACAAATGCAGCATAAACCGTTAAGCAGTAATTTAAAGGGAGAATATTATTCTTAGTCCACAATAAGATGCTGAAGTAGATTTGCCAAAATACAGAATATTTTAAGTTATAAATTTTAAGATGTAATAAGGCACTTGTGCTTGTTAAAATTATGATGTTCCCAAATTATATAATTTAAAGGAACATCAAAAGTGAGATATGAGATTAATGGTGCTATATTAATATCACTATATTTATGCAGCATCCATAAAGAAGAGAATTATCACAAAACACAGAGTTGGAGTAAATCATATTAACAAAGAGTGTACAAGCATGTAGCCGAAGTGGTTGATGTTAAGGAGGATGGTATAAAGGAAGGAGAAATAGATTTTCATTTATAATGAAGCTGATACTGTCTGCTTTTAGTTAAGTATGGTTTTGTTGTTCAGTAATATTTCACACCACGTACTGCCAGAGATGCAACATGATAGCTTTCCAGTGAAGAAAACCTGAGACATGAAAGGATAGTGCAATCAATTCTGTATCAGCTAACCATTCTGATAGAAGGACAGTGAAATGATAGGTAAATTCTCTACTGTAACAGGTTATATAAAGAGAGGAAAGTATCTGATTCCAAGTCAGTGAGGAAGAGGGAAAAAAAGACAAAAAGTAAAAGAAAACAGAGCTTTATTTTTCAGTATCTTCACAGCTGTAATTTATATTAAGTAACACATAACTTCAAATAGTTAATTTTCAATGTCAGGAGTTTACTAGCCATAATAAGCAATAAGTTCATTGTTAAAAAGAATTAAATTAAGCATGCAGAGTGTAATGGCTCTAAAACAGACTTCTTTTATCATTTCTGACAGGTTCATATCTATTGTAGGAACTTTTGCCAATGAATTTCAATGGCAAGCCAGTCAATGTGATAGCAGTTTTCAGTGTCACATTTTGGCTTGTTTTGTTTAATTGTGCATCTTTTATCATTTAAAATAGCTGAAACATTCATGTGCAAATATCCTTTTCCATTAATTTTGAAGTAAAGAATTGGCTAATGTGAACATTCATCCTGCTTCTTGCCAGAATGATGCTAATCTAGAGTGCTAAAGAGAGACTGTTCAAACTCTTTCTCTCCCATTTAAGCCTCAAGGTCACTTGAACCTCAATCACCGAGCTGCAGAGTGCAGATATCAGAATATGTGTGCACACATTCAGAGGCCATATACCAAGTCATCATCAAAGCACTTACTGAAGCATATTAAAAACCCAAAAAGGAGAGGTCTTCTACCAATCATTCCCATTGCGGCACACTGCACTCCAGTAATAAATGTCAACAAATAAGATGTGAACCATTTTGCATATCTTGGGGGATAGTTTCATTGAAGGCAGACATCTATGTTAAAGTGCACCATTGCCTTCAGAGTGCAGGTAAATTTTTGTTTCCTTGAGGAAAAGAGCATTCAAAGATCAAGACTCAAACCAAGCACAAAGCTTATGATCGGCTGTGAAACAGTTGTTCAGAGACAGGTTCTATCATCAACAGGCATCTCAGAGAACCAGAGAGTTACCACTAATAAAGTTCAAAGTCTTCTCCCTCTACTAACAAGAGAAACCTATGTCACTGACTTCTCACAGGTCACCATTTTTATTGCCAAACACCTATTTATGTTCAGTCACCTCTGATGAGCAAGCTGCATTGTTTGCATGTCTAATACCAGGCTTCCCACATAGCTCTACTGTGCAAAGGATTGCCAAGTGAACGTATGAAATGTTTGAGGATTACGTTCAAGCCCCCCTTTGGAAAAGTGTCGCATCTTCATTGATACATTTGGATGCCCAACCCTTAATGCCACAAAATGGAGGAACATCTGAGATACCACTATCTGAAAGTCTGTCACTTCACTGGGAATAAAAGGCGATCCAGTAGAGGTGGCGTACCCTCTCTCAGGTGACTCCCTCAACTCGCTGCCTTTAACAAAGTCTGTAGATCCTATGTTAGTTTCACCAGCCACATCAGAGTCCATAACATTTGAATGGAAGCTAAGGAGAGGAGGAAACTATACAGGAAAAGGAAGTGGAGAGAGATAGAGTTGTGAAATTTGGTCCACCATTGTGAGATATGAGATTAATGGTGTTATATTAATATCACTGATTTAATGTGACACTTCTTTTCTAAAAAGGTAAAAAGAAATGGAAATAAAAACGGAAGATGCTGTAAACAACTAGCAAGTCAGGCAGCGTCTGTGTAGAAGGAAACAGAGTTAATGATTCAGGTCGATGACTCTTCATCGGAACCAAATTGTCATGGTCAGGTCCGTGAAATCTGCATTCCAGTTCACGGTCTGGTCCGTGATCCTTATTCCATGTTTTCTGGTTTTCCCCAGTTTCAGTTGAGGTAGCTGATTCTTGTTTGGGCTGGCTTCATAAATAGATTCAGGATTCAGCCTCTGGCTGCTGGATTGTTCCTGCTCAAACCCCCTGTCTGTATCTCTCCCCTTCAACTTCCTCATGGAGCCTTGCCTTGCCTTCACTGCTGTCAAGTTCAACCACTGGAGCAAGATAAGGAACTGTCTTTTGTTGTTATGAACTGTCTCTGTGTCCACGCCTTTGCTAGGTAGGTCTAGCTGTTTGCTGTGTTGGGAACCGTCTTTGTGTCCACGCCTTCACTAGGTAGGTCCAGCTGTCTGCCACTACCTTGTAGTCCCGGCCCTATGTCCTGTACCCAAGGAGGGGTCCCGGCTCTGTCTTCCACGTTCCTGTCTCTTCCTCGACCAAGGCTCTGCTTTCTGGTATCTTCCTTGACCAAGTCAAGACTTCAGGGTTTTGTCCAGTCCTAGCCACGTCCAAGAACCTTGTCCTGTCCAAGCCACGGCTTTGTGTTCTCGTCTTGTCCATGTGCCTTGCCCAGCCCAGGAGTACCTTGCCCAGCCCAGTGCTGGGATTCCCTCGCCCTGTGCTGGGGTTCCCTTGTCCTGTCCAGGAGTCTCACGTCCAGTCCTGTTGCCTCTGCTCATCCTGTAGTCACGCCTTCTCTTCGCCTGGTTCTGGAGTCCGAGCCCGAGTCAAGACCCAGGTTGTGGGTCCTTGTCCAGTCTCTGGCTCGGAGTCCAAGCCCAGGCTCCTAGTTCCTTGTTTCATTTCCTGGTTCTGCTATCCTAGTCAAGTCCTAGCCCAGGCCCAGAATCCTTGTCTCATCCAGGGTCTGTGTCATGTCCAGCATCCTTTCTTCCTCACTTTCTTTGCTTCCTTCTCACACCTAGTCCTGTTTCTGGTAGGTCAGTGTCCCTGTCTTGCATTTGGGTCCGTTCCCATCGTCCACCTTATGACATGAATAGGCAGAAGCAAGGTGTACTTGAGTAACTGGAAACCCAAGCATTTCTACACCATAAAGGTTACATGCTCGAGAATTCTGACCTGAAATGTTACGTTCTCTTTCCATGCACATCATTTGTATTAAGTCCCATTATATATTTGCAAAACTCTATAACTTGTTATTAACAACTTATCTGTATTTCAATTCCACCTCTCTGTTTATCAAGTTTATAGCATTTCCTGGATCTTACATTACATCATATGTGACTACTTGGATTTCACTGAATAAGCCTTTAGTGAAGTATAGGCAATAATATCTTGCCCTTGCCTTATTTAAACTGGAAAAACATCTTGCTGACAAAGAATGCTTTGGAACCAAGCATCAAGGCCATGTGCATTTGGACAAAACTCAACCTATGAATCTTCTCTGAAAGACTGTGACTGATGGTAGATCACAATTCTAACTCTGCCATCTGTCAAACCTGTCAAGCTTTTTAATTCGTCTGCATTTTCCTGATATTCAGAAAAAAAGTTATGGTAAAAATTAAATAAACAATTAAGCATTAAAAAAATTATTAATATTTAAATCAAATGAAAATAAATGAAATCACCTATGGTATGAGAAGGATTTTAAATAATTGAAAAATTACTTAAAAGCACAAATAATTAAAAGGAACTTAACCTATCTAAACACAAACATCGAAAATCTGCAGTTTCTGGAAATCCAAGCGACACACACAAAATGCTGGAGGAACTCAGCGGGCCAGGCAGCATCTATGGAAAAAAGTAGAGTCGAAGTTGTGGGACATGCCACACGGTCTAGTCCTGAAACATTGACTGTACTTTTTTCCATAGATGCTGCCTGGCCCGCTGAGTTCCTCCAGCAGTTAGTGTATGTTGTTGACCTATCCAATTCTTATCTTCCTTTTGGCTATGAAACTCTATAGGGGCTTAAAGATCTGGTGCCCTGTCTAACATAATGTGGGATGAGATTGCAGATTCCCTATTATTAAACCTGAGCTCTGCTATTGGATTCTGCACGAGTCTCGAGTGATGAGGCATAGCCTGGAAACCCCATTAGAGTGCAGGTCTCCCAAATTTTCACAAGCATGCCAAAAATGTAGTGCAGAGATGCTACAAAACTTAACAAGATCTGTTCTATAGTAAATCTAGATCTACAGAGCAGCATACAAGAATTACTTAATGTGCAAGCCACACGGCTAATTTGATAGACAATTAACATTCTTGAGAAACAGTAAAAGCACATATGTTGTTCACATCTGCAGTATATATACCCAAGTTTACTGCCAATAGTTTTACACAGGATTGACTGAAAGATGTCTATGTTCACAATGATGTGGTTGCATATTAGAACATGCACCCAATGGCAAATTATGTGTTGATTCAAGTGATTTAATTCAACATCAGAGAGTGTATACAAACTGCGCAGATATCCACAAACAAGAACGCCCGTTGAATGATCGATAGAAAACTCAGAACCCCAAAACCCCCTCCCCCTCCCACGCACAAGCAGCAGCAGAAGCACTGACCCTCCCCCCTCCCCCCCCCAGCTTGTGCCAGCAGAAGCACCAACACCCCGAACTCCCACTGTGCAAGCAATAGCGAAATTCCACAAAGTGACCTTGATCCAGAGTCCATCATAAACTACAATCCATTACCCAGCACTTCGGTATCTCAGACGGGCTCCCTCTGTCTGTGTCCATCGAGAGAGCAAGAGGCTCTCTCTGCAAAAACAAGAGCAGGAGATCAGCAACCTGCTTTTCCAATGTTACAATCGTCCATGTCACTTCTCCAATCCCCCAACTCACGAACTGAGGTTGGAATTTCTAACAATAATATGAATGCAAGCCCTCAGAGAAATAAATTCATTTGATACCAACAAATTAGGGAGGAATTGTTAGCTATTCTGTGGATGACAGTTGAAACTGGATGAGAAAAATTTTGTATTATCATTTAATTAGCTTAGTCTTAGTAGCTTGCCTTTCTCAGTGCTCTGTTGCATTCTTTATGAGGGCATTTGGGAGTTATCCAGGGACTTGAACAAGGGTTCATTGTTAGAGTGACAATATGCAGACTGATGTGGATAGAATGAGGAAATGAGCCATTGCCGGACAAATTTAACTTAATATTGATTAAGGATGCAAGATCTACTTGAGTAACAGCAATGCCAATCCACTTTATACCATGCAGGAAGCATGTCGAAACCGACTATGTGGAGGCTATTGTTTAATAATCTGTTATGTAGAAAATGTAGGTGTTAAGATACTAAAATAGGACATTGATCATTATGTATTTCTAAATATGATCCTTACATTATATAAGTTGCTGAGGGGGAGTGGGTCGAGGCTATGTTTGGAATCCTTGGGTCAATTTTTCACATGATGGAGCATATTAAGATCTTATAAAAAGTTCAAAGATCAGTCACTAATTGTCTAGGAAGTATCATAGACTTGCACCACCTTAAAAAACTGTGAACATTGAGAAAATATGGTTGATGATCTCCATATAAGGGAAACAAGTTCATCTCTCCAGGTAAATAGGTGTTTTACTTAGGATAAGGAGAGGATATTAGGGAATAGTATCAATTACAGAAACGTGGCAGAATGTACTCTTTTGTTGAGAGTTGTACAGAGTTGGTGGGAGCTCACTGTAGTTACTCAAAGAGAAGGCACTTGTGATGACGATGGCTGTCCGTTGGTCAGGGTTGACCATGGATGTTGTGTCATAGCTGTCAAAGTTGACATGCAGGCTAATGTGCATGCCAGCACAGTACAATATGGAAAGCAAGCTGGTGCCCATGCAGCAGGCTCCCCCTCTCCAACTAATGAATCCAAAGGAATGGCAGAGACAGATACAGTCTGGCACCAGCGGCGTTGCATGAGTTGCCAGTCAGCATCGAACTCAGTGTAGGACAGCCTTAGGGACTCCAGCTCCAGATTTTTCCTTGGGGTTTACTCCCAAAGTCTTCTCCATAAGTGGGTAAAGCTACAAGGCAAAGAAGGTTTCAGATCAAAGTTTTCTTTTTCCTAGATGAGATGTCAAACATGGTTGATGATCCCCATCTGCCTGGAGAAGGCTCTTGTGAGTGAAAGATATCAGTAATAATCTGAAATAATCACATTAACATTATAGTAATATTAATCAATAGATTGGAAACTTTTAGACAGAAGGCAGGAATTTACCAAAATGTCTATCTTTCATCAAGTGGATTTGAAGCTATTTTAATTTGATTTTTCCTATTTTCAAGAGGCCATGAAATATTGGTGGAGTGTTTCCTGGCCATTGAGTAAGGGAAGAATAATGAGTTTGACAATAAGTAGAGCTGAATCAATAAATTGACTGGTTTTCTGCATATAGTTACAGCAATGGCCGTCCGTTTGTTGCCTTAGCCATTCGCGTGGAATAAACCCTCTTAACTTTTTAAATGAGTAGTCTAATGGACAAAGTGCAAGTAGGAACAATTTGTATAATGTGTATAAGCTCCTACAGGCTACTAAACTTAAACCCAGTAAAGTGTCACATATGCAAAATGATACATGATAAGTCCAGAAAGCTGCAGTAGTAAGTCAAGTTTAGTCAAGGGTCTTTTCCAACTGTGCATATTTGCGTAACAATGCATACATGCTGTAAATGTGGTGTCAGATTTACATATGCTGAAATGATAAATCACACGCTAGGATGCTGAAACTACTTCCACTTAAACTTTCAACTACTAGTGGGATCAGGAAAAGCACTGTCCTGAGTCGGGCTTCATCCTAACCTGCACACATTTTAAAACAGTTTTCACAATAGACAATTATTCAGATGCACATTACTGCATACCAAGTAAGAAAATAAATGTGAAAGACTTCTGATATATCATCTCTCTCTTTTTTCTGCCATTTCTGCATGTATTTTGTTTTTCATCTCAACGACAATTATAAGCCATTGAAATTTCTTTTGAACATACCTTGCACTCACTTCTAGTGCCTCGTCACTTATTTTTCAAAAAGGAGAAAAATAAAAGAAAAACAAGATCATGATTGAAGTAAAATTAATTCAAAATACTTGAAACTAAAGAAACCAGATTTTGAGATAGATATGACAGTGATAGTCTATATCGCATTCATTGCAAATATTAGGAGAAACAATTGTTTAAACAGTACGTTCCTTTATAAAAAAGAACAAAATTGAGAAGATTTATAGTCATAATGTAGGAGACATGCCATTCACATGCAAAACAATGCCATCTACTTAATAACATGTTAATAACACCTATCCTTTTATCTTTTATTAAAAGGTAAATATTGACCAGAACTCTGGGAGAATAATGAAGCTCTTCTTTGATTCATGCCACCAGAGATACAATTGCCTGTAGTGATGCCCAAGTTGCAAATATCCAAGCTAAGTCCAGTTGTAGCCTTCTGACCATAAAGATTTGTTATAATGGTTACTTCCCGGGGATTCAGATGACTACTTCCTGAGACAAAAATACAAAAGTTGACACATTCAAATTCCGATAATTAAATGAGTTCTCAAATTGTAAAGCTGCCTTAGGTAAAACTGACTGTGAAACTACTGGGCTAAAGATCAGTGTACAGTCCCATCTACTTTCCCTTCCATTATCTGGAATGGAAGATCCATAGCAATGTGATTGACTCTTAAACTGGTTCTGAAACAACCCAGCAAGTTAGTAATTTCTGGGTGAAATTAATGGCAGCTATTCAGTTCAAATTCAAGGTTATTGTCTTCTGATCAACTGAAACAATGTTCCTCTGGACCACGGTGCATCTACAATACATATATCACACAGAACATACACGATCATAAACAAGACAAAATCTGCAAATGTTTGAAATCCAAGCAACACATGCAAAATGCTGGAGAAACTCAGCAGGTTAGGCAGCATCAATGAAAAAGAGTATAGTCGACGTTTCAGGCCGAGACCCTTCATTAGGACTTAGACAAAATATCCAGCACATACACAAAATATTTTCACAAATAAGTTAATAAAATATAATTCAACATGCAGGTAAACTGTAAATTGTGCATAAACAGAGAACAGTAAAATGCTGTTGTTTCCTAGCCTTTCATATGGTCAACACATTCAATGCATAAATTTTTAATATCTCCCTTGTTAAATGCGTGTTTCTTCAACAAGGTGGACCAATGAAAGAGGGCAGTATAGATAACTAAACTGTAGAAAGAGGAAGGAGAAAGTTCAAGAAAGCAATAGTAATGAAAGGACAGGTAGGGGATGGTGTGGTCACGCACATTATATGTAGGATCATAGATACGACTGAATGGGAGAACCTTCTGGTGGGATGCACTGAATAGCTTGTGCATGCTGATCAAAATATACAGTATATTCAGTTTAGTCCCATCTCCAAGGACTTGGTCTATATCCCTCTAAACTCTTGCCATCCACGTAGCTACCCACATATGTACTTCTTAAATATATCTAATGTAGCTGCCTCAAGCACTTCATCTGGCAGCTGGTTCCACATATCTACCACCTGCTGTGTAAAAAAAAAAGCTGCCATCAGGTTTTATTAAACCTTTCACTTCTAATCTTTAAGATATGCTCTCTTATTTTCAATTCCCCAATCCTGCAAAAAAAGATCACTCACCCAATCTATACCCCATCTCTATGAAATCATCCCGCAGTCTCCTATTCTCCAAGGAGTAAAGACCCAAAATGTCTAATAACTCAGTTTCCTATAATACAACATAGACAGTAAAAGAGCTGAGGTTCTTGAAGACAAAACATAAATACTTCAATAAGCGATCTGAGAAGCAAGATCTCAAAGGTGGTAATTTTCAGAATACTGCCAAACACAGACAAATGGGACTACTTAGCTAAGGACTGTGGTTGACATAGATCAAATGGGCTGAAGGACCCATTTCCATATGGTGTCACTCTTTATCTCTATGACTATGTGACTCTTAGTATGACAAAGGAGGATAATATAGTTGGGTGCAAGGTTCGACAGATGATTCAAGAAGAACTTTGCATTTGTGGTTGTTTGGACTATTTCTGGGAAAGATGTTCCTGCTACATTCTGGATGGATTTGTTCAACAAGACAAGGACAAATATCCTCACAGATAGATTTAGCAGTGTTGGTGGGGAGAGTTTAGACCTACTTTGAGTACATTTGGATTGGTACTGAGAACCTCACACTGTTCATTAAGAATACAAGATGTCCTTGGAAAGGGCACTAGCTCATAAGCTTGTCCGCTCCATCAAACTCCTCCTGACCCATCAGTGGAAGAATCTGTGGATCAGAACTCATAAAACCAGAATGGAAGCCAGTTACCCTCACTCAATGGACAGTGTAACAGAAGGAATGATATTTGCTTCACACAGCAAATGCTGGAGGAACTGAGCAGGTTAGGCAGCAACAAAGGAGGCCAATAAACAGTTGACATTTTGGGCCAAGACACTTCATCAGAACTGAAAAGAAGGGGGAAATAGCTAGAAGCCCGAAAAGGTGGGGGAGGCAGAGAAAGGAGTGTAACTTGGTAGGTTTTAGTGAACTCAGTGAGGGGGAAGGTAGGTGCCTGGGGGAGAGAGCTAATAAAGTGAAGCAGGAAGGTGATTCTTGATTAGTCAGGACATGAAGGGATATGGGGAGAAGACAGGAGATTGGGGAAAATTGGATCAGCCATAATGAAATGGCGAAGCAGACTCGATGGGCCAAATGACCTTATTTGCTCCTATATCTTATGGTTTTACGGTGATGGATGGAAGAGCTAAAGAGCTGAAAAAGAATGAATCTGTTAGGAGAGAGGACTGGGAAATAGGAGGGAAACCAAAAGGAGATAATAGGCAAGTTAGGAGAAGAAAAGGGGTAAGTGGGGAGCCAAAGCAGGGAAGGGAAAAAGAGAGAAGGGGAAGGGGGGTTTACTGGAAGTTAGAGGAATTAATGTTCATTCCATCAGGTTGGAGGCGACCCAGATGGAATGTGACTTGTTGCTCCTTCAACCTGAGATTGGCTTCTTCGTGGCAGTCGAGGAGGCCATGAATCAACGTGTTGTAGTGGGAATGGGAAGCAGAATTAAAATGGATGGTTCATTGAAAATCCTGCCTTTAATGTTGGATGAAACAATGGTGCTTGATGAAGCATCCCCCAATCTATACCTGGTCTTATCAATATAGAGGAGGCTACACCAGAAGTACTAGATACAGTGGAAGAACTCAGTGTTCAGGAGAATTCTTTTGGCCAATGTATAACAAGCACAACAATAGAGGTATTAATTCTAGATTTAATTTTGAGAATGAAAGCTGAGCAGGTGGAAAGAAAGCATTTTTATGGCTGTGACAGTAATGCAGTTAGATTTAGTACTGTTGTGGAAAAGATGAAATTAGAATTAGAGTGTCTGTTTTAAATGGGGTAAGTCCAATTTTATACAACTGAGAAGAGTTTGAGCAAAATTGGACTGGAAGCTATGACTTGGTGGTAAATGAAATAATTATAGACACTTAAGAAAATGATTCAAGGGTAATTTAAAGCAATAAAAGAAATATTAGGTCTGATGTCAAGAACTTACTACAGTATAAAGCCTGGAAGATGATGGAAAATATAGAAGTAAATTAGTAAATCGCTTTGTTTTATTCCATGGGTACCATGGTACGGGGGTTAGCTTGGGTTTGCATGCCATCCATTCAGAACATTGCATTACAAATGCACTTTCAGTTTTACAAGAAAAAAGCAGTCGAGGAATGCAAAATAAAGTGTTAGATACAGAGAATGTGCAGTGCCCACTGACAATAAGGTGCAAGATAGACTGTGTGATCAAAGGTCCATTTTATCATACAAATAGTCATCACAGCAGGAGAGAAGCTGTCCTTAAGCTTGGTTGTATATGCCTTCAAGCTTTTGTATCTTCTGCCCAATGGGAGGAGGAGGAGAGAGAATGTCTGGGTAGGATCTTTGCATAAAGGAGCCACTTTACTGAGGCAGTGAGAAGTATAGATGGTCTGTGCAAAGTGTATGTACTCTTTCTTCCTGAGTACAAACAAACTGAAAAAATATGGCCTGGGGGTGAAATTAAAATGTAAATTAAGATGACAATGAGAAGGTATGAAAAAATATTGGTAAATAAAATTTGACAATATCCAAACGTGTCCTTGCTCATCCAATTGTGCAGCAATGCCTTAAAAAGGCAGTATCCATCATTAAGGACACACATCACCAAGGATATGCCCTATTCTCACTGCTATCATCAGGAAGAAGGTATAGGAGCCTGAAGATACACACTAAACAATTCAGGAACAGCTTCTTCCCCTCTGTCATCCGGTTTCTGAGTGGATTTTGAACCCATGAACACTACCTAACTACTTTTTATTTTTATTTTTGCACTACTTATTTAATTTAACTATTTTATATACATATTTACTGTAATTCACAGTTTTTCTCTATCTTTATGTATGGCATTGTATTGCTGTTGCGAAGACAACAAATTTCGCCGTGTATGCTGGTGATTGTAAATTTAATTCTGATTGTGAATAGTAGTGGGAATTAAAGTACCAATCAAAGGAGGAGACTTCATGAACTGCTCTTTTCTCAACATAACCAATATCAGTCTATGAGTGAAGAGAAGTGGAAAGCGACTAGCGTCATGCTCATTTAGAAGATGGTCCTCCAAATGAAATTCCTCCTGCAGTCATAATCACAATCTTCAACAAATGATGTCAACCAACTTGTACGATCCTATTGTTTGGATCATGTACAAGTTGTGATACCAAATGGTTGATATTCAGGGGTACCTGTGCCATTAACAATTGTTCAGAGAAAAGAGACAGGCAAATCATACCAAGTTAATTCTTACCCTTTTGGAAAGTATAACTGAAACTGTCATCAAGAAATGTTTACTAACTTAACATATCAATTGTCCATTTAGATTTTGTCAAGAACACTTGGTTCTAACTCAGTGTAACTTTAACACAAACAAGGACAAAAGAGCTATATTTCAGATGTGATTAAGAGTGGCCATTCTGTACCTCAAGGCAGGTTTGCCCAGGTATGACATCAGGGGGTCTGATTAAAATGTAACTGTACAAATCAAGGGAAAGCTTTTCTGTTACCTTAAGTCACACCTAGCCCATTGGAAGATGTTGAAGATAATATTACAATTAAATAAATTATCAGTATACTAAGTTGCTGTTGCACCAACTTTCTGGAGAGTTAATATTATTTCTCAATGCAGAAAACTATATTTTGCATTGTCAGCATCTATTATGAAGGTGCAAAATATTTTATAATTGCTTTCATTAAAGAATCTTTATCTGATTGCTGCTGACTACTAACATAGCACCAGCACCTTCTCAAGAGTAATTAAGGCTGGGCAGTAACTGTAGGGCTGTGAGAAACATTCATGCCAGGGACGAGGATTGCCAGAGCTTCAGTTCACTGCCTCATCAGAAAGATGACACATCTGGCAATGTGAAGAGAGTTAATGGAGTGGTGTGGTTACATCCAGTTGTGCCTAGCCATGTCTTCAGATTATGAATAGACATCTTGTACTTCAGTCGATCGGAATAGCGAATATTCAAATTTGGCAGCCTGTCAGTTAAAGGTTGACAAAAAAAACTCATTGATCTGCCACTAGATGTCACTAATACATTTAATAACAATTCCGTTCGATTATGTAAGATCGCCAGGGGAAATAGCCATTGCAGTGTCAGCCCTTTCTTCTAAATTTGCAGCATAGATCCATTTAATGACTGAGTAAGAGAATTTGTATGGGCTGTTAGATTCATAAAATCATTCAATACCAGGCCTATGCATTCCATGTTGTTTGTTTTTCCGACTAGAAACAAGTTAGTAACTAATTATTAACAGGAAGAACAGTATCATGTGCTGTTCATACAGGATTTGGCACAGTATGACTCAACTAACAATCTGATGATTAAATTCCATTGAAAAAATATTTACTCTACACTATATGCAGGGTATTTACTTAACCATGTTATTACTGTAGAAAAGTAGTGGAAACTCTTTGCAGTGACGTACAGAAGCATATTATTGAATGAGAAAGCCAGGTTTGTCACAGCAATAATATTCACTTTAATGACTGGCCACAGTGGTAGACAGGCTAAATTAAATGAGATATTGCTTTGGAAGGAACTGATGGTACTTTCAGCGGTAGTAGCATTAAGCAGGCTGCATTTGTACACTTGGCAAGCTTTGGGACTCAGTAACATAACCTGAATCATTGTAAAAATAGCTGCAATTTTCATTTTCAATATTAAAACAATACCTGCATTACTTACTGCTGTGGTGACATGACATCCTAAGTTGTATTCTTTGAAATATTTATGCCCAATGTGTGAATTCAAGCACATGTAGAGATTTTCCACAGGAAGCATATTCCCTCTCTGATCTTCAATTCATGAAGGAAATATACTTTAGTGTATGATATCATTAACACAACTCCAAAAATATAATACATTTTCAAAATCACAAAAGAATTTAGATTGTTTTCCTATTTGCATTCTCTCATTGTGACTTGAAGAAACAGGTTATTTTACCAAGCATTTGATTTAATGCAGGTAACAGAAAAAGGGAATTGATATATTTTTCAGTCACATAGCCAACAAATTAGACCAGAATATATTGTTCAGACCATGTATGCATTTTTCCATTGAACACAATAGACAATTAATATAGGTTATGACCTCCAGATTCCTACAGATAACCTACAGATTCTTTTCCAGGTTGAACACCTTGGAAATACGTTGGCGATTTTTGGGTCTTAATCTAATTTTTTTTTTGTTCAACAGCAGTGTCAGGAGTGTCTTTATCATAACTTGTGCTTCATTCAGTGATTCAAGAAAGCACTTGACTGTCACCTTCTGAAGAGCAATTAGGAACCAGCACTAAGTGCTGACCTTGTCGAATGGCTGCTTGGGTTGAAATGCTTTGTGTCTGGAGAGCTCTCTAGTACAAAGAGGTGCTGCAGATTAAAAAGTGCGCACATACAAAAAAAAAGTCATCAAGACCCAAAAATCACCAACGTATTTCCAAGGTGTTCAACCTGGAGAAGAATCTGTAGGTTATAGTGTTTCTGTGCTGTGTTGTGAATACTGTTTTTTTCCCAGATTGGACTGAAGCCCAATATGCCCCATTTTGAAGAAGAAATACTATTTCTGATTCCCAAACAATTGTTCAACCACTTTTACTAAGATATAGGTTCCCGTCCTGGCTCTAGAGTAGTTCATTTGATCCTCGATTTTCTGCTACATTTCCTACATTGAAAGCGGTGAACACCATTCAAAATGTGTTAATGCATCTATTAACACAAGTGCTTCAGGAGGTCATTCACCTGACTGTATTCCGTAGCATATTATAGTGAAAAAGGTTCAGTACTTGTGGATTTGAGCTGATTAAGGATAGAAAGATGTCTTGAGGATGTGGAAATCACTATTTATAAAAGCAAGTCTTTTTCTTTGGATAACAAATAATTTGATTGATTTTATAAGTCATTGACTCAAAAACTGCATGGCTGAGATTGACTAACTCAGCAAAGCTAAAGATTGAATCTATGGTCTATGTTGTCCAATGACTACATTTATTGACTCAACAGGAGGGAGTTTTTGTTGCAAAGACATTTACATGGATCATGAGCTCAGCCAGTTGTAGAACGCTGATGGATTTATAGCTTGTGGACAGTGCAAGTGATGATACCTATGTTGTAATATTATATTAAATTGATAGGCATGGATTTTTAGTGTTAACACAAATACAGTCAACATGAGCTTTAAATAATGCAGTAGATCATGACTAGGAAAGTTAGGTACTCAACAGGGATGTACACAAGCTAAACCATGGCACCTAAAGTGAACAATGATTTTTCAAATCTGCAGGACCACAGGCAAAATATTCAATGCAGATGCACAAAATGTTGAAATAAATGAAATTGGCAATTCAGTTAAAAAAGTATGATAGTTAAAAAGCCAAGCAAAAATTTACTAGATATGTTTTGTTATCAATGTAAAAGTAACCAGAGAGGATGATATAAAGTTTCCTCGAAGGAAATAAAACACAGAAATATTCAGCGAATCAAGCTGCATCTGGGAAGAGGGAACCTAAATTACTGTTGATGACCTTTTGTTAGAAGTGGCAAACAACCAAGGGATTGTCTGTGATAAAATGAAGGCAGAGAGAAAATAGGTGCTGGGTGCCAGTTGGGCGATGTGCTGAAGGCTTGTTGATGGTAGTTATTCTGTAGTGAAAGGAGGGCAAGTGTAAAGCAAGAAAGGGAGAAGGAGAGCAAAAAAGATGGTGGAACTGGGGTACAGAGCATAGCTGCAGTTTTAATAAAGCAACAGGAAAAAAACAGGTCAGAGAATAAAAAACTGAGTTACATTCGGAGAGCCAATAAATAGTGGAAATCCAAAACCAAAACAGAAAAATGTGTAAATACTCAGCTGCATCTGTGGGGAGAGGAGCAGAGCTAACATCATGGG
The DNA here is from genome assembly GCF_030144855.1 of Hypanus sabinus. Taxonomy (NCBI): domain Eukaryota; kingdom Metazoa; phylum Chordata; class Chondrichthyes; order Myliobatiformes; family Dasyatidae; genus Hypanus; species Hypanus sabinus. The sequence continues at coordinate 41,472,100 of NC_082728.1, read as the reverse complement.
CTGGTGATCTTCCTCAATATTGAAATTTCATCAGCTCAACATGTCAACCTTGCCCTACTTCTAGAAGGTACCCAACCCATTGATAATTTTTTGCTCATACCTCTAAAACACGTCAGTCCTGTTGCCAACTGGAAAGGCTGGTTATCTGAAACTGATGAATTCATTATTTAGTCTTGAGGGCAGAAGCATGCCTAAGAAGATGAGATATTGTTCTTCAAGCTTGTATTGGACATTATTGGAATAGCATAAAAGTCTAAAGGCTGAGTTGGAGTTGAATGGAGAATTAGAATGATGGGCAACTGAGAGCTCAGGGTAATTCTTTTGGACTCAAGGGAGATCCTCTACAACATGATTACTCAGTCCTCATTTAGTTCCTACAATGTAGAACAGGCCACATTGGGAACACCAAATGCAATAAACTAAATTAGAAATGAAAATAATTTGCTTCTTCATCTGGAAGAAGTGCTTGGTTGATGGGAAGAGAAGAAGTGAAAGGGCAGTTATTGTGGTTCAAGGAAAGGTTTAGTGAGAAGGAAAATGGGATATTGATGGAGATGGAAGAACAGAAATGTGGTGTGAACAGTCCCTTCAGAAAAGGGAATAGAGGGGGAAGTTGCATTATTTGAAGGGAAATTATCTGTTATAATGGTTATAATATTATCTGTTACAATATTATAACTGGGTGACATGGATTGTTGTCAACTTGGAGATTGAGCTGAAGGCTTGTTAATTCCAACTAATCTGTCCGATGCAGAAATAATTAGTGAGAGGATAAAGGAGAGAACAAAACACTGTTGTGATTCTGAGATACATACAGTGAAAAGAACGGGAGCCCCGTCCTTGCTCTGCTTGGAGGTGAATAAGTAAGAACAGAAAGAAATGAAACATATGAGGTTGAGAAAAGAAGCCATCATTAAGGAAATAGAAATCCTAAAAGCTTTCAGATGAAAAGCCCTGTCATCAGAACAGTTGTGATGGAGATAGAGAACCTGGTGGAATGGAATGGAATCTGGATAGGAGCCAGAGTGAGAGGAGGTGCAGCTGACACTCCATATTTCTGGGAACTGGTGAGCTTGCAATGTATGTTGGTCACTAACCAATTCCCTGAGAAAAATCAAGGTAGGAAGACTTAGAGAAAGTGAGAGTAATGTAAAGACTGGATGCAAATATAGTGATGCATTTGAGTTCTGTATGTTTCCACATAGTTCATTCTGTTTTGCTTCATCTGCAGGTTCCTGAAACGACAGATTTTTTTTTTCAAATCACTGACAAATCCTGTAGGATCAATACACAAAAAATGCTGGAAGAACTCAGCAGGTGAGGCAACAATGGCAGCAGGAAATGAACAGCTGATGTTTCAAGCCAAAACTGTTCTTCAGCCTCTCAATTTATGGCTTAGCTACTCTTTTAATCTCTCTGCCATTAGTGAATAGAAGACACCTTGAACCATCTTCCTCTCTCATTCTATTTATCTCTGACTCTTAATTTTTATAGTTTCCCTTAAAATGTAACTGAACTGGTTTTTGATGTCATTTTCTAATATCAGCCTATAATTTTTTAAAAGTATTACTTCAGTAATGCACATTGGACCTATTTACTATTCAGAGGAGCTATGTGAGCAAATTATTACTTGTAGCTTTCATGCACATTCTAGGGAGAAGGCATATACTGGGAGCTGCCTTTTATAATGTGAGATTTGATGTCCTTTTGATGATCCATTTAACCAAGCTTCCTTTGATTTGGCAAAAAGAACAGGTGTGAATTACTAGAGAGGAGAGCCTTACCCTGGCATTTCACCTGATTCCATCTCTAAAGGTTTTGAGATGTTGCTTCTTTGACCTGCATGGCAGAGCTATTAACTGCATCATGCTTCTGTATATAAGGGCAAACTCCTTGCTTTTCCACTCTCATGTATGTACTGGTACTGGTGACTCTCACAAAACACTGGAGGAACTCAGCAGGCCAGCTAGCGCTTATGGAAGAGAGCAAATTGTCGACATTTCGGGTCGAGACCCTTCATAGGGTCTTGGCCCAGAACATTGACTGTTTACTCTTTTCCATAATTGCTGCCTGGCCTGCTGATTTCCTCCAGCATTCTGTGTGTGTTGCTTGGATTTCCAGCACCTGCAGATTTCCTCGTGTTTGTTCTTGCTGGTACTGGTGAAATGTTTTCCAGATTCAGATTCATGTATTTTATCACATGAACAGATGTATCAAAACATACACTGAAATGTGTCATTTGCATTAACAATCAATACACCTGAGGATGTGCTGAGGGCAGCCCACAAGTGTCACCACACCTCCCAGCATCAACAGAAAATGTCTGCAATGCTCAGCAGCATGACACAGAACACAACAAGTAACAAAACAACAACAGCAAAACAAGCCCTTTTCCTCCCACACACCCACCCACATGGACAGCCCCCCAACTCCAGGAAAGGCCTCCGATGACCACTGCAGACCGTTGCCTGTGTCCATGTCTGTGGACTCACCTTCATTAAACTCCAGTTCTGAAAGCAATTTGCTTACACTTAAACTTTTATTGTTTGCACTATTTGTTTTTATTTCTAAGCATTGGGTGCTTGACGGTCTTTATTTTAAAATGGGTTCTTTTGGGTTTCTTTGTTTTGTGGCTGCCTAAGGAGATGTATCTCAAGGTTCTACACTGTATACATACTTTGATAATAAATGTACTTTGAACTTTGACCTTTGGCATTCCATGTTCATACAGCAAATATCTTAAGTGAGCTCAAATATTCATGCTCGATTGTTTTGAAGCCTTGACGTCCGATGCACCATCAATAACTCTCAGAGACGGGAGGCAAAAGATAGGCTTTTATTAGCTGCAACAAACGACCACACAACATCCTGGAGACTGAGGGGGGAGCAGTGCCTCCAACAGCCTTTATACCGGGGTCTGTGGGAGGAGCCACAGGAGCAGTCAGCAGGGGGGGTGTCCAGACAGGTGTATGTAGTTCACCACAGTACTGTACTATGTTCTATGTAATTATATCGGGGTCTGTGGGAGGAGCCACGGTCAGTGGGAGGAGCCACAGGAGCAGTCAGCAGAGGGGCGTGTCCAGACAGGTATATGTAGTTCACCACAGTACTGTACTATGTTCTATGTAATTATACCGGGGTCTGTGGGAGGAGCCACAGGAGCAGTCAGCAGAGGGCATGTCCAGACAGGTATATGTAGTTCACCACAGTACTGTACTATGTTCTATGTAATTATACCGGGGTCTGTGGGAGGAGCCACAGGAGCAGTCAGCAGAGGGGCGTGTCCAGACAGGTATATGTAGTTCACCACAGTACTGTACTATGTTCTATGTAATTATACCGGGGTCTGTGGGAGGAGCCACAGGAGCAGTCAGCAGAGGGGCGTGTCCAGACAGGTATATGTAGTTCACCACAGTACTGTACTATGTTCTATGTAATTATATCGGGGTCTGTGGGAGGAGCCACGGTCAGTGGGAGGAGCCACAGGGGCAGTCAGCAGGGGGCATGTCCAGACAGGTATATGTAGTTCACCACAGTACTGTACTATGTTCTATGTAATTATACCGGGGTCTGTGGGAGGAGCCACAGGAGCAGTCAGCAGAGGGGCGTGTCCAGACAGGTATATGTAGTTCACCACAACGTCTTAGAGGCCTGTTAGCCCACTGGCGTTGTGCTGACTATCTAGTACCATTCACATTTTCTCTACTTCTCCACACCATCCCTTCCCCCACTCACACGAAGCATAGTTTAAGAGGCTGGGTAACCTGCATGTGTTGGAGATTTGGGTGGAAAGCAATGCAGTTATATGAAATCTACACAGGCAATGCTCAGTGTCAGGAGTGATGAGGCAGTGGCTGTACAAGTTTTCCACTGTGCTGCACAATTCAGATTCAGCTATCCACATTTTCTAATATGGAGCTGTAATATGTTAGTACTATTCTGCCTGGTGTCTGCTAAACCTAGCACAGACTGGGAAGACCATAGAAACTTGGACTTGCAATTCTGTTTGTATGAGCACTAAGCAGAATGCTTAACCATTGGGGAGATAATTTTAACCTAATTATTCAGTGGGAGATGTTGATGAACTAAGTTTTCATTAAGATTAGAAAGAAATCATTTTAGAAAATTTTTAGTCAATTGAGGACATATATTTTAGAAAGCTAATTTAGTTTCCCCCACTTCATAAGAGGGTTTTAATTAAAATTTGACTTAATTATTGGTGAACAGAAGCATTTCAATTCCCCATGCTTTGCAAAATACCTCATATCTTTCATTAGGAATCAATCAAACAGAAACTTTAGATGAACTCCATTATAAAGTATTATCTGTCTGAGGAAATAAATGGCAAATGAGACAAACTTTTGCATGCAACTCCATAGGATTCAACCATTTGTCATATTGATTTCAATAAGAAACTCACAACATTAACCTTTAAGTATCCATCCCATGCTAGCTTATTCACTGACTGCATATTCATTTTCTCACGTAGTTGTCACACTGTTTTTTGTATTTCTAATCTTCACTCTGATGCACATCTTATAGAGGCAATAGTCAAAGTGCTTTGTTGTGTTTGAGGAAGGAATTCTGGAAAAGGAGGAAGTATAAAAAACGTTTTGCATCTAATTTAAACAGATGACACATTGAAGCAGGTTTATATCACATACAAAATGACCAAGAGTAACCCACTTGCTGTCTCCATCATTCAGTAAGAGCACAACTGATCCAATCTTTCTTTTAGCATCATTTTCCAGATCTTTCCCCAAATCCTTCAACTTCCTGCCAGTCTCTGTCTTGAATATATTCAATGACTTGGCCTCAACAACTACTGGATTGGAATAACAAAGGTTCATAACCCCTAAAAGAAGAAGTACCTCTACCTTTTCATCTGAAATGTCTAACTCTTTTATCTGAATCAATGCCTCCTACTTTCAGAGACTTATTAGGGGAACCTCCCTCTCAATATCCACTCTGTCTATCCCTCTCACAATGCCCGTGTTTCGATAATATCATCACTCACTCATTTTCCCATATTTCAATGAATGTAGGCTCAGCCGGTTCAATCATTCTTAATGCATCAAGCATTTCACCCAGTGAACTGGTCAGGTGAATTTTCTATGTCGTGTCTGCAATGCAAACACATTCTTTCCAAAACATAAAGGCCATAGATGGGTTTAACACCATTCATCCGCATCAAGCATCATAATTCCACTACTTTTATACTCTTCACTCTTTGCAATAAAGACTAATAATTCATTATCTGTTGTACTTGCAAGCTAATTTTTTTAATATTTCTGTGACCTCCCCTTACCCCAGAATCCTTCATGATGCATCATTTTGAGTCATCACTGCATTTAAATAATAACTCATTTTTTAAACTTCTTTCCAACTCCTTCAAATTCCACACAGACCCCTGTTATTCTCTAACTACCAAACTCTTCCTGACTCTCTTAACTTATTTATGTCCCTTTGGAGATGTGACAAGAGACCTAGGTGAGGATGGTTGCTGGAGACTAGAATCAAGGCATGATATGAGACTGAAATGAAGACAGGGTTTTAAGCTAGATGCTGGACAAGAATCCAAAGTTGAGCTGACAATTGAGCACCAGGTGCTCTTTAAATATTAACATATTGGTGCCTAAACATGGCCACTGATTCGCAGGATGGACCTAGATCTTTAAAGGGGCTGCGCCAGCTATCCATGTTCCAGGGAGTAAGAGCATCTAAACCTTGGAGGCTGGTGTGCTCAGAAGCTTGTCGAAACAATAGGCTTCTCTCATCCTCCTCACAACTTGCTACCATTCTACTATCAGCAATATTAGCTATAAGACTCAGTGCCTGATTATCAATGACAATTATATTATGAGTCTCCAACATTGATTCCTGTGCCATCTCAATTGCTACTGACTGCCAATCCAAAACAAACCATTTATCCAAACTTTCTGATTACAATTAGTTAACTATTCCCCTGCCTATAGGAACATTCTTCACCTAACCCTGTATGACGTACTTTGATCAGCTGTCTTGTGCTCATTTATTAGAAACAACTCATTTCAATCACAATGTATCGCAGTTTGAAGCAGATTTTATTTTTCATTTGGGTTTGAAGAATAATCACCAGAATTTCACCTCAGTCTAATGCAATTCAAAATACTTCCTCGTGGTAACACCTATATTTGGATGTTCACAGTCCATAATTATAGTTCAGCTGAAATATTCTGTACTGATACATATATTTACTGGAAGTTTATTGACAATAGAAAATAGGTGCAAAATAATATCCTGTAGATTGAAGTGGGCTGTGTGCATCTTGTAAAAAGGCAAAGCAGAAAACTGCTATAAAATCAATCTGATTAAAGGTCAAAAGCAGACATGGTGAATCTATAATGAAAGCAGAAAATACTCCAGGTATTCAGCAAGTTAAGTAGCATGTGTGAAGAGAGAAACATTTACCATTTCAGGTTGAAGACCTTGAAAAGATGATCAACCTGAAACACTGAGTGTGATGGAAGGTTACTAACTTGAAAATTTACTTTATCTTGCCACAGATGTTGTTTGACCTCTTGAGCACCGTCATTTTTTTTTGTTTTCTGTTCCAGAACTTGCTAACAATGTCAGATAGGAATGGTGGTTGAAATTGTCCACACACCACAGTGCTGCATACTAAAATCATTTAGTTACTTGCAATTAGGAAAGCAAATGGCACATAGAACTTCAATAATTGCAAGGAAGAATGTTATAGCTCAACAATTAAGTAAAAGACTTTAAAGCATCTACTTTATTCATTACAATGAAAACTTTAATAGCTTACTTTCAACTTGTAAACCAGTCACTTATTCAGTAATTATATTTTTTTTAGCTAGATTACTATAGAGTAAAGGGACTTTGTATGTCACATAAGGGAAACTTCTGAAGGACACAATTATTCATCCTTCTGGATATTATGTGCTTGCATAGTAATTGGTAATAATTTGGCACTGGCTCAGAGATACTATACATGATTCAATTCAATGTTGAATCATTCATTTCATAAATTGCATCCAGGTTTAATAAATTATTGTCAAATGTATTATTCCCCCTGTAGTCAGAAAACTGTACTGTGGATTCCAGTTAATTGGGACATATCAGGGCAAGTACATTTTGGCCCAATTAAGCAGCTCCCCAAATTAGCTGAAGTTTCATGGAAACAGTTAAAAAGATTTTAAAAAAACAAAGTACCGTTTAATTGAGTTTTAAAAAAACTATGTATTTAAATGAAATACAGACAAATTGGAAGACCAGCAGTGCTACTGATGGCTGTCCATTGTATCCGAAGATGACGGGAGACCTGTGAAAAATAGCATTTTTAAAGTGGACAAGCCATTGCACTGGGGCAGATCCACTCTCTTGACCTCATAAGTCTCGGTCAGTCGTTCGAGTAGTAATCATAACTGGGGTCCTTCCCGGGTGCAGTTGATGCACTATCATAACTCCAAAAAACTGGATGTAGAGTAAATACCGAAAGGCTTTTATTAGCAGTATGTAACACCTACCCAACAGGCTGGTATATGTCTAAGGCAAAAGGAGATCCAGCCACTCACCAACCCCACCTCCCTTACTCGCAGGTGCTGTGGGAATTAAGTTTATGCCGCGCATACACACCATATCAAACTCACACCTGATACCGTTATGGAATACACTTCAAAGATTTTACTAAAACTAAAAGAGTACTATGCAATACAATATATATGAAGGAAAAGAAAATAAAGTAAAAGGCACCAACTTATCAAATTTCAGTCAGTTTAGTGCACATCGTTGGAGCTCAACTATCGAACCATTCGACCCCTCGTCACTTTCCTCCGACCTCCACGTCCTCGCACCTGGGACCAACCGGGTGGTCGACCGAGCAGTGCAGCGCACGTCCACCTTCCTCAGCATCTTCTTCCTGACTCCCCTGAAAAGACTGCGAAACCCCCCCCCCCCCACTCCCAGACCCACAAGACAAAATAACATTCTCCATTGGTCAACAAACGAATACAATCCCGATATCAGCAAGTCCAAAGCTAATGAACGGCGAGAGAAAGCACATCATACAAAGAAACATGCCTACTCTTAAAAGAACAAAGAAGCCATTTTGATTAACATACACAATACATTGTACATTCTGTCCGCACCAGCAAATGTCATGCCCTCATGACATTACCAGAGTTCCCCAAAGCTTCTTGCAACACACAAAACCTAACCCAGGTGCAGAAAGCAGCAACAAAACTACCCAGACAAGTAGAAATCACACTCGGTTCTCCTGGCACCACATATGCCAACCGCTCCGGGGGGCACCTACTTCTCTGAGCTCTCCATACCCCTTCTGCTGACCCCTCCACTTCAGACCCCTCAGGGGACACTCCTGTCGGACCCTCATCCTCCCCCTCACTGGGCTCCCTCTTCACCTGCGAACCCTCTGCCTCAGACACTCCAGGTCTACCTGACAGACCCTCACCCCCTCCCTCACGGGGTTCCCCCCTCACCTGAGAACCCTCTGGCTCATGCTCGGGTTCCACCCTCTCTCCCCCCAACGCTGGCTGTCTCTCCATCTGACCATCAACACCTTCCCTCCTCTCGCCCAACTCAGTATGGGAAGGACCAGGAGCCTCCTCTTCTGGTACTGGAGCGCCAGCGAATGGGAACAGGGGCTACTCAACTGAGTCATCATCTTCCAAATCGGTATCCATTCCTGGGTTAAGGACCCATCCCCGCTCTTCAGCAGCGGCCTTCTCCCTCACTCTGCGCCCTCACATAGTCCTTGTACTAGGCGCAACCTCCCACTCTGGCTCCTTGTCCATCTGCACCGCTTGGCCCAGAGGCAGCAGGTGATTCCGATGGAGTGCCTTGATAGGCCCATTCCCATCCTCAGGTTTCACCCGGTAAACTGGTAGATTCGGCATCTGGCTCTCTATTACATAGGTGCTGGCCGCCCATCGATCTGCCAACTTGTGCTTACCGGGGAGTCCCAAATTCCATAAAAGGACTCGGTCGCCCAGCAATAATTGAGCAAACTTCACCTTTTGATCATATCTCCTTTTATTCCTCTGATTTTGTTTGGTAGCCGCCGCCTCGGCCAACTCGTACACCCTCTGCAACTCCCTCCTCATATCGGACACATACTTTAGATAGGGTTTCCCAGGTAATTCACCCAGTTCAGCCCCAAAACACAAGTCAATGGGCAACCTCGCTTCCTGCCCGAACATCAGATAATAGGGCGAGTACCCTGTAGCATCATTGCGAGTACAATTGTAACAGTGGACCAATTGTCCAATATGACGACTCCGCTTACTTTTCTGCCCAATGTCCAGCGTCCCGAGCATATCCAACAAGGTCCTGTTGAACCTCTCAGGCTGAGGATCACCCTGTGGGTGGTAAGGGGTAGTCCTGGATTTCTCAACCCCAAGCATTGTCAGTAATTCATGGATAAGCCGGCTCTCAAGGTCCTGCCCCTGATCACTATGGATTCGCCTGGGAAGGCTGTAATGAACAAAATACTTCTCCCATAACACTTTCACCACTGTTGTCGCCTTCTGATCCTCAGTGGGAAATGCCTGAGCATAGCGAGTGTAATGATCGGTGATGACTAAGACATTCGCAGTGTTGTTGGTGTCAGGCTCAATCGACAGGAAATCCATACATACCAGGTCCAGAGGTCCCACACTCTGCAAGTGCGACAGTGGAGCCGCCAACGCTGGCAGGGTCTTCCTCCGGATGCAACGACTGCATCCCCTACAGTATTCTTCGACTTCCCCCCTCATCCGGGGCCAGTAGAACCAGTCTTTGAGTAATCCATAGGTCTTTTCCAACCTCAAGTGTCCAGAATCATCATGTAAGGCCTGGAGTACAGTCTGGTGATACTCCTCCGGCAGGACCAGTTGCCAACGGCGGGGTTGGTCCAGAGACGTCATTACCCTGTACAAGATTTTGTTCTTTAACTTCAACCAAGACCACTCCTTCAATAACAGAGGCACGGACAGGTGTTTCTCCTTCTCGGCCCACGCCACATCCCCCTTCTCTACCGCTCTCCACACTGTGCCAAGACCCGGGTCATTTTGCTGAGCAGCTGCCACTTCCCCCGGACTCAGTTCCGACAACTGTTTAGTTCGCAGTGCAGTCAGGTCACAGTAAGCTAGGGGTATGGCGTCATCAAAAACCCCCAAATGGTCCACATCTCACTTTAGCCTCCTTCTTCCCTCGGCCTTCACGGTGATAGCAAATGACAAACTGCCTTCACTCCAGGGGCAGGGACACTCTCCCACTCCTCGTCCTTCTCCTGTTCCCCCAGCTCCCAACGTGACAAAGCATCCACATCGACATTCCCGCTACCTGGGCAGTACTTCAGGCTGAAATCGTATACAGACAAGGCCACCAGCCACTGATGTCCTGTGGTATCCAGTTTAGCCGAAGTCAGAATATGTGAAAGGATTGTTATCTGTTCTCACCTCAAACTTGGCTCCGTACAGGTAATCACTCAACTTGTCCACCACTGCTCACTTCAGTGCCAGGATCTCCAACTTGTGAGTGGGATAGTTTCTCTCAGATGGCGACAAGCTTCGGCTGACAAAAGGTACCAGTCTTAATGCTTTGCCATGCTCCTGGTACAGAACAGCCCCGAGACCCTCTCGGCTGGCATCCGTGTGCAGCACATATGGCTTTTGGAGATCAGCAAAAGCCAACACCGGGGCCTGGGTCAGCGCCCTTTTCAAAGATTGGAACGCCTTTTCACATCGATCATCCCATCTCGAGCCGAAAGGTTCCATTGGGTTCCGGTATCCACCACCGTCTTGCCCCCGGTTCCCCCTTCCTTTTCTTCCCCACCAGGGTATAGCCACACAACAGCTGCTTCAACAGGTGACACACTTTGGCGTATCCTTTCACAAATTGGTGGTAATACCAACAGAAACCCAAAAATGAGCGCAGAGTGCTCACTTTCTGGGATATCAGCCAGGTGGTCATGGCCTCTGTCTTGATCAGTAGCCAGTCCCTCTTGCGAAATGATATGGCCAACGTAGCTGACCGACGACTTGCAGAACTGGCATTTGTCCAGGGAAAGCTTCAGCCCTTCCTCCTTAAGCCGGCTTAACACCTTTAACAGCCGCTCTTCATGTTCCTCCAAAGTCGATCCAAACACTATCAAATCGTCCAGGTACACCAGCATCTCCAACAGATTCATATCCCTCACAGTCCTCTCCATGAGCCTCTGGAAGGTGGCTGGGGCTCCGGATATGCCTTGGGGTATTTGTTCGAACTGAAAAAACCCCAGCGGGCAGATAAAAGCTGTCTTCTCTTTATCGCCCTCACTCATCAGGATCTGGTAATACCCACTTCTTAACCACTTCGCTCCACTCAGGCAGGCCAATGCATCCTCGACACTCGGGACAGTATATTGATCAGGGACAGTTTGCCGATTCAAAGTCCAATAGTCAACGCACATGCGCACCCTCCCATTCTTCTTCAATGCCATCACTATTTCGGACACATAGGGACTTCGGGACTCAGCTATGATTCCAGCTTCCTTCAACTTGCACAAGTGCTGCCACACATCTTCAACATCTGCCAGGGCCAGCCGTCGGGATCTCTCTCAGAACGAGGTGTCCTCTGTCACCCAGATGGTGTGGCGAGTGCTTTTGGAACAGCCCACATTAAACTCACCCCGAGAAAAAACAGCTTCCATCTTCAGCATCTTCTCCACCAGCCTACGTTTCCACTCTGGCGACACTGGGGAATCCCCGAAGTTAAAGGCTTCAGCGGTCAGCTCCACTTGATGCTCCAACCCTTCCCCATTAGGGGTCCTCATGGGGGCGCTAGACATTATCGTCACCGGAAACAGATGTGCCAGTGGCATTCCCCTTTTAAAAGTGATGTCTCTTGCTGTAGTGTTCCTGATACTTATGGCTATTCACCTCGCATGTACCACCCCTGGTCTCTGCACTTCGGGCCTCACCAGAGCCCCCGCCGGAAATTGTGTTTCCCCTTCAAGATCATCCGGGGCGTCTACTAACAGGGCTTCACCTGTCGGCACTCCGGGGAATCTGGGGGTTCACATCAAGAGTGCTACCTCCCCTGGTCGGATCACCTTGGGCCTCACCTGCATACACCACACCGTCCCTCATTTACACTCCGAGTCCTGCCCTTGGGGGGCAACCCCTTCTTTGAATACCACTCGAAACACTGGATGCACTGAGAGGGTCTCCAGAAAGTGTTCCCCCCCACCTTCTCCTTACAAGCTCCCAGGAGCTGTCGCACAATGGGGGAAGTTAGTCCCTACCAGGAGGGCAACACCACTGGTTTCCACTGGGTCAGAACACACCAACACCCAACTAGACGCTACCTCTTTACCACACCGTCTAGCTACCAATTCTGCCTGCCCCATACCTTTTACCAAACCTAACCTCCTCACTAACGCATCTTCCGAAACTCGGAAATCCACTCCGCTCACTACACAGGCATACTGCACCAGTACATCTTCCAACTCACACCAGCTAACAATCTTATCTCTGTCCATCTCTGCACTGCTGCCTGCGCGATTCCACAGCCCTTGACAATCCAATCCCAGATGAGCCCCCACAAATGTAACACTCTCCCAACAGGCTGGTGTATGTCTAAGGGAAAAGGAGATCCAGCCACTCACCAACCCCACCTCCCATACATGCAGGTGCTGTGAGAATCAAGTTTATGCAACACGCACACACACCATATCAAACTCACACCAGATACCGTTATGGAATACACTTTAAAGATTTTACTAAAACTAAAAGAGTACTATGTAATACAGTATATATGAAGGAAAAGAAAATAAAGTAAAAGGCGCCAACTTATCAAAGTTCAGTCAGTTTAGTTTGCATCATTGGAGCTCAACCATCGAACCATTCGACCCCTCGTCACTTTCCTCCGACCTCCACGTCCTCGCACCTGGGACCACCCGGGTGGTCGACCGAGCAGTGCGGCACATATCCACCTTCCTCAGCATCTTCTTCCCAACTCCCCTGAAAAGACCGTGAACCCCCCCCCCCCCCCACTCCCAGACCCACAAGACAAAATAACATTCCCCATTGGTCAACAAATGAATACAATCCTGATATCAGCAAGTCTAAAAGCTAAACAACTGCGAGAGAAAGCACTTATCATACAAAGAAGCATTCCTACTCTTAACAAAACAAAGAAGCCATTTTGATTAACATACACAGTACATTGTACAAGTAAAATGGTGCACATCCATGCCGGATGACTGTCATGGACTGTGGGAGGAGCAGTGACACAATCACCTTTATCCAGGGGTCTGTGGGAGGAGCCACAGGAGCGGTCAGCAGAGGGGCGTGTCCAGACAGATATACGTGGTTTGCCACAGCAGTGGATGACCATGACATCTTCCATGCTTGTCATGCCCTTCTTTCTCAATGCAGCATTGTAGAACTGCCTTCCTGGCTGTTCGGTTTCTCTGTAAATTATTCTGCCCAGTCTGCTGGAGCCGACTTTGCATGCTAAAACAGGCATGTCCCCAACTCACCGGGGTATGACACCCACCAGTGACCCCCATCTGGTTTAGCCTGCCTGTTGAAGTGGTGGATCAGGGTGTGACCAGTTCTGACCAAAGGTAACATTCAAGATGAGTGTTGATACCTTCAAATTCTTCGTATTTCTTAACTTGTTGAAGTGGTGAAATCATTTCATTTTCACTCCCGGATGTTTCTGGCATCACTAAGTCTCACTGCTTGAAAACCCAGTGAGCAAGACAGTTCTGGATTGTCTTCCTGCTTATTTCTTGCTATCAGTGACAAAAATCACTGCAACTGATGCTATTTAAAAACCGATCATTCTAAGCACAGTGTAGTGTCTAATGGCCACACAAGTGCATGTAAACGACACCAGTTAGGAAATGTTCTGCAACAGTTTCCTGTCCCAGTTAAGTGGCCTAAATACATGAATGGAATTCCAGTTGTTTTCTTGATTAGTTTTGTTCTTTAAGAGTTCTCCCAAAGAAGTGGCTGTCCCAATTAACTGACGACCCAATTAACCGGAACAACCATATTTAATTTGCGTAGAGGTTTGGAGCTGTAACTTTTCATTAGTTTTTACATATTCTTAAAACATTCGGCACCTGCAAAAGAGCTGCTGAAGTTTCAGTTACCTAACAGCTGGTACTTGGACGATTCTACATTTCTCAGTATTCGCTGCTTTCCTCTCTAAACTTGTTCCATTGCATCTGAGCCCCTAAGATCCCTTTAACTCATTACTGGATAGTGAATCATTCAATATTTGCTGAGGTCATTCAGATGCCAATATGTGCCCGGTCCCTCAGTACTCCATCAGATATAGTCTGGCACTCAGCTATCAAATGGGCACTTTAATCCATTTCTTTTTCATGTACCAAATGCTGAGAGGATACAAACCTCACCTGCTCTGCCCACCTATCTCAGGAGCATCAGATCCCCTGTAGCATGGTCTTGTTCAATTTGCCAAGGTCATTACTACTAGTGATCATTATACTTATGGTATCATCTTGATGGACAGCATATGGCATCTTCTCTCTCCATTTACAGTAGTTCCATTGCCCTATTTGTTTACCTTAGTTTCACCTCTCTCTTGAGCTCTTTGCACTCTCACAGCTCCTATGTCCCTTCCACCCTGTTTATTTCCCTGCATGGCTTTTTTTTCTCTTATAAAGTCTCTCTTCAACATCTAGGTGTAGTAAGTAATTGGGAAGGCAAATGCTATGTCAGTCTTCATGACAAGAGGAAGAAGGAACTTTTACTGCAATATTGTAAGACTTTGGTGAGACTGCACCTGGAGTAACACATGAAACTTTGAAGTTTAGCTTAAGGAAGAACGTATTTGCCTTTAAAGTTTGCAGACAGGATTCACTAAGATCGTAATAAGGATAATGAGTTAGTATTATAGGGGAGATTCAGCAGATATAGAATGCATTTTTGTGAAGTTAGAAAGACATCACATTTAAACTTGAAAGGCTTGACAGATTGAACAAAGAATCATTACTTCTGCCAGCTGAGGAGTCTAGCACCAAGGATCACTGTCTCTGAATAGGTAGGGGGCTATTTAGACTGAGATGAAAAACAAAAAAGCATTTTTTTCACGCACATGGTGAACCTTTGTAATTCTCTTCCTTGAATATGGACCTTGAGTTAATGAAATCATCTAAAATACTGTTGATGG
The DNA here is from genome assembly GCF_030144855.1 of Hypanus sabinus. Lineage (NCBI taxonomy): Eukaryota > Metazoa > Chordata > Chondrichthyes > Myliobatiformes > Dasyatidae > Hypanus > Hypanus sabinus. The sequence continues at coordinate 41,456,911 of NC_082728.1, read as the reverse complement.
AGATAGTTCCCAAAAACATAGATTTACTATAATCTTGAAGAATGGATTTGTGCATTATGTTTGTGCTCTTATGCTCTAGCCATTGTCTAGTTTTCAAAGCTGTTGCTTACCACCATGCATTCATTGCCCCTGTCACCTCTGGTTCACTGCAATGTTTTCTAATCTTTGGCACCTACTCCATGTATTCCCCAGGCTCACTGCTCAGCTTCTTCCTCACATTCCTCTATCATTCCTTTTCTGCAAATTCATCTCCTATGCTGACTGTCTTCCATAAAAACATTCCTTGCCTTTCCCCCAATCCGTTTCCTTCTTCACTGTGCACTCACCTTTTATTTTGATTAATGTGGCATTACAAGGCTACGAAAAGGAAGCTCATTCTATACTACCAGACAACAAAGTGCACATTTCATTGTGTAAGGTCATTCTAAAAGAGCGAAGTCCAACAAGCATATTCAACTAATAAATTTCACAAATTAGTATTTGGTGATTGACACAGAAATCTAAAGAGTTAATGGCATTGTTAATGGAATCTAAAGAGTTAATGGAATAGTGCACTATTATTGAAAGAAAGGCAAGGAAACTGAACATATAGTATATGGATTAGCTCAAGGTGGGAAAGATTCCAATTAAACCGTTGCCTTGTGCTTTGCTAGTTCTGTTGCAAATACTTCTTGAAAAATTTCTAGCTGGAAGTCAGAAACTGTTGGCAAGCAGATCTGACTTTGTTACAACTACAGTAAATGTAATAATGAGGTGTATTATAGACTTGCCTTAGGTAACTAACTGGATGCTGGTTGCAAGTTGGTTCTTAGGCACCTATTAGGTTTTGATTTCCATGGTTACAGTTTTAACTGCAGCACAGGTTTTGCTGCACTGAGTCTAAAGTTGCTGCAGCAATAGCTTCCTTGGGTGAAGAGAAATATGACATGGATCACATGTGGCTGCATTTTTATGTTATGTGATCCAATTTAAAAACAAACTCCAAAATAAAATTGAAGTGATAACTGGGGAATACAGCATCTCATGAAAATTATCATTGATAATGGTCATATTTGACAGTCTAATGGGCAGAGGGCACTGGACAAGTGAAAATCTGCAGATACTGGAAATCCGAGCAACACAGACAAAATGCTGGAGGGACTCAGCAGGCCAGGCAGCATCTATGGGATAGAGTACAGTTGATGTTTTGGACCAGAACCCTTTGGCAGAGGCTACTGGAAATAGACAGAGGGCATTGGATATACCTGCAACCATCCAAAAACATACAATGCATTTCTTGACTACTTCCACAACTTCAATGTCAGATTTCAGGCTTTCAAAACTTGTGAAGCCATTTTTACTGTGCAACTTAAAGGGGATTTCCCTAAGCAAGTTCCAGACTGACAGATACTTTTTCAGTAATCCCCACAATACTCCCTGTAAGCTGTGACGACTTCATTCTCCCTAGGCTCACAACCTTTTCCAAACAATAACTACTCCCAATGAGCTGCTGCTCAGACAATCCCAATAGCCAACTCATCTCCAACCACCATCAACTCTAGACCCATGATCACAGGCCTCAACCAACTATTGCCCTTCTGACTTAATCACCTGAGTGACGACTGAACCCAGCTATCAGTCTGTGCCTCCATGCACCCTGCCGACTCCGGACCAAGCAACACTACTCTAACCAGTTTGATTCTGATCATTCCCCATTAGACCTAGTTGCTTTTCTGCTTTGAATCAATCGTCCAATCACCAAGCACTCATCATGTACCCCAGCGTGTGTACACACACACACACACACACCCCGCCCCCCCCAAATCTTTCATAGAAATCTTTTTACCTTCTACTCTTCGAATTATAATATAACTATAACTTCCAAATGTTGATAAAAATCTCAGGGTGAGTAGCCACAGCTTTAACAAAATGACTCATTCCACTGGTTCATGTTAAAAATTACAAATGGATAATTGTAATGTACGTGTGTGTTTTTTGCTCTGATTCTAAATGATTCAGGTTATCATGAAGAAAAATTAAAGAAAAACATGAATGTTTATTCAACTCTAACTACACTGAGCATGCATTTATATGCAAAATGTTTACAGGCACTGTAATGATCACTGATTATAATGAAATTGGATGAGCAGTTTCATAAAACTTCATCATGTAAGGATAGCTTTGACAAAGAACACCATGGTTTAAATAAGAAAGATAAAGTATGAGAGTTGTTGGGAAACAATATGCAATTGAGCTGGCTGCTCATCCAGTTTAATCAGTTAGTCTAGAGCCCAATCACACATCAGCCAAATTCTACTGTGAATATGATTACACTTGTATCCATTAACTTTCAAATGATGTGATAATTTTGAGTTTATTAATTATTTTCAAGTGAATGCTAATCATCGGTGTAATAAATATCAGACCCAAATAGGGTTATAATCTTACACCTTATCAAATATTTCCAGCCGATAATTATAAAGTTCAGCAAAGCTGATTAACAGTTTTAAAATTCATCTCTCTGGGCGAAGCACTGTAATTACGGCCTTTCTTGAAGCACAATGATTAGTTTGGCAGCTGGTACACATCAATAAATATTGGAAAGAAGAACACTAAAAATGGTATTCTACAAGCAAGTATTAGATAATAATTTACAAATGGTAGGATTAGCAAATAGTATAGCACCAAAAAATATAACACATTATATACCAGAAGCACATATTGGTACACAGAATATGACTAACAAGCTTACTTGCAAAAAATCGCCAATAGCATGACCATCAGTATAGGCATATAATACATCACCGTCAAATAAGCAACTACCCCCCATTCAAATGAAATAAATATTAATAATTACACAAGATGATTTGTTTTTGGAGTTCACAGTAACAAAAATAATCTGCCATAAAGCCATTAAGTACTCAAAACTGGTGTCATAAAACTTCATATTACTGTTGTAAGCTTGATGAACAACCTTTCTTGAGTATTTCATATTTGCAGTTTTATTGCTTAGAGTTTTAATGTCAGCTCTTTATGGATAATCTTCCAAAAAAAAGGACATTTATTCCTGTTGCATCAGTGAATAAAGCTATTGCCCAGGATGGAACAGCAAGGTAGTATAGTGGTTTGCACAACGCTGCACCCCACCACCATCTGTAAGGAGTTTCAGTTTTTCCTGTGACCATGTGCGTTTCCTCCTGATGCCCTGGTTTTCACACACAGTCCAAGGACATGCCAGTTATCAGGCTAATTGGTCATTATAAGTCGTCTCAAATGAAGTTCAGGGTTAAATCGGTATTGCTGGGCAGCATAGCTTGAAGGTCAAGAAGTGCCTATTCTGTGCTCTATCTCAATAACTAAACAATTTTAAAAAGTTATGTTCCAACCATAAATTAATCTTTTATTAACATCATGCAGTCGGTTACTCCCTGCTGGCAATAATGTCATTTACAGTTTTCACAGTAAAGAAGAAAAATAGTCAGAGCTCCTATTCCAGATGAATAATTTTCCAGAAAGATCTTTATCTTCTAGATGCTGTCAACTTGAAGTCCAGGCTATGCCAATACATAAATTTGTTTAGGATCCAGTGATCTGAGTTGAAAACAATTGCTACCAGATGGGGTTAGATTAAGTGATCAGAAACTTAATCAACAAATAGGAGCTGTTTAACGACATGGGAGAGTTAGAATCACCAAATGTTTTGGGCAGGGAAGTTCTGAAGCTAAGGGTCAGTACAGTTGAAGGAGGATCCCCAAATCTTGCCAGCACTTATTACTGTGAATAGAAAACAAAGAATGTCCAAAGGCTAAGCCAGTGCAATATTTCAATATGAATTAGAAGGTAACATGAACTTGTGAGAGCATTAAGAAATTAGAAATAAATGATGGGAGATACATTTTGGCTTTGGAAATAAGACTATTAATAACGAAAGAAAAATTAGATGTTCAAATGTAGTGTTTCAATCTAAAACATCAACTGTCCATTTAGGTACACTGATGGTGCCTGACCTGCCGAGTTTCTCCAGCAGTTTGTTTATTGTTCTAGATTCCAATATCTGAATTTATATGGGTTCTGTTGTCATCTGCCCATGAATATTCCTTCCATTGTGTAACATATTGCAGAGTTCATTCAAATTATCTGGTAAGAAACAGTAAATTGGAAGTGTACCTGGCCATCCATCAATCAGTTTAAATGACATAGTTACATTGATACACTGTCTACTTGGTGAATTGCAAAACAGTGCCAAACGCCTATTTTTACAAAGCTGTCACTTTTAAGCAGAAGTCATATTTCTACATTGATTAAAGCTGAGCATAAACATCTAAGTTGGCATTATTTTTGTATGAAAAGAATGAGATCTATTTTCTCCTTAAGTAAATATTCAAAACAAAATGAAACCATTAGTTTCTTTTTGCTTTGACTTTCTACGAACTTCGTCTACATTAATCCTGTCACTAGAATTATATTTTATGCTGTTAACAGTGCTATCTGTGTAGAACAGTATCTTACTCAGTTTTCTATAGTGCTAAAAAGCAGCTACTGTAATGTCAATAAAGGTATCAAAAGTATCCCCCAGTGTTACACTTACCAAACTTAATGAGATCCAGAGATTGGATAGCATATTCTAATCTCAGCAGCACCCTTATTTCCTTGGTGACTAGGAGAACATTAATTTAAAATCTATTGGATGCTTGATATATGAGGCTGGAAGGTATTTTCAACTGAGCTGCCTGGATGTTATCTGGCAGGAGTAAATGGCATTAGCAATCACTTCCAAGTGAAACTGCATTTGTGGAGAAGTCGGTCAGGACTTTTTTTTTTGGTGCACAATCATCATAGTATGACTGACAATATCTTGACGCCAGTCCCTGCACCTAATGATATCACAAGTCATGTGCTGTGCGTTCGTTCACTTGCCAGAAGGTATTGGAGCTTTTGGGTGCTAACTAGTAGGTGGCCACATGGATCATTGCTGGTGCTTCAGTTAATTACAATCTGACCTACTAGTTTACAGGAAAGTGCTCCTTGTATTATGGTTAGCATTGCTGATGATGGAAAGGTAGTGGGAAACAGTTTACAAGGAGGATGCAAAAATCTGTTAAGGGATTACAGAAAGGTTAAGTAAATAGTCATTTGTTTTGGTATTAGGAACCAAAAAATAAAATACATTTTCAGTTGAGATAAAGCACAGAATATAATACACAGGAAGTTCATGTACAGGTAAAGCAAGTAATTAGGAAAGTCAATGTAATGTTGATTTTTTTGGAAAAGTGATGGGATGTAATCATAGGGGAGTTTTGCTTTAGCTGGAAGAATACCACACCTGGAGTACTGCTTACAATATTGGAGTCCTTGCTTAAGATGAAAGGTGTAGCACCTGCTTATCACCCCCCCCCCTCACCACACCAAGGTGATATGATGCCATGGGAGCAGGTGGTGGATGTTCGTATGAACATCTGGTGCATATCACAAGCCCTGTTGATGCGACCACTGACACCAGGAAGACAATCTCTTAAGAGTTTTGACTGGCATCACCCATCTTGTAAAGACACAGCCCAGAAGAAGGCAATGGTAAAACAGTTCCGTAGAAAAAATTACCAAGGACAATCATGGTCATGGAAAGACCATGATCACCTGTGTCATATGACATGGCAGAAAATGAATGGATGGACTTAAGAAAAGGCATATTTGCATTAGAGGAAGTTCAGAAAACAATCACTGGAATGACTGTTAGAACAAAAGGGTTGTCAAGAGGAAAGATTGAATATATCATGTCTTTAGATGAATGAGGTAATCTTATTAAAATATAAAAGATCCTGAGGGGGCTTGGTAATGTGAATGCTGTGAAGATTTTTTTTCTGGGGGGCAATATAGATCCTCTCAGAGGATTGTGACTCATTGGAATTTTCTACCTCAGAGCTGTGCAGTAGTTTAATTATTGAAGGTCATCAAAGCTGACATGGCAGGTTTTTGGTTGAAAGGAAAGACAAGGGTTATGAGAACAAGTGAAGAAGTGGAACTGAGAACAAGAGCCAGGTTCATCCTCGGCTGGATGGACTAATTGATCCACCTCCTACTCTTATTTCTTATGTTTTTGACAAAACGGTTAATAATGAGGGTCAGACAACATCAATGGAGGGAGAACAGTTTCAACTCTTAAGCATCATCAAAACTGGGGAAGTGAAAAGAGTTTACTTTGCAGGCACGAACAGGGGTGCATTGATATTGTATAAAGCTAGCTTGCTCTTGTGGACAATGGAGTTACTCTGTATGTGGTCATCCTATCTACATTAGCTTTCTCTTTAACACGGAGGAAGCCATGTTGTGAAGACCAAGTGCAATGCTCAATTTTAGAAGAAGAGAATCATGTTTTTTTTGGGTCACTGCGCAGTGAGAAACAATAACAGGGCATTAACCATAGTTATATGGGAATGGCCTGTGAGAAGTAGAGCGGAGGTGTGGACTAAACAGTCAGAAGTATGAAAGGTGAGAGGAGGGGAAGGTATGCCTGAAGGTGCTTCTGTAAATATTGAATATTTACAAAATAACTAAGAGTACAAAGTGCTATAATAAGACACAACTTAAAGGGTCTAAATCAACAGCTTGCATCTGAAAGGCTCAGGGTAATGGAGGCAGAATTGGTAGTTCACTGTGCACAATGTATTTATACAAATCACTTCAGAGCTGCAAACACCAGTCTCCCAATCATCTCATAGTGACATGGGGCTACTCACAGGGTAGAGCTTAATCAGAACAATCTATCACCTGAAGTAGTCTAGACACATGGATGATTGCTATCTTCCCTTTCTCCTACACTTCTCTCTTCTTCCATTGTGAGCATTTATGCATGTAGCTCAACAGTGGCTGCCCTGGGGAAAGAATTTTAAAGTCCAGTAATCAGTAGGGTATTGAAGTAGGAATCTCTTCATGCAGCTCTCAGTGGTAACTATGAATGCCCACTTTAATGTTTGATCCCATCTGCAAAATGAACTCCTGTCTTTGCCCAGTTTCACCAGTCTTAGCTGGTGATCTGACTGGGAATTAGCATATGTTTAGGGTAAAAATGAGAGCCAAATCTTTCTGAAGAGAGCCAAAATGAGGCAATATCATTGAGCTGAGAGAAAGATGATACTCCATCAATTTCAAGGGAATCCACAGATCAAAGCATATTAACACCAGTACCACAGTGATGAGTGTGCAACATCTATGACCAAGTAAAATTTATAATATTTTTAAGCATCTTACAACAGATTAATTTTGTTTTTAAGAACAAAATGGAAAATTATATATATAATATTGGTTCTGAATAATAACTATCATTTTAAAACTCAATGTTTAAGGTTGTGACATGTGACATCTGTTCTGCGGGTTCAACAATATTGATAGATTATTCCAAAGAAATACTTTATAAGGAGCTATCAGATAAGCTATGAAACTTAGTTTGAGATCTTCTGTTTTATACCCCCTGCAGCAGATATTGTTTGGGGTTAAGATATCATTCAAAGATCCAAAGTACATTTATTATCAAAGTATGTACTACCGTATGCAATCCTAAGATTCATCTTCCCACAGACAGCCTCAAAACAAAGAAGAAACATGGAACACGGTCAAAGAAAAAGAGAAACATCAATTTCCCCCCACCATGCACAAAAAAATTGCACAAGTGGCGACAAAAAAAAGCAAAAAAAAACACAGAAAAGAAAACACAAGATCAGAAGAGTCCAGACATACTTCAGTTCAGCTTAGTGTTTGTTAACTGCAGGCTACCCCAATTCAAAATCACCCGAAATAGCAACACAAAAGGAGCAGCCAGCAGCTAGAAACACAACATACATGAAATACAGAGTCCAGTCGACATACCGCGTTGATTAAACCTTGCTCTGGCACCATCCTATAACAGCATGGAGGGAGAGAGAGAGATCATTTGAATGCAAAGACCTTGCCTTAGGAGCAGCAAGCGAGAGGGAGAGAGGGAGGGAGACTGTCACACGCAGACCCATTCCTCTGGCAGCGGCGAACAAGAAGCTGGCAGACAGAGCTGAACGCTCACTCATCATTCTTCACTTGCCTCGGTGATGTCAATCTTTCTCAGTGCTTTAATCAGCAAGATTGATGAGAAATGGAGTCAATCTAGGCTTCTCAGTCTCCAAGCCCCATGCTTCATTTATAGCCTCATGGAACCCTGCTCAATCAGCTCAAAAACGCACCGTCAAAATATAGATCATAGATGTGGAAGAGTAGGTCACAGGCTCCAACAGTAGGTCACAGCAGCAGAACCACGTTTGAAGGAAAAGGAAGATGCAAGAGAAGTAAAAGAAGTAGTTTCATGAACCGTCTGGAGAATATCACCCTTTAGCATTGTTTGCTGCCACCATTTTCATCATGCACTAGTTCATACTACCTTTCAAATTAAACACTTCCCCACCTTAAAAAAAAATCATGCTTCCTTCCATGTTACAGGATCTATCTCTTGGAAGCCGCTGACTCAGCAGCATCGTGGAATTGCTTTCACTAGACTGTAGCAGTTCAAAAAACTGGCTCACAGAATAAGAATCTATCAGAATCAGGTATATTATCACTGACGTATGTGATGAAATGTGTTAACTGTAATTTACATAAATAAATAAATAGTGCAGAACGAGAATAATGGGGTAACATTCAGGGACCATTCAGAAATCTGATGACAGATGGTAAATGCTGTTCTGAAAGCATTGAATGTGTGTCATTATCTTCTTCTCAGATTAATTAGAGATGGGCAACAGAAACCGATGTTGCCAGTCATGCCCATAGATCCCCCAAAAACGAGCAAGCATTTAAATACAATATTTTAAACTACAGGGGTCCAGAGACAATGAAAGATTTCAGAACGTTTGTTCTACCCTCATTAGATGAAGCCAACTTTAGCAGAGAATCTTCTAGGCTGTTGGAAAACTTTGCCTAGTTTATACAACCTAAGCTTTCTGTGATGTCAGAAGGCATCAGGATCAAACTTATAAAGCAGCATTTCTTCTTATTGTTGCTTGGTTATACTCTTTTTGTTGACTTCACAAGACAAATATTTGAGGTGTCAATGTATATATTTATTTCTGCCATACACCATTCCTGTTCATGCTTTCAATTTTAAGTAGCAAATAAAGGGATAAATTCAAGGCTCTAACAGATTTATTTATGAGTCAATTTTGTCTGTTCTTACAATTTAATTATGATTAATAATTAATATACATAAATAAATCCAGCCATGAAAATTCATCGCTGTTCAAAAATTGAAGCATAATCATCATTACATAATTAATGTGAAATAGTATCTTGGAATCCTTACAGGGTACAAGATTAACATTGGGCATCAATTCTCCAATTTGAGTTATTGATCACTAAACAAGTTTAACAAGTTGGTTTGCCTTAGACGCTAAAAACCTTCAAGGTGACAAGATGGTGTCTTATGCTGAAATGCTATCTTAGCAGATATTTCAGCAAAAGAAGCTATAGTTTATGCTGGGAATAGCTACCCAGAGGCTCATTAAACAGCTGATTGCCACTTAAATTACCAGGTATTGCTCAGACATCACACCATTTAGGAGAATAGTGGTTGGCATAATGCCTTCTCCTGGGGATGACCAGTTGATGAGAGTAAACTATTGCTGCAGAGAATTTCCAGTGCTATATTTACTGTTCACTTACTGCTGGAAGTTTGAAAGTAACTTTTAAACGATATCAAGGAAGCAGTTCTATGATACTTTATTCAGGATATCCTCTCATGAAGATGCATAAATGATTGAGTACAATTGTATTCATTAGACATTACAAGAGCCAGTGACATTGCAGAAATCATCAAGGATAACCCAACATGTATCTGTTCATACAGTCTTTCTTCTTCCCACAATATTTTCCAATTTGCAAGACAGTATGATCATGCCCATCTAATCTGACCCTTGATTATCAAGGGCAATAGATGGGTGAGCTTCCATGCACAATGAAATAAAAACACAGATAACTTGAACGGAGTTAATATGGAGAGGATGTTTAACTTGGTAAAAAAGCTAGGATCTGAGAGCACAACCTCAGAATAAAAATGCGAAGAGGATGAATTTCTTCTGCCGGGGGAGGTGAATCTGTGGAACTTACTACCACAGGCACTGCTGAGGTCAAGTCATTGGGTCTATTTTAAGCAGAGGTTGATAGCTTCTTGATTGGAAAGGGGTTTAAGCACTATGGGATAAGCAGGAGAATGGTGTAGAATAAAATAGCCACGATTGAACAGTGAAATGCCAAAACTGTCGCTATATCTATGATCTTAGGTTCTTATAATGCAAAGAAAATATCAAACATAACTGAAGGAATTAGAAGTACAACTCGGTACTCTATTTATTGTTCATTAAAATAATATTATGTTGCCTTTATTGATTTGCTTGCCCTTTTTTTGTAAGATTTGTCTGCAGTACTTGTCAGAACAATTTATCATACAAAATTATGCCATTCTGCCGCTTTATGTAATGAAGCAGTGTTAAAACACTAATTGAACATTTCATTGTTGCTTTGTCCTCATCCAATGCCTATGCATTGGTTTTCAGAATCAGAATGAGAATCAGCTGTAATATCACTGAGTTAAGTGATGTGAAACTTGTTATTTTGCAGCCGCAGTAAAGTGCAAAGACATAAAATTACAACAAATTACAAAATAGATAAATACACCAAAATAAAAAGAAATAATGAGATTGTGTTTATGGGTTCACGGACCATTCAGAAATCATATAGTTGAGAGGCTGCTTCTAAATCACTGAAAGCTTAATTCGGATCATTTGGATCCTGGATTTACTCATTGGTAGACCCCAGTTAGTGCGGACTGGCAATAATATCTCCTCCACGTTCACCATCACCACAGAGCTGTGTGCTTAACGCCCGTGTTCTACCCACTTTATAATTATGACTGTGGGGCCATGTACAGCTCCAATGCCGTATTTCAGTTTGCAGACACCACCACTGTTGTTGGCTGAATGATGGATCAGCGTATGGGAGGGAAGACTGAAAATCTGGTTTAATGGTGCCACAATAATCTCTCATTCAACATCAGCAAAACCAAAGAGTTGATTATCGACTATAGGAAGAAGAACATGGAAGCCAATGAGCTAGTCCACATTTTGAAACTGAGGTGGAGAAGGACAATAGCTTTAAATTCCTTGGCATCAACAAGTCAGCAGATCTCTTGGACCAGCGTGTAAATGTCTTCACAAAGAATGGTCAACAGCACCGCTACATTCTTAGAAGTTTACATAGATTCAGCATATCAGCAAACACTTTGACCAACTTCTATAGAGGCACAAAGGGGAGCATCCTGACTGGTTGCACCATGGCCTGAAATGGAAACGCCAATGTCCAGGAACAAAAAAGGCTACAGGAAGTGTTGGATACAGCGTAGTCCATCACAGGTGAAGCCCTCTCCACTTTTGAGTACATTACATAGAGCCTGCCAAAAGAAAGCAGCATCCATCATCAAAGACCCCACCCTAGGGTAGGAGGAACAGAAGTCTTAGGTCTCACACCACCAGATTGAGGAACGGGTATTACCGTACAAGCAGCAGGCTCCTGAACCAGTGTGAATAATTTTATTTACCATAGCATTCAACTGATTCTACAATCTGTGGACTTATATTCAAGGATTCTTTATGACTTATTTTGTATATGAACAGTTTGTCTTCTATTGCACAGCAGTTTGTCAGTCTTTGTCTATTTATGTATAGTTTTTGATAAAATACTATTGTGTTTTTTAATGCTTGTATATGCCATCAAGAAAATGGATCTCAGGGTAGTATCTGGTAACATCTATGTACTTTGATAATAAATTTACTTTGAACTTAGAACTTTGATTAAGTGTGAGTCCTCTGACTCTGCATCCCTCCCTTGTGGTAGTCCCAGATGGTGAGGATCCTTAGTGATGGCCTTCTTGAGGCATTGCTTCTTCAAGATATCTTGATGTTAGGGAGGGTTGTGCCCATGATAGAGTTGGCCGAGTCTACAACCCTTTGTAATCACTTATACTCCTGCACATTGGAGCCACATTACCAGGTTGTAATGCAACCAGTCAGAATGCTCTCCATCACAAATCTACAGAAACTTGCAACAGTCTTTGTTGACATACCAAATCTCCTTAAACTTCTGATGAAGTATAGTCACTGGAATGTCCAACATGATGTGTTGGCCCCAGGAGAGATCCACAAGATGCTGAGACTCAGGAACTTGAATCAGTTCACCATTTTCAACAGCAACCAGAGGACTAGTGTGTGTTCTCCTGTCTTTCCCTTCCTTGTTCACAATCAATTCCTTGTTCTTTCTGAGGCTGAGTGTGATGTTGTTGTTGTAACACCACTCAACCAGCAGATCCACCTTACTGCTGTATACCTGTCTGTTGATTCTGAGGTTCTACCAACAGCAGCGATATCATCTGCAAATTTTTAGATAGAACTTGTGTTGTGCTGTGCCATATAGACATGAGTGTAGAGACATAGATCTGTGGGTTAAGTGTGTTTCCTTGAGGTGCACCGGTGTTGATTATCAGTGAGGAGGAGATGTTTTTACCAATCTGTACTGACTGTGCTCATCTGTACGGTACCGATGAGGAAAACAAAGATGAATTATTAGTCACAGCATATTAAAAATACCTAATCTCATTAAAAATGCTGGTCTTTTTTAAAAATATGAATAATCTGTTCACCTATTCCATATTTCACAGTAAGCTGTTCAACATAAACAACTTTTCTCTATTTCTCAAGAACTCCAAGTTTCTTTTTATTCATCAAAATTATATGCTTCTATTTGCATGTATTTATCATGCAGAATGACTCTCTACAGTACTCATAAATTCTTTAGGATACTGAATAACTTCTAAAATGTATTAGCTTAAATAACGTTCCATAATTTTGAAAGTTTTAATCACATCAAAGTTCATGATGAGTCACTGATGGAAGAAGTTAATGTTCAGGGTGGTAGATGTAGTGCTAATCAACCAAGACACATCCATCTTAGTGCTGTTGAGTTTCTTAACTTCCTGCAAAATTCATCCAGGAATATCTATCACCATCCCAACTTGGTATTGAGGAACCAGAATGTACTCATCATTCACTTGCTGCTACAGTACTGATATAGCTTGAGAAATCAAACCTACTGTATGATGATGTCCAAGGTGTTGGCGGTGGGGGTCCTAGCGTTGGTGGTTCCATTGTATATGGAGGGTAGGTGTTGAATCTGATTTACTGGAGATTGTTGTTGCCTGCCACTTGTTACTTACCAACCCACACCTGATTTTGCTTGAAACAGGAATGGGGTCCTTTGTTATCTGGGAAGTACGGAATAGAATTGACCTTCCTGAAATCTGCAATGAATCTCAATCAGAATCGAGTTCATCACCGGCATGTGACGTGAAATTTGTTAACTTAACAACAGCAGTTCAATCAATACATTATCTAGCAGAGAGAGAAAAAATAATGAATAATATTAAACATAGTAATAAATGAACAAGTAAATCAATTACCTATATTGAATAGATTTTTAAAAATGTGCAAAAACAGGAAAACCGTATATTAAAAAAATGTGAGGTAGTGTCCAAAGCTTCAATGTCCATTTAGGAATCAGATGGCAGAGGGGAAGAAGCTGTTCCTGAATCGCTGAGTGTGTGCCTCCAGGCTTCTGTATCCTATCTGATGATAACAGTGAGAAAAGGGCATGCCCTGGGTGCTGGAGGTCCTCAATAATGGATGCTGCCTTTCTGAGACACCGCTCCCTAAAGAACTCCTGGGTACTTTGTAGGCTAGTGCCCAAGATGAAGCTGACTAAATTTACAACCTTCTGCAGCTTCTTTTGGTGCAATAGGCCCTCCTATCCAGACAATGATGCAGCCTGTCAGAATGTTCTCCATGGTACAACTATAGAAGTTTTTGAGTGTGTTTGTTGATTACCAAATCTTTTCAAACTCCTAATAAAGAATAGCCACTGTCCTGCCTTCTTTATGACTACATCAATATATTGGGACCAGGTTAGGTCCTTAGAGATCATGACACCGAGGAACTTGAAGCTGCTCACTCTCTTCACTTCTGATCCCTCTATGAGGATTGGCATGTGTTCCTTTGTCTTACCCTTCCAGAATTCCACAATCAGTTCTTTGTCTTTCCGACGTTGATTGCAAGGTTGTTGCTACGGCACCACTCCACTAATTGGCATATCTCACTCCTGTACCACCTGAGATTTTACCTACAATGGTTGTATTGTCAGCAAATTTATAGATGATAGTTGAGCTACGCCTAGACACACAGTCATGTGCATATGAAGAGTAGAGCAGTAGGCTAAGCACACACCCCTGAGGGGCGCCAGTGTTGATCATCAGCTAGGAGGATATGTTATCACCAACTCTCACAGACTGATAAACTGTGGTCTTCCAGTTAGGAAGTCGGGGATCCAATTGCAGAGAGAGGGACAGAGACCCAGGTTCTGCAACTTCTCAGTCAGGATTGTGGGAATGATGATATTAAATGCTGAGCTATAGTCAATGAACAGCATCCTGACGTAGGTGTTTGTGTTGTCTAGGTGGTCTAAAGCCATGTGGAGAGCCATTGAGATTGCATCTGCCATTGACTTATTGTAGCAACAGGCAAATTGCAATGGGTCCAGGTCCTTTCTGAGGCAGGAGTGAATATCCCCATTTCTAATCTTATCATTGGTAGAAGGTCATTGCAACAAACACTTTCTCTTTATCTAAGATAATCCTGTTAGGTTGCAGAGTCATATGTTATTCGTTGAACAATGTAACAGTTTCTTTAGCAGACTAGTACATTCAGTTTTGTACCAGTACCTTTGAGAACATGTGAATAGTCATTGCACTGTCTTATAAATAAGCTTCTATTCATTTGAGTATATTTTCTGTGATTCAATGCATTGTAATGATATCACAATCGTCTTGCCCACTGAAGGAAGAGGGTGGTAGTAGATGGGATGCATTCTGCTTGCAGCTCCATGACTACTGGCATTCCACAAGCATCTGCTCTAGGACCCCCTGCTTCTTGTTTTGTTTATAAATGACTTAGATGAGGATGTAGAAGGCTGGGTTAGTAAACTTTCAGATGGCATGAAAGGTTTTGGTGTTGTGGTTCATGTAGGAGGTTAGCTTAGGACAGAACTAGGATGAGAAGTGGGAGATGGATTTCAAATGAGGAAGGTGTGAAGTGATTCATTTTGGAAGGTTGAAATTAAAGACAGAATGCAAGGTTAGTGGCAGGATTCTCAGCAGTGCAAAAAAACAGAGGGGTTTTGGGGTTGTTGGATTCTGATGCTTTTAATCCAGGGCTCTTTGAGATGTCAGGAAAGAGGCACAAACATATTGCTTCACGATCGTGTTATTAAGTGTTAATAAAACAAAGAGTTGAAAATGAGTAGTGATTGATGTTCACTAAATGGAGAGAAAGAAGCAAAAAGACAAAAAAAGGCACCACTATGCAGTCAGCTCTCTATACTACAAAGATAAGAAAAATGTCATTCAAATTCAAGATAACAGAGAGCTCAACAGAGAGCTATTTTTCAAATAATGCAGTGCCAGACAAGCTTCTAGAGCTTTCCAGAATCATACAAAAGTAATAACTAGGAGATATACGAAACAGCTGAATATGCATAATATGGCTACTAGGAAGAATACTGCGCAGCTGCATATACATACAGTGACCACTAGATAGAATACTGCACAGTTATTTG
This sequence comes from Hypanus sabinus, assembly GCF_030144855.1. Lineage (NCBI taxonomy): Eukaryota > Metazoa > Chordata > Chondrichthyes > Myliobatiformes > Dasyatidae > Hypanus > Hypanus sabinus. Next base: position 41,441,203 of record NC_082728.1, on the reverse strand, counting down.
TATATAAGTAATTATATCAAATTCAGGCAGGCAATTAATTGTTAAGCTGCAAAGAAAGTGACAATTAAACAGCTGGGCACAGGAATCCCTCCTTTGAGTCTAAATCACATATTTAGAATCATTACTTCTGAAAATTCAGAGGCACTAAAACTTGTGGTATCTAGGTTAAGCACAAACTAATCAAAAACTGCCTAAGTTATGAAAATATCAAAGGGTATATATTCTTCAAGCATTCATAGGGTTATGTTAATGTTAGTGAGATAGTAGGCAAATGATGGGAGTATTAAATATTCTAATAATGATCACCATTAAACAAGTAAAAAGATGCAATTGAAAAAGCATATTAGTATGAATATTACTACTCTTTGTAAGTAGGGGAAAATAGCAAAAATATAATAATACCTAATATTGGAATACATTTCATAATGTCCAGCAATTGTTGACTTGCTTGAAGTTTTCTGGCTGGATAGGGATTTGCTCACTATAGCCCAACAGTGTAGGTACTGGGTCAGGAGATTATTACCACATTAACTGCAATGCTTGTTGTCCTTGTAAGGTAATACTTTAACTTGCTTGCAGTGGCTGGCTTGTATCCTTGTAATTTTACCCTCTACTTTCACTGCCAAGTTGGTCATTAACAGCGCTTGATAAGGACTTCCCATCGAGACCCTAATGGATCCTTATGCAGTTTCTTAATCAGGACCCACTCACCAGTGTTGCTCAAACCCAAACTATTTGAGTGTCCAGCAGATGTGGTAATAAGCATACAAACACAACAAAGTAACTAAAGCCTAATTTATTTTCATAAAATAGAAAGCACAAATAAACCATGTAGCAACTACATAGTAAATCACAAAGATTCCAGGGCCGGTGATTCTTAGGCACCACTTGATTGTAGCTATGGTTGGAGAAATCCACATTCTGACTCACTCTTGGAATCACCCTAGCTATCTGTATCAATTGTGATTTCTCAGTGAAAGGACTGAGTCAAAGATACTCCAATAAATATCAGTTTCATAAGCGTAGAGATACACAGAGACAGACAAACACTTTGATGTTTTGTTCTCATTCCATTAACTCAACCTGGTTTCCTTCCTTCAAATAACTTCTGTTCATCAGCACAGTGCTCAGCATACCCTTATAAATCAATCAGACATTTTTATGTTCACTCTTTATTCATCAGTCCAGCAATGCCTCAGACCTAACATGCCTTTAATTACAAAAGAACATTAATTTTACATATAAACAGTAAGCCCAAATGCAAAAAAGAAACCATAGCCAATTTGACAGACATTAAAAAGAATCCATCGACCTAACTCGTAAAGTAACCAATGGGCATTTAGTCATTCACAGACAGCCTAATCTTAATGATGACTGAGACGAAGAAAGAATGCAGCAGCTATCAGTAAACAATAGACATTAACAAACCTAGTGTTTACCTTGTACAGACATGCTACATGCTGCAAGCTCGCAAAGAGTCAAATTGGAATTCTGAACTGTTCAGATATTCGTTCGGTGTTCTACAAAATTTAATACAACACAACCAGGAATTAGGGCGTGTCCTCTTTCTGTTGGAGCACTCCGAGCAGCAGAGTCCTTTTGAGAAGCAGACTGGACAGTTTGGATTACTTGCACACAGTATTTAACTAAACTGTCTACTATAATGTGTGTATCAGCCTCTCTGAGATTGTGGATCCCTGGCAACGACCTAGGATGCTTTGTTGGATTCCTTTTAGTTTGATTCTTTTGGTCTGCTCTAATGCTGCACAAGACCAATAGGAAGAGCAGAAGCTACGGTACTCTTTCAGCATGATACTTAACTAGTCGTAGTTTGATGGTTCCATTCATTCATTCAGCTTGCCCTTATGACTCTGGGTGATGTGGACAATGAAAAGAGCATTCAATGTTCATTCGTCGACTTAATTTCTGACAAACTCTCCCAGTGAAATGTGTTCCTTGGTCAAAGTCGATGTGACATTGCAGTCCCCATCTAGGAATATAGACCTTGATCAGAGTGTTTGCTGTTTGTTTCATAGTGGCTTTCCTTGCTGGAATAGCTTCCAACCATCTTGAAAACTTGTCCATATTTCCAGTGCATCTGAGTGTCCTTGACATTTATGTAAAGCAGCCCACTTGTAAGTGTAAAGCTGGACCAGGTGGGGCAAGAGCACTTAATTGTGGTAGCTTTTCATTTGCCCCGGATTGATTTTCTGGCATGCCATGCACCTTTCAAACATTTGTTGAGCTTCAGCCCTGAACTTTGTATTCCATCACCATTGGAAGACTCAGTCAATCATTGTTTGCACTCTGATGTGTCCTAGAAAGTGTATTTACTCTGCCAGATAGGGAAGCAACATAGTTGGAGCTACTAGTGCCATATCCCCATACTACATCACTGTTTAACTTCCCACCCATCTTCATTCAGAACTGCTTTTCCCATTTGCAACATTGAGCTTGCACCTCTTGAATATTTTGTATGCTTGGCAGAGGCACAGGTTTGAACTTTGCTTCCATTATGCCAGTAGTTGGTTTCACTGCATATGTTCTTGGTACTTTTATTGCTGCCAGTTCTGCCCTTTTCGCAATTTCATCCACAAATGCATTTCCGCAGGTTCTCATTGTAATAATTTGAAGTAGCTTTTATATTCTAATACAGCAAATTCTGACAGTAGTTTTAAAATATTCATGAGTTCTTATACTAGTTGACCACTCTTGATTGGGTTCCTACAGCTGTAAGAAATCTTCTTTGTTTTGTAGGTTTCCAAAATCGTGAAGAACTACAAAAGCATATTGAGAATCAGTCTAGATATTAGCTGATCTTCCTCCCGCCATCTTACAATCTTTAATCAAACATTCAGTTCTGCCTGTCACCATGCTTCCTGCTATCAGCACTTCCATTCCAGAAACCAGCGGCCCATCCACCCATTTGAATTCCGCTTTCAATTACTGAAGTTCTTAAAACCTTTTGTTGCATGGTAAAGGTCTTTCTCTTTATCTGCAGTTCTTCCATGTTCTTAAATCTTCGCAACCATTCTCATCGACTGCACCTATTAGATTCTGATGTTTTTATCCAAGATTCTTTCAGAGGTCAGGAAAGAGGCACAAAACTGGTTGCTTCATAATCATTTTATTAAGCACTAATAAAAAAATTGAAAATGAACAGTGATAGAGTCTACTAAGGGAGATAGAAGCTAAACACCCACAAAAAGCAGATGGTGCCGCTACATTATCAGCTCTTTTATACTACAGAGATAAGAAAAATGCCATTCAAATTCACAGATAACAATAAGCCATCAGAAAGTCTCTATTCAAATAATGCAGTGACAGCAATGCTTCTCGAGCTTTCTGGAATCATCCAAATGTAACTATTAGCGGATATACTAAACTACTGCATATACTGTACATACTGTGATCACCAGGAAACATACTAAGCTGTTATTTGTATATAAGTAATATATAAAATACAAGCAGCCAGTTAATTGTAAAGCTGCAAAGAAAAATAAAAATTAAACAGTTTAATCCAACAGAGTACACACACATAGATCCCTCAAAGTTGCCATGGAAATTGAAAGGGTGGTTAAGAAGGTATATGGTGTGTTGGCCTCCATTAGTCGAGGGACTGAGTTCAAGAGCCACAAAGTTAGATTGATCTTGGAGTAATTAAAAGGTCAGCACAATATGTGCTGAAATGCCTGTACTGTATTCTACTGTTCTATGCTTTATGTTAAGTTCTATTACAGCTCAGTCTTGGATTCAGAAGCTATGGTGATTGATCATTAACAACCTTTGTGAATCGTATGACTCCAGGCTGTGTAGAATTTCCCCTTTGATTCTGATTAACAGTAATATTTTGGCTCCTTAAGTGGCTTTCTTGTATCTGCATTTGGAAATATGCTACTTGGTGCATGACGAACAACAGGGGTAGTAGGTTTGGCTTAATGAAATCATGATAATCTACTGGCAGCATAAATTTTGTGCAAATCTTCTGGCTCCAGTCCATATGCACTATCTAGGTTAGGGCCCAAATTGCCTTCCCAGTTTCTACCATTTTCTATTTTCTTATGTCGACTGGATGTTTTTTGGCTACAATCATCATCACCAGGACAACTCCTATCTTCTTTCTATTCCTGTTAATGGAAAACTGTACGTTACATACATCATCCCATATTATCCTTACTTAGTCCCTCCCTGCATCAATTTTCATTGTTTGATACTCTGTTCAAAACAAGCTAACTCTGCAATTTGTTAGCCCATCTTCCAATCTCCTTCAATTCTAATGAAATTGCTTTTTTATCTGCACTTTGCAGGAAAACATAACAATACAGCTTGAAGTCGTTAACAAACTTCATAACATTACAGATGGTATGTTCTTCCATTGTCTGAACAAAAGCACTCCCAAAGCTATCCACAATGAATCTTGGTTGTTAATAGATGTCAGACAGCATGCGCTCCATTTATTGGTAATTTATGTGGTTTAATCAATTTACCAGTGAAGAAAAATGCTTTGCTCTCCTTTGAAAGTGGTGCCATATCAATTGCTTTATGCATGATAAGCCCATTGCTATCACTGAATATAGTCCATTGTTTTGGTCTCCTTTGCAACTTTGAGTAGATGCTTGAAACACAGCCTGCTCTACACCCTGACCTTCTATCTTAGCATCAGTGCTTTTATAATCAACATTCAATACCATCCAGATGAAGCTTATAGCATTTCATAAAAGAACCTTTGAATTTTCTCAACTACAGTCCAAAAGCTGACTAATTAATGTTTCCACACTCTTCTGGAAATTGCAACCATGTGGGAAGTCTCCCAGTCCTTGAAAGATCAAGAACATTGAAAATTTAACTAGCTCCTCTTGTATTTCATCATTCAGAGCCATAATGACTCAAGAGTGTATCCCATCTGGATGAGGTTGCATATAAACATTTATTGCTTTGAGTATGTTTATAACTCTGGGATAATTATCCCCATCTTTTATAAATTCTAAAGCTAACTTTAATATAATCCAGTGTGAAGATAGAAGTGTAGAACTCATTAAGAACATTAATTATGTTCTGCTGTTCACTTTTTCGTATGTAGAAAAAAACACAATAGCATTATCTAACAGAAATAGACTTCATTTAGTCCATTTCAGCTGTACTAACACTTCGAAACTTTTTAACATTTGATTTCTTTTCTTTTCACTAACTCACTGTACAGTAAACACGAGGAAATCTGCAGATGCTGAAAGTTCAAGCAACATACACAAATTACTGGTGGAATGCAGCAGGCCAGGCAGCAACTATAGGGAGAAGCGCTGTCGACATTTCGGGCCAAGACCCTTCTTCAGGACTGTATCTTAAAGGTGTCCCGGAGGCATGGAAGGGATTGTGATAGGGACGCCAGGTACCTGATCATGACGGAGAGTGTCGCCCTCAGAACTCAACGGGAGAATCAACAGGAGGCAGAGTCAATTAAATGTGAGTACCTGGGATCCTCAGAAGGTCCAAATTGAGAAGCTCGAGAACGGATCCTGAAGCCAACTGGAGTTAGTTGGCGGCAGAGACACGTTCCAAGGATACATGGCTGTAATAGTGGGTCTGGGTCAAAATATAATCAAAAAGTACAGTAAAATCCTTTTTCCCTGTAGATTTATTAGAAGTCTAAGTTGTTATTGAGTACTCTTATGGCATCCATTTTAGAAATCCTTATCATCAAATAACTATATCATCTTAATTTCACCTCAGGTAATGTTTTAAAAAGCCTTAAATCTTTGGTTACCAACCCACTGGCCATGAAGACCAATGCTTGCTATTGGCTCTATCAACACATCTCATGAATTTGAGTACCTCCAGTAAATTTCCTTTTCACCATGTCTGTTCTAAGGAAAAAATCTCAATTTTGCTAGTTTCTTCAAAAAACCACCTTCAGTAGCTTTCGAATAATTCTCCTCTTCATCAGGAGTTCACAACCCTTTTTTTTAATGGACCCTTACCATTAACCAAGGAATCCGTAGACCGTAGTTTGGGAACCGCTGCTCTAGAACATCTCCAAGAGCTTGATTTTCTTTCAAAAATATCTTACCCAATAAGATATCCTAGCCCAGTGGCCAAAGCCTGAATAATGGAGTCCCTCAGGCCTGTTCTAGATATGGAGGCAAGTCCATGTATGTGGAGGGAGGGAAGGGGCAACAGAGGGCTGTAGAGAGGAACGGGACCTGTTTTGTTGTTGCTTGTTGTGATTTCATTTGGTTGTGCTCTGTGCTGTTCTGCCAAGCATTGTGGCCTTGCTATGCTGGCATCAGAAACTGCTACGACAGTTGTGTGTTGCTTTCGACACATCTTTAGGGGTGTTGGTTGTTAACTCAAATTGCTTATTCCACTGTATATTTCAATGTACTGTACATGTAATAAATAAATCTGAATCTACTGAAAATTAGAGACAGTACTCCAGAAGATGTGAAGCTATTAAAGTTATTTCCAAAATAAATCTGAAGTTAGACTTAACACCTCTGTGAAGTCCTTGCTACTTTGTCATAATCTTCATAATCCCTGTACTTTCTATTCCTACATTTTGAAGGATGGCAGAGTACAGTGATTATTTTAATGGTTGAGTAATTAAATATCCAGTGTAGGTGGCTTTCCTGTCCAGGTCTCCTTCGCTGCTTTTCATTGCATATTTACCAATATTCTGTTTTTAACAGACTGTTTGATGCTATTGTGCCTGAAATAGGGTTACTCTTGTAAAATTAGCATCACTGAGTCAGCTGTTGCCATCAGAGGACTGTGCAAACAAAGAAGCATGGAAAATAGGAGAAGAATTTGGCCATTTAGACTTTCAAATGTGTTTCACATACAATATGCTCTTGACTGATCCTTTCCCTCAATGTACTATCCATAATATCCATCCTAGACGTGATAGAAACATAGAAACATTGAAACCTGCAGCACAATACAGGCCCTTTGGCCCACAAAGCTGTGCCAAACACGCCCTTACCTTAGAAATTACCTAGGGTTACCCATAGCCCTCTATTTTTCTGAGCTCCATGTACCTATCCAGGAGTCTCTTAAAAGACCCTATTGTATCTGCCTCCACCACCATCACCAGCAGCACATTCCACACAGTCACCACACTCTGCATAAAAAACTTACCCCTGACATCTCCTCTGTATCTACTTCCAAGCACCTTAAAACTGTGCCCTCTCATGCTAACTATTTCAGTCCTGGGAAAAAGCCTGTCACTATCCACATGATCAATGCCTCTTTTCATCTTATGCACCTCTATCAGGTCACCTCTCATCCTCCATCGCTCCAAGGAGAAAAGGCTGAGTTCACTCAACCTATTCTCATAAGGCATGCTCCCCAATCCAGGTAACATTCTTGTAAATCTCCTCTGCACCCTTTCTATAGTTTCCACATCCTTCCTACGGTGAGATGTCCAGAACTCCAAGTGGGATCTGACCAGGGTCCTATATAGCTGCAACATTACCTCTTTGCTTCTAAACTCAACCCCATGATTAATGAAGGCCAATGCACCGTATGCTTTCTTAACCACAGTTCAACCTGCGCAACAGCTTTGAGTGTCCTATAGACTCAGACCCCAAGATCCCTCTGATCCTCCACACTGCCAAGGAGTCTTACCATTAATACTATATTCTGCCATCATATTTGACCTACCAAAATGAACCACCTCACACTTCTCTGGGTTGAACTCCATCTACCACTTCTCAGCCCAGTTTTGCATCCTATCAATGTCCTGCTATAACCTCTGACAGCCCTCCACACTATCCACAACACCTCTAAACGTTGTGTCATCAGCAAATTTATTAACCCATCCCTCCACTTCTTCATCCAGGTCATTTATAAAAATCACAAAGAGAAGGGGGCCCTGAGGCACACCACTGGTGACTGGCCTCCATGCAGAATATGACCCGTCTACAACCACTCTTTGCCTTCTTGGGCAAGCCAGTTCTGGATCCAATGTCCCTTTGGATTCCATTCTCCTTACTTTTTCAATAAGCCTTGCATGGGGTACTTTGTCAAAGGGCTTGTTGAAATCCATAAATACTACATCTCCTGCTCTAACTTCATCAATGTGTTTAGTCATATCCTCAAAAAAAAATTCACTCATAAAGCACGACTGCCTTTCATAAATCCATGCTGAATATTCCTAATCATATTATACCTCTCCAAATGTTCTTAAATACTGCCTCTCAGGATCTTCTCCATCAACTTACCAACCACTGAAGTAAGACTCACTGGTCTGTAATTTCCTGGGCTATCTCTACTTCCTTTCTTGAATGATGGAACAACATCTGCAACCCTCCAATCCTCCAGAACTTCTCCTGTCTATATTGATGATGCAAAGATCATTGCCAGAGGCTCAGCAATCTCCTCCATCGCCTCCCACAGTAGCCTGGGGCACATCTTGTCCAGTACCAGTGACTTAACCAACTTGATACTTTCCAAAAGCTCCAGCACATCCTCTTTCTTCATATCTACATGCTCAAGCTTTTCAGGCCACTGCAAGTCATCACTACAATCACCAAGATCCTTTTCCGTGTGAATACTGAAGCAAGGTACTCATTAAGTACCTCTGCTATGTCCTCCGGTTCCATACACACTTTTCCACTGTCACACCTGATCAGTCCTATTCTCTCACATCTTATTCTCTTGCTCTTCACATATTTGTAGAATGCTTTGGGGTTTTCCTTAATCCTGCTCACCAAGGTCTTCTCATGGCCCCTTCTGGCTCTCCTAATTTCTTTCTTAAGCTCCTTCCTGCTAGCCTTATAATCTTCTAGATCTCTATCATTAAGTAGTTTTTTGAAACTTTTGGAAGCTCTTCTTTTCTTCTTGACTAGATTTACAACATCCTTTGTAAACCATGGTTCCTGTACCCTACCATCTTTTCCCTGTCTCATTGGAACGTACCTATGCAGTACTCCACACAAATATCCCCTGAACATTTGCCACACTTCTGCTGTATATTTCCCTGAGAATATCTGTTCCCAATTTATGCTTCCAAGTTCCTGCTTGATAGCCTCATATTTCCCCTTACTCCAATTAAACGTTTTTCTAACTTGTCTGTTTCTATCCCTCTCCAATGCTATGGTGAAGGAGATAGAATTGTCATCACTATCTCCAAAATGCTCTCCCATTAAGAGATCTGACAACTGATCAGATTCATTTCCCAATACCAGATCAAGTACAGCCTCTCCCCTTGTGGGCTTATCTACATATTGTGTTAAGAAACCTTCTTGAACACTCCTAACAAACTCTACCCCATCTAAACCCCTCACTCTAGGGACATGACAATCAATATTTGGGAAATTAAAATCTCCCACCAGGACAACCCTGTTACTATTACACCGTTTCAGAATCTGTCTCTCTATCTGCTCCTCGATGTCCCTGTTACTCTCCCTGACCAGACGAAGGTCATTAAGCTGCATCTCCAGTTCCCTAACACTGTCCCTAAGGAGCTGCAGCTCGATGTGCTTGACTCAGATGTGGTCATCCGGGAGGCTGGGAGTCTCCTGGACTTCCCAAATCTGACACGCAGCACAGAACACCAGCCTCACTCACATACTTCCTGTCCTTATTCTACACAGGCAACCTACCTCGCCCCGACCCGTTATCGCCAAAGCCCGATATGAGCACAAATAATCACTTACGCATCAGGACAAAGTAATCGCATTAGACCAAAAGTCATAGGGGCAGAATTAGGCCATTCAGCCCATGGATTCTGCTTGCCATTCCATCATGGCTGATGTATTATTCCTCTCAAGCCTATTCTCCTGCCTTCTCATCTAAACCTTTGACACCCTGACTAATCCAGACCTGTCAGCCTTCCTTTTAAATGTAGCTAATGACTTGGCCTCCACAGCCACGGGGCAATGAATTCCAAAGATTCACCAGCCTCTGGCTAAAGAAATTCCTTCTCACCTCTGTTCCAAATGGACACTGCTCCACTCTGAGGCTGTGCCCTCTGCTCCTAGATTCCCCATCTACAGGAAACAGCCTCTCCAAACTCTAGCTGGACCTTTCAATATTCGATATAAAAATCATGCAAATACAGTTAACTAAAACTGCCTGGAATTGAAACAAAACTTATTTTTGTTAATATTTATCCTAAAATTTAAATCTGCCATCCTTATCTATTTGATCATTTTATGATCCATGTATCCACTAATATATGTTATCCTTAGCTGCCATCAATGATAGCCAAGCAGGCCATTAGTAACATCAATTTTCTACATAAAAACTTGGTAAATGTAAAACAGGACAATCTATGAACAAGCTCAATGTCAGATGTGAACCAAACAGCCACATACCTTTTGCAATGGCACTATGCCCAAGTGAATCACACAAATACCAAATAAGGATTATCCTCTTCAACATTCAAAATTCACATAGAACACGACATACTGAGGATTGTACGTTCCGCAGGTACACTTTCTCTTCAGAGCCCTCAGGGCGTGTGATGTGGTGCTGCACTGATAACTCACTCCAGGACAGAATTCTTCAATAATAAAATTACTGGCTAATTTTCAGCTCATGTAACTCATATGAATATTAGCTGTATCCCCTCACAGTATTGACCTTGCACCCAAACTGTTCACCTTCATGACATTTATCAGTCAACATTTACCTCTCCCACTCTGTTTTCACATCTACTCTCACTCTTTTCCAAAAACTCAACCCAAATGTCTTCTTCCCCACATCCCACCACCGCCCCTCCCCTCAGCATCTGATTCTTGCTGCTAACGCTCCCCATTTGATCGTTGAGCTTCCCTCTGCCTGCAGGCCTCTTTGCCACAACTCCCCAGACACTTCATGGTACAGGCTTGCCAGGCTTTTCTTTAAGCAATTTGGATCGAGGTTCAATTGTTGGGGAATGGTTTTTCAGCAGTTTGACAAGACAGGGTTTGTTTTTAACTGACAGGAGCTGGACTGAACGGTGTAGAAATAGCAAAAGCAGTTAAGTGTATTACATAGAGTTCCCACCTGTGTTCGGCTCCATGGACCGAAGCACGGTGAAGCAGGTTCTCTTTAAGCAATGGTGAAGTGGGCCACATGGGCATTGTCCCACACTGTACACAGGCCACACATTCAAGAATGAAATTCATGAAGATAGTGCTTTGATTCCTCTGTGCAGTAGTGCACTGGAGGTACTGAAGACTCAGTAAGGAATGCACAGCTCATACATCTTGTACTAAGTCCCTGATTTTCATTTAAGTCTGATTTTTAATTTTAATTGAATCACATCTTGCATTGACTGTGCCATTCTTTCAATTTCTAGGCACTCAATTCAGAATGATCTTTGGTGGTAAATTAAAAAGAAATGTGAGCAAATAACCACTGGGAGCTTCTGCTAATTCGACTATGTTGATATTCGATGGAGCTCCAGAAATGAAACTGGAACTTTAGATTGTAGCATATATATTGTGGAAAGTTTTGGATTTATTTCATTATTAGGGTATTCACTTCTGTAAACAAATTCTGCTAAATATAAGCTTTATCTTTTCAACTTTTATATATTATTATTTAATATTAAGCAACCGTAGTTCGAAGATTAGGTTCACAGATATAAGTTGGTACTTTTAAATATAGGCATATATTTAAAGCATTTTACTTTGAAACATTTTCTGGAATTTCAAAATTTTGTTGAGTAAAAACTTGGAGGAATAGAGACATTTTATTGAACAGGTACAGCTTTGAACTCACTGGACTCATATTGCTGTTGGTGCTTTAAGCAGAATTTACATACACAGATGCTCACAATGAAACCTTTAGCCTTCAGGATTCTGTTAATAAAACCACAGATATTTTAAGCTCTGGTTTCTATCCAGGTCCTTTTATGAGGTATATGTCTTTGTAGCTGCAATATGGCTATCATAAACCCAAACAGATGGTGGATTATTACTTTTATTGTGATTATTTTTCATGTAGTAAGCTAATTATTCCAACATTTTGCAAATGATTTTTGGTACGGTATCAAGATTGTTATGGTTTTCCATTTCCGAAATATTAATTATAACCATGCAATTTGTTGATAGCGACTGACTAATACAATAGCAAAGAGATTAAAGAAATATTTCACTGGCACAAACTGATTTTGCTTTTCTTCTTGAGACTCGCTAGTGTGGGTTTAATGAAATTCCTTTAGAAAGAAGAAAAACTGAATTATATAGTACACAATAGAAGCTGCCAAAAAAGCACAGTATATCAGGCAGCATCATTGGAAAGCAAATCAGTTAATGCTTTGGGTCGGTGATGTTTGGAAGAATATTTTTCTCTTTCTCTTTTTTTTAAGCATTGCCTGTAAAGAGTTTGCTTGTGTCTCCTCCTACTTCCAAAGGAATACAGTTCAGAGTCACTGAGTTGTGGGCATGCTATGTAAGCATGGTGACAATTGTGGGCTTCCCTAGCACAATCTACACTGGTTTGATTTGATGCAAACAATGTGTTTCACTGTATGTTTGGATGTTTCAATGTACATGTGTCAAATAAACTTACCTTAAAACTTCTCTTCATTTTCTGATTTTATTTCAGATTTCCAGCATCTACAGCATTTAAAAAAATTCATGTATATCTACTGTATATTGTATCTTTTGTTGGAATAAAGGCATAGAAGCTTGGGGGAAGTATGTAGCTCATTAAGCCAGCTCCAGCATTGTGATCTTGTCTCTCATCCATCTTCCTAAGCAAACTCTATTCACCTATATTCTCTTAGATCCCAGGGTTCATTAAATCTTCATGCTGGATGTGCTTAGTCAAGTACATTCACATGTCTGTGCGGAGCGTTCATGTTCTCTCTGTGATGGATTTGACTACCGCGGGGTGATCCAGTTTCATCCCAAATACCGAATATGCTGGTTCATACGTTATTGGCAACATAAATTACCCTTACTGTAGGTGGAATGTGGAGTTGATAGGCACGTGAGAAAAAATGTGTTACCAAAGAAATAAGTGGAGAAATGGAATTGATGGGGTTACTCTGAAAAATGGCAGTGATTTGATAAATGGCACTGCCTTCTATGTCAAAAGAGCATTTAATGTGAAAATATTAATTGTGGATTTAGCAAAATATTTGAGAGAAATTAATAATTTCATGAAGTAGAGAGAAATTTTCCTTTATCTCAATAGTAGAATATCCATCCCTTATTATGTGGTACGGACAAGGGAAGCACAGGAGCAGCTACAGGACTGCTTTGAATTGGTGGACTGGACTGTATTCAGAGATTCATCTTCAAACCTGAATGAGTATGCTGCATGAGAATGGCAGCAATGCTTCACTACCAGATGAACTCAACGCCTTCTGTGCACGCTTTGAAAGGGAGAACGCAACTTCAGCTGTGAGATTCCTGCTGCACCTGATGACCTTGAGATCTCCATCTCAGAGGCTGATGTTAAACTGTCTTTACAGAAAGTAAACCATTGCAAGGCGGAAGGTCCCGATAGAGTACTTGGTAAGGCTGTGAAAACCTGTGCCAACCAACTAGTAGGAGTATTCAAGGACATTTTCAACCTCTCACTACTACGGGCAGAAGTTAACACTTGCTTCAACAAGGCAACAATTATACCAGCGCCTAAGAATAATAATGTGGGCTGCTTTAATGACTATCATCCGGTAGCACTTACATCAACAGTGATGAAATGCTTTGAGAGGTTGGTCATGACTAGAATGAACTCCTGCCTCAGCAAGTACCTGGACCCATTGCAATTTGCCTATCGCCACAATAAGTCAACAGCAGACACAATCTCAATGGCTTTTCACACGGCCACCTAGACAACATAAACACCTATGTCAGGATGCTGTTCATCGACTATAGCTCAGCATTTAATATCATCATTACCACAATCCTGATTGAGAAGTTGCAGAACCTGGCCCTTTTTACCTCCCTCTGCAATTGGATCCTCGACTTCCTAACTGGAAGACCACAATCTGTGCGGATTGGTGATAACATCTCCTCCTCACTGATGATCAACACTTGCGCACCTCAGGGGTGTGTGCTTAGCCCACTGCTCTACTCTCTATATACATGTAACTTTGTGGCTAGGCATAGCTCAAATACTATCTATAAATTTGCTAATGATACAATCATTGTTGGTAGAATCTCAGTTGGTGACAAGAGGGGGTACAGGAGTGAGATATGCCAACTAGTGAACCTGGCACTCAATGTCAGTAAGCCAAAAGATCTGATTGTGGACTTCAGGAAGGGTAAGACAAAGGAACACATGCCAATCCTCAGGGGGATCCAAAGTGAGGCAAGTGAGCAGCTTCAAATTCTTCGGTGTCAAGATCTCTGAGGCTCTAACCTGGTCCCAACATATCGAGGTAGTTGCAAAGAAGGCAAGACAGCTGCTATACTTTACTAGGAGTTTGAAGAGATTTGGCATTTCAATAAATACACTTAAAAACTTCTGTAGTTGTACTGTGGAGAGGCTGCATCACTGTTTGGTATGAAGGGGCTACTGGACAGGACCGAAAGAAGCTGCAGAAAGTTGTAAGTCTAGTCAACTCCATCTTGGGCATTAGTCTACAAAGTACCCAGGACATCTTTAGGGAGCATTGTCTTAGAAAGGCAGCATCCATTATTAAGGACCTCCAGTACCCAGGACATGCCCTTTTCTCACTGTTACCATCAGGTAGGAGGTACAGAAGCCTGAAGGCACACACTCAGTGATTCAGGAATAGCTTCTTCCCCTCTGCAATCCAATTCCAAAATGGACATTGAATCTTTGGACACTACCTCACTTTTCTTTTAATATACAGCTTTCCTGTTTTTGCACATTTTTAAAAAAACTATTCAAGGTAGGTAATTGATTTACTTGTTTATTTACTATTATGTTTTATTTTATATAATATTACTTTTTTCTCTTTCTCTGCTAGTTTGTGCATTGCATTGAACTGCTGCTGCTAAGTTAACAAATTTCATGTCACATGCCAGTGATAATAAACCTGATTCTGATTCTGATGTGAATTTTCTCTATAGTTCTACATTCTCCAGCAAAAGGAAACAGCCTTTCATCTTCTATCCTGTCTAACCCTCTCTCTTGTGTCTCAGAGTTCTTCACAAATACTGAAAAATCTTTACAGTGTAGTGATGTAGAAATCCTGGCAGTCAGGTGTTATATACCCCTAGGGTTCGTTTTTTTCTGTGGACTGTCACTTTAAAATGCCAAGGTAATTGAGACTGACTTTTGCTCTATTGGATTTCTACTGACTACAGAATTGCTGGGTTGCCATGGTGAAGGAGAGGTGGAGTTATTTGATGGACAATGGGTGTTTACACAAGTTCACAGCATGTTGATATTAAGCAAGGTCAGATGATTCTCTCACAGACACACAAAGACACATGGTCAGAGTAGAGATGGTTTCAATCATGGAAAGACATCAGTGAGTGGGGTCGCTGATTTAAACTTTCAGTAGCCCAAAGGGGTGAATTGAGATCGATCCAGAGTATTGATAAATGACTCTCACAAGTGCTGCAGCTAGAAGGAGTTTGCAGAGAGGAGCGGAGAGAAAAGGTTTGAAACCAAAGAAACCTAGTGACAAAGAGATCACTATCTGAACTCTCTCCAAGTAGCCCGTAAGGGTGAGTTTGATTCCATTCAAATACAAAAGTGTGGTTGTCACATAGTTAATCCACAGGAGTGGGTACACTGATGAGGGAAAACTTTTGTGAATACCACGTGCGTGTTAATCCCTGTCTGGGAATGGTAGTTCACTGAAGAAGGCACGCCTGTGGCAAATTACTGTTGGAGTTACTTTGTATGTCATGGAACTGGATCTGTGGCTATCACAGTGTGTAAAAGGGGTGATCCTGTGGAGGCTACTGGTGTGTTTACCCTTGCCTGGGTGGTAGTTTTCCCTTGAAGAAAGTGCCTTTTGTGATAAGCTACGTTTGGCTAACTTGAAAGCGGGTTCGGAGCTGACAATGGAAGACCAGCGGCACTTGTTTAACTGTTTTTCTCCTATCGTAGATTTTGCCTTTGGATTGCAAATATCTCCCATACCAACAATAACAACACCATGCATTGAACTGAACTTTGTTACATTACCATCGTAAGACTTCCTTGCCACCTGAGTCTGAATGAGTTTGGGAATTATATTTACACACATACATATGCAGAACACTGCTAACTCTTGATTTACCTGGTTTAAGTTACTATATGAAGTAGTTACTAAAATAAATGGTGTTTTGTTAACAGCAAAACCAGACTCCGGGTGTGTTCTGTTGCTGCTGGTACTTTTACAAGGTAACACAGGTTAGTCCCACTAACAGCTGCTTGATCATAACCAGATCATCTGTTTCAATAGTGCTGGTTGAAGAAAGAGCAGTAGCAATGGCTCCCTTACCCTGCTTTAAAATGAAACAATACCATATGATCAACGGGGTCTGGTTAATATGTTCTGCTTTGATATTTTAACCTGAATTAGAATCTAAAATCATTGGAGTGGAACGTGCCTTAGAGGTGGGAGCTCCAACTGTGAACCATGGCTGACAGCAAACACGAATTCTTATCCATGAAGATCTGCTGATGACTTTGAAGGCAATTTTATTCCTGGACAAACTGAACTGAGTTTGGACTGCACAGCTGAACTGTATGCACCACAGATGATTACAGTAGAAAACTAAATAAAATTCAGATTTTATTTTAACCCACAGTTTTGGCTAAAACTTTGTTCTAATATTATTTTATTCTCCAGACATTGATTAAGTTGAGAGGTGCACTTAAATGTGTGAAGAACAATTTATATTTTTAGTATCAAAACAGGTTCTTAGGATAGAATGGTAATAAGGTCTCAACATGTGCAATATTTTCATTGCAATTAATTAGCAGACGTTATAAAGTTCTGCATGATATCAATGGTAAGAGAAGTGCTGCAACAGTAACATGTACTTCAGGATAGAATATGCTTAGTGTCTGGAATGGGTAACAGTAAAATACCAAAAGAGTACATACCTTTCACCAAAAAACTAAACTGCATATGGAGTAATCTTGATTCAGTAATTGGTGTATATGTGCATATACACTCAAAAGCCATTTCATTAGGCACCTCCTGTATCTAGTAAAATGCTCACTGATTGCATGTTTGCAGTCTTCTATTGCTGTAGCCCATCCACTTGAAGGTTTGATGTGTTGTGTGTTCAGAGATGCTCTTCTGCACACTAATGTTGTAACATCTGATTATTTGAGATACTGTCTCCTTCTTGTCAGCTTGAATCACTCTGACCAGTTTCCTTTGAGCTCTCTCATTAACAAGAGATTTTTGCCTACGGAAGTACTGCTCACTGGATACTCATTGTTTTTCACACCATTCTCTATAAAGAGACTGTTATGTGTGAAAGTTCCAGTAAGTCAGCAGTTTCTGAGATACTCAAACCACCTCGTCAGGCATCAACAATCATTCCACGGTCATTCCATTGTTGGCAGAATCTCACAGAGATGTCAGGACATACCGGAGCAAGACATACCTGCCAGTTGAGTGGTGTCGCAGCAACCACCTTGCACTCAACATCAGTAAGATGAAAGAGCTGATTGTGAACTTCGGGAAGGGTAAGGCAAGGGAACATGAACCAATCCTCATAGAGGGATCAGAAGTGGAGAGAGTGAGCAGCTTCAAGTTCCTGGGTGTCAAGATCTCTGAGGATCTGTCCTGGTTCCAACGTATTGATGCAGCTATAAAGGATCACAGTATACTTCATTAGCAGTCTCAAGAGATTTGGTTAGTCACCTAAAACACTCTTTAGATGTACTGTGGTGAGTATTCTGACAGACTGGTATGGGGGGTGGGGGGGGACGAGATGCTACTGCACAGAACCCAAAGAAGCTACAGAAAGTTATAAAATTAGTCAGCTCCATCTTGGGTACTAGCTTCCATAGTATCTAGGACACCTTCAAGGAGTGGTGCCTCTAAAAGGTGGCATTCATTATTGAGGTCCCCCGTCACCCAGGACATGCCCCCTTCTCATTGTTACCGTCAGGAAGGAGGTGCAAAAACCTGAAGGCACACACTCAGCGATTCAGGAACAGCTTCTTCCCCTCTGCCATCCGATTCCTAATGGATATTGAACCCCTGAACACTACCTACCTCACTTTTTAAATATATATTATTTCTATTTTGCACTATTTTTAATCTAATCATTTAATATATGTGTGTATGTATGTATATATACATATATATAATATATAGTAATTGATGTATTTATTTTCTTACTACATTATCATGTATTACATTGAACTGCTGCTGCTAAGTTAACACATTTCTCGACACATGCCGGTGATAATAAACCTGTTTCTGATTCAAATTCACTTAGATCACATTTCATCCCCATTCTGATGTTTGGTCTGAACAACAGTTGAATCTCCTGACCATGTCTGCAGGCTTCGATGCATTGAGTTGCTGCCACATGATTGGCTGATTCAGTATTTGCACTAATGAGGAGATGTACAGTTGTACCTAATAAAGTGGCCACTGAGTGTATGTATGTCTGAATACTGTTGGTGAAGGTTCATATCATGTGATAAGCATTTGTACTTAGAGCAACTTCCAGAAAAAAGATGCTATGAAAACTAAAAAAAAACAATGGACTATCCAAGCCAATTCAGCATCATCAGTATAAGTACTTGTCTGAGTGTGTATTAGCAAATTAACCTATGCTGGAAAATGTGACAAAGAAGTTACTCAAAATTGATGGAAATCTTTGAAAGAATGTGGAAGTAAACTAGATTTTTACTGTGAGTTGACTGCAAAGTTCTTTCGGCAACTAATGGATATTTCTCTTGTTTCTTTTTTTTACATTTTGACATTTATTTTCAGTTGATATACCATTCCAATACCTTTGAGTTAGTCTAGTTCAGATTCACACAAATAGAGAGTTTGTTTTTTACAATTTTAACAGATAATAACATGAAGTCTTTCTATTCCTTCTCCTCCAGGGGCAGTCTTTCAAATAGGTACACTCCCAGGCCATTCTTGGGGGCTCCTAGTCTCCTCAGGTTGGTGATGTAATCTCCAAGCTTCTTGATCATCTTCACTTGCTCTTCCAGGTAGTTCTTCTCCAGGAAGTCACACAGATGAGGGTCACCATGCTGACTGGAAAGCTCATGCAGATCCAGGAGACCCAGGTTCACGTCCTCCTCCATCTGCAGAGCTGTCTGCATCGCCTCTAGACCGTTGCTCCACTCATCCTGCTCTGGCTTCTGGATGTCCTCCAGCACGATCCGGCCTCCTCGCAGGTTCTGGAATTCCATCCATTTCTTGGCATGCTGCTGTTCCCCAAGGGACTGATTCCTGAAGAACTTGAAGTGTTGTAGGCTAATGTCATCCCGGTCAAAGTAAAAGGACATGGAGAGATAAACATAGGAGGAATAGAGCTCCATGTTAATCTGTCTGTTGACTGCATCTTCACATTCCTTGTGGAAGTTCTGGCAGACTTGGGAAGCCATCCTGTTCAATGGACAATTACAACTCACTATCCCCAGGGAAGCTCCTGAGGCTTGTTTCTTTCCCAATATCAGAATCATTCTAAGTGTTTGTAATCACCACAATGTATAATAAAAGGGTGCTGATATATGTCATAAAAAAGATGCACAGGATTTATTTTGCTCCTTAATGAGGCCACTGTACAAGTGGTGTGGAGGAAACTAATGCTGTGCATGAAGCAGAGAAGGAAGAAGATTGATGACAGATTCCAATAACCTACTCTGATGCTGGCTCTTCAAAGAGCAGCTAAATTAGAGAGGTATATTTATGGAGGACACATTTTACATAGGAGGCAAAAAATTATCTTCTGGCTTGATAGGAGAATTCAAAATTTGGCTCTGAAACTGTAGAATTGGATAAGGATGATGATAAGGCTGCATACCTTTTTAAAGCCTGTGCAGACTGATAGTGACTTCCCTATGCTGTGGTGTGCAGCAACATATGGCAGATGATAGCTTTTGCCACTGGAAGGTTTGAAGAATCTGAGCTTCAGTAATCTTTACTTCCATGAGCAGAACTCAGGGGGCAGCATGGTAGTGCAGTGGTTAGCACAACGCTTTACAGTACAGGCGACCCGGGTTCAATTCCCACTGCTGCCAGCAAGGAGTTTGTACGTTCTCCCCCTGACCACGTGGGTTTCCTCCAGGTGCTTCAGGTTCCTCCCACTGTCCAAAGACCCACTGGTTGGTAAGCCAATTGGCCTTTGTAAATTGTCCTATGATTAGGGATTAGGATAGGTTTAAATTGGGGGGATTGCTGGGTGGCGCCACATGTATTTCAGTAAATAAAACAAAAAAAAATAATTAAAACTATCTTGAAGATAGTGTCCAAGACTTTCCCAGGGAATTATACAGCAGCCTCTGGACATATTGTCCTCAAAAGATAGTAATATAGGACTGCCATACATTTAGGTCAAATGATGAGTGTAAGGGAATTTGCCAGTGTCCTTACTTCAGGGTCCACACAGCTTCCAAAACATGGCCAGATAAGGCAGCAGACACTATGTAAGCTGGTTTTAGATATAGTAGTGAATCTGTTCCAGAATTTCTGGCCAATAGGATCAGGTTTCAGAACTCACATTCAGCCTGCATCAGCCCACAGTAGCTTGAGAAAAAGGTGTTGACTTGCCTTTTACATCCCAACATTGCTGAGGAGAACTGATTCTGTCTGGTTCAATGTAACACCTGTGTAGTGTGTGTCATATCTCGTGTGACTGATCGCCACACTCCTTATTTGAAAATCAAATTACATAGTACTACACTAGGTGCTAGTGGGCCATCAGAAGCCCTAGGTTTCAGAAGACATCAGTGAATAGAAAACACACATTTCTAGAGGCAAGTTTGTTTATAAAAATTAACAATATTTACAAAATATTTACATGAGTAAGAACAATTCAAAATTCCAAAATTCTGTGTAGGTTTCAAATCTCAGATATTAAACAAAAACCAAATTCCTTTGAGTTAGTAACAATGAGATTAATTAGAATAACCTTTATTAGTCTAATTTCTCTGACTAATTAGATCTAGTGTTATTCCCTATTTATATGTTTACAGACTAACCTTTCCATTTTATTTGCCCTTAGTTTGTTAGAAAACTAATTAAATTCCTATTCTTAAGTGTTACGGTTATCTTCAGTTCAGGTTAGTATGTCAACAAATTCAAATTCAACACCCCCAAAATTCTAACAGCTTAACTCCAACATTGCAGCTTTTAAACAAAGTAAATATCATTCAGTAACTTACCAAGGTCTTTGCAAAAATAATTGGTTCTTCCAGAAAATCAAATTCAGATCATTCAAATGAGAAATTAACTTACACATTCAACCATATTAAATCCTCTACATCTCAAAAGATGTCACTCTCGTGGTGGTTCTTTGATCTTAGGTGGCTTGTTGGATGAAATGGTGGGTTATCTATGGACAGTTGATTCATGAATACTTACACAGATAAAACCTTAACCTGTATTCAACAGGATTACAATCCAAAAGTGTTGCAAGGATGTGACTGAGGACAAACCCAAGTGCAGGACACAGGCACAGAGACAAGGTCAAGAGGCACTAGTACAGTCACAAACATGGAACAGGTAACCAGGAGAGACTTGACTCCGAGACAAGGTTCACATAAAATATCCAGGGAATGGTGTGGAGCTAGGAACTAACAGTCTTAAGGAAACAGGGTTCACACACACTAGAATTGACCAGCAAACTGGCAGCTCATTGCTGTGATGCCAGGGTTCTTATCCTACGTTCCCTGATGGAAACCAGGTGTGCAGTAATTAATGGAACTGGGAACAAGTGGAAATCAGATGAGGGAATTAAGGCCCAACCAAGGGGATAAATAGCAAGATGGGGGAATTATCAGATGGGACCATGACAATAAGTTCAATTACACATTCTATTTCAAAATAACAGTATCACTTTGTTATTTCCAAACATTTCTCAGTTACAACACTACTAAACATGTTTCAAATATAAATGATACACTCAGAACAGTAAAAACTGTTTTAACTCACCAGATCCCTTGGTATGATTTAACAGAACTAATTCCCAGTTACATGGTCGAGGTCTTGGTCACCACTCTTCGCCAATATCGTCTCTCTATAGCTGGTGCTCATTATAGCCGTAGCCTCAATGAGTCTTTTATCAATACTGTCCCTCCTCCAGACATTTCACCCTGAGGATTTCCAGTTAGTAGAGTAGAGATACTAACCA
Source organism: Hypanus sabinus (assembly GCF_030144855.1). Lineage (NCBI taxonomy): Eukaryota > Metazoa > Chordata > Chondrichthyes > Myliobatiformes > Dasyatidae > Hypanus > Hypanus sabinus. Next base: position 41,419,016 of record NC_082728.1, on the reverse strand, counting down.
CTAACTCCATTTTTAACAGTTTATATTTTTAGTTAGGTTCTATAGTTTGCTGCCTCGTCAGCCACGCCTCATTCTTTCATAGCTTTTTATTCAAATTTTGCTGAGCACCTACGCTCGGTCCGCCAGAGAAAGCAGGATCTCCCAGTGGCCACACATTTTAATTCCACGTCCCATTCCCATTCTGATCTGTCTATCCATGGCCTCCTCTACTGTCAAGATGAAGCCACACTCAGGTTGGAGGAACAACACCTTATATACCGGCTGGGTAGCCTCCAACCTAATGGAGTATATTTAGTTATTTCCCCCCTCCCTTTTTTTTTCTCTCTTTCTGCCCATCACTCTGTCTGTTCTCCACTTCTCTCTGGTGCTCCCCTCCCCCTTTCTTTTTCCCTAGGCCTCCCGTCCCATGATCCTTTCCCTTCTCCAGCTCTGTATCCCTTTTGCCAATCACCTTTCCAGCTCTTAGCTTCACCCCACCCCCTCCGGTCTTCTCCTATCATTTGGCATTTTCCCCTCCCCCTCCTACTTTCAAATCTCTTACCATCTTTTCTTTCAGTTAGTCCTGACAAAGGGTCTCGGCCCGAAGCGTCGACAGAGCTTCTCCCTATAGATGCTGCCTGGCCTGCTGCGTTCCACCAGCATTTAATGTGTGTTGCTTGAATTTCCAGCATCTGCAGATTTCCACGTTTTTTTTCAAGTTCTCTTTTTTAAAAATTTGGTTGAATCTCGTTTTCATCCGTCCATAGGTGGAGCTTCCTAACATTACATCGCTGGGTTTAATTAACCTGGTTTATGCTAATATCTAATGGCAATGCTTCAAAACAACCACTGTGCAAGGACTATGCATGGTGGAAAATGGGTCAGCATGACTGCAGATATTGACATACTTCCTGGACCATTGGCAGCAGGGGAAGGTTTGGAGTAGGATTGTGCTTAGTCATGATGAAAGTAACTCATGAAACTTTAATGTCAAACATGAAAAATTATTAGCTGTACTAGGCAGTGGAATGCATCAGATGAAGGAAAAATTAGATGTAGGCCCCCTGTCATTGCCTTCAGGAGAGGGGACACAAAGACTGAGGAGAACTTGAAATCATACAGGTGAAGCTCTAATGATGTAATCATTAACCCCATATCCCTACTTGCAGGAATTGTTAATTGAAAGGTTCTCTCCTATTGCCTCTGGCCATTTTTTATGAATGTACACAAATATAGATAGTTCACAGCCCCACTTCTGGAGTCAAATATCTATAAGGAGCAAACTAAAATTATAATATTGACACTATGATGGATATCCTAAAAATGATTATTATTTGAATCTTGGTTTCCAGACTAACCAGTGGAGATATTCCTTGTGCAAGCATTTCTCAAAGAAAATGAAATGTGCTCACATTTGGTCACAGGCAGAAAGGGCTTATAGAATTAATCTTACCCAAAATCTTCCCCTGCTGGTTTCTGACTGATAGCCAAGTTTTAATATTCGACTCATTCCTTATCTAAATCTGGTTATTATTTGCATAAGGTACCAGCCGTTCAAGGAGTTGCAAATTAGTAACACAGCTGGTGGAGCTGCTTGTCCAAGGTTCAACTTGGGTTCATTCCTCCTCCAGTGCTGTCTGTATGCAATTTGCATATTCTTTATGTGGCTGCATATGCTCAATGGCCACTTTAATAGGTATCCCTGTACCTAATTAACTGACCACCGAGTCTATGTTCGTGGTCTTCAGCTGCTGTAGCCTATTCATTTCAAGGTTCAATGTTTTGTATGTTCAGAAATGTTCTCCTGCACACTTATGTTGTAATGTATTCGACTTACTGTCACCTTCATCTTAGCTTGAACCAGCCTGGCCATTCTCCATTTAATCTCTCTCATCAATAAGGTGTTTTACCCACGGAACTGCTGCTTACCGGATTTTTTGCACTATTCTCTATAAACACTAGAGACTGTTGTGCACGAAAATCCCAGGTCAGCAATTCCTGAGATACTCAAACTACCTCATTCCATGGTCAAAGTCACCTAAATCACACTTCTTCCCCATTGGATAGCCCAGTGGTTTTAAACTTCTTCGCAAAGACAGGACAGCTAAATATTTTTAAGGTAGAGGAGGTGGATTATGCTTTATGATCAACTCATCGTAGTGCACAGACATGTAGTTCCATCTCAATCCTGCTCCCCCAACCTGGAACATCTTTTGGTCAAATGCCATCCATATTATCTGCCGAGAGAGATCTATCAGTCACAAGCATGAGAAAATTTGCAGACACAGGAGATCCAAACGAACGCATATAAAATGCTGGAGGATCTCAGCAAGGTAGGCAGCAACTGTGGAAAAGAGTAAACAATTGACATTTTGGGCTGAGACCCTTCTTCAGGACTGGAATGGAACGGTGAGGAGAGGGGAGGAAGAAGTACGAGGTGGCAGGTAATAAGTGAAACTAGGAGAGGGGGAGACGGTGAAGTAAAGAGCCAGGAAGTTGATTGGTGGGAGAGATAAAGGGCAGGAGAAGAGGGAATCTGATAGGAGAGGTTAGAAGGCCATGTAAGAAAGGGAAGGGGGAGGAACACCAGAGGGATGTGATGGGTTGGTAAGGAGATAAGGTGAGAGAGGGAAACAGGAATGGGGAATGATGAAGGAGAAGGGTGGCGGGCAATTATAAGAAGTTCAGAAAATCAATGCTCAGATTGGAGGCTATTCAGACAGAATATAAGCCGCCCATTTCAATTCCACTTTCCATTCCCATTCCGACAGGTCAGTCCATGGCCTTGTCTGCTGCCATAATGAGATCACACTCAGTCTGGATGAGCAATGCCTTAAAGTCATGTAGTAAATGATTGTTTTTTGCAGGAATTATTAAAGTAAAAGATCATGAGATTGATTACTAATCTGGGAAGCATTTTCTGTGTGAAAGCAGTGGGAGCAATAAACTCACCTCCTCCGGGGTTTAAAAGAACTGAACCACTGGATATGAGTGCTGGAAGTCTGATTAGCAAGTTGACCTGAAAATTGGTAGTATTGATAATGAAGTCAATAGTATTCGGATAAAGAACGCTACTGATTAATTGTTTAATGGGCTTATCAGTGCAGATGGATTTCAAACTTCAAGAACGTGAGATGATGATTTTGGAAGAATTCACACAATGGATTTAGGAGGTACTAAGGAGCAGGGATTCCTAGATGTGCGTGTAACGCTCTGGTTAAGATTTTTGCTGCTCTGCTGTAGATATTTCATTTTAGCAGTTCTGTAAGAGCTGTCTGTTCTGCTTTCAGTTTAATTGGGTTTGAACTAAGGTAAGAAGCTTGTTATTCAACGTAGAGCGTAGGAATTTGGAGAAGGTTCTGGAGGGTGCTGGGTCTTTGACTTTACTGGTGGGAGCTGGGGGAAGACAGTGGGAAAAGATGGCTGAGGATTCCGACCCTGTTGCACAAATTTGTGCAGATGAATGGCTTCAAGAAGGAAGAACCAACACACCAGTAGGAGCCTTGTTTGTTTGAGATGGATTGTGAGCAAGTGGTGTGTCCTTCCATGGACTTAGGGTCAACAGACAAGTTCAAGATGAGCCATTTAAGTCACATTTGACTGTTTAAGTGTAATGAACCCTTTTTGTTTTATTTTTATCCTTTCACTTAATAACTGTTTGCTTAACTTTACATTCTTAAATATTTTTCTTTATAAATTGTATGCAGTATAACTCACACAGCATTCACACAAACCAGGGTTCAGGTGGGTGAGCCACCCCAACCTCAAGGACTTGGCCGGACCAAAGTCTATTCATCCTAGATGTATGAAGGCGGAGAAAGGTGCGTTTATCACTGTGGAATCCAGTGGCTGTTAGCAAGGGGCTAATGAGCAGGTTCTCCAGAGACACCCAGGAAAAGTGGGGGTACATACATATACAAACATTCGACAATGAAGGAGAACAGGTTACGAAGGTATTGTGAAGACAGCCAGCATGGAATATAACATGAAGGATGCTATAGTACACATATATTTTAAAATTATTAGGCTGCAGTGACAGTGCGGTACATTATTCTGTCTGTGACGTGATTGCAAGGATGCCGCCTGTGATGAGTGCTCAGCTTAGAGGGGAGAGTCAAGTGGCACTGTATATTTTTCTTGGAGCAGGGGACGTTCATAGAACCTGACGAAGGTATAAAAATGATGTAGTGTATAGATCAGGTGTATGGTGAGAACATTTCTCCTCAGTAATGATCTAGAATCAGAGAGCCTATCTTTAAGGTAAGGGAGAGGGACTCTGCAACTTTAGAATTAAACGACCACTGCCCAGTGGCTCTGACACCAATCACCATGAGATGGAGCCAGAGTTAAGATGGTGCAAAATGGCGAATCCTTTGCTTGCATCTTTGAAAACAGCTCTATTTCCATCTTTAATATCTCTATTTTTCCCTTTCAGGGTCCTTAAAGACCCAGACCTGGAGTTACACAATGACTTCGGTTCTTTGTGGGAATGGGACCCGCTTTTGGGGTTTCAGGACGCTGTTGTTTGGCTCGCCAAGGGAGCCCGGCTCCAATTAGGAAGCCTAACATCCCGTGGCTCTGGAGACGGGTGGATCGAGGGTCAGTGTCAAGACAGGAGACCTGTGTGTCATCGGGGGACTCAGGGTATCTGCTGCAGGCCCGAAGATCCGGGATCTTTGCGATCTTCAGACAGGAGCTCAAAAAAAAAGCCATGTAATGGACTTTTTAACATTGTAAACCAGTGAGTTGTTTGTTATGTCTCCCTGCTTGCTGGGAAAATGGAGACACCTTTTTTCCCTTATTAGGGAGAGAGGGAACCTGTGGTATGTCAAATGCTGGGTGTAACATGAAGTCTTTGGGGTAACTGCAAGTCTGTGTCTTTGCTACTGCTTTGCTCATGCGTGAGTGGTTGGTGATGGTGGCGATGCTATTTTTTTGCTGGTGGGGGAGGGGTCATTGTTGCTTGCTGCTGCTTCCCCACGAGACGGGAGGGGGGGGAATGCTGGGGGGTGCAACTTTGGGGTTCTTACATTTAGCTGTTGTTCATGCTTTGGGGCATTTCTCTGTTTCATGGATCCTGCCATCCCGTTTTCTCCTGTTTTCTCCCTCCTGCCATCTGGGAAAAGGCACCAAAGCATTTGGGATCTCACAACCAGACTATGAAACTGTTTCTTCCCCCAAGCTATCAGACTCCTCAATACCCAGAGCCTGGACTGACACCTTACTGCCCTGTTGTCTTGTTTATTATTTATTGTAATGCCTGCACTGTTTTGTGCCACTTTATGCTGTCCTGGGTAGGTCTGTAGTCTAGTGTAGTTTTTTTTTCTCTGTGTGTTGTTTTTTATGTAGTTCAGTCTAGTTTTTGTACTGTGTCATGTAACACCATGGTCCTGAAAAACATTGTCTCAATTTTACTATGCACTGTACGAGCAGTTATGATCGAAATGGCAATAAAAGTGACGACTTGATTTGAGAAGAAAAAGCATTTCAGGATGTACAGTATATTGTATACATTTCTCTGACATCAAGTTGGACGTTGAACCTTTGAAATGCTTTTAATGGTAATGGCACATATCAAAAACTCCATTCCTGCCACATTGGACACAGCAATATGCTTCAGGACAGAACATTCTCCAACAGATGCCAGACCATCTGTTTTGCATCTGGCACTGACGCACCTAGAAAATAAGAACTCTTTTGTCAGAATGCTGTTTCTGGATTTTGTTTAGGCATTTTACATTATTATCCCACAGGTTTTGGTGAAGAAACTCTTACACCACTGTGCAACTATCCAACAGACCTTAAGTAGTCAGGGTGCACAATCACACCTCCCTCCTAATTATCCTCAACATGGCTGCCCCCCAGGGCTGTGTGTTGAGCCCGTTGCTGTGCACTCTGCTCACACATGATGGCTCGGCCAAACACTGGAGTGATCACATTGTCAAGTTTGCTGATGATATGACAGTGGTGAGGCTCATCACCAACAACAATGAGATGGCCAATACTGACCTGGTGCCTGGCAAATCACCTCTTCCTCAATGTCAGTAAGACAAAGGAGATGGTTACTGACTTCAGGAGAACTTGCAATACTCACATCCTTCTTTACATCGGCACCTCATCAGTGGAAACAGCAAGCAGTTTCAAACTCCTGGGAATGCACATGTCACACAATCTCTCATGGTCCCAGAACACAGCCTACACAATTAGGAAAGATCACCAATGCCTCTTCTTTGTGAGGAGGCTAAAGAGAGCTGGACTATGCACATCTAGATTCATGCCCTATTACAGATGTGCAGTAGATAGCAGTCTAACATGCGTCTTCACTGCATCGTAGGAAAGCTGCACTGCGGCAGACAGGAAGGCTCCACAAGGGGCAGTCAAATCACCCGCACCAGACTACCCGCTATCAAAGTCATATATACAGAAAGATGCTGGAAAAGAACCAGTAATATCCCGAAGGATCCTGCCCCAACTTGCATATGTTCATCTCACTCCCAAGCTTTGTAGCGAAATGCCAGGACTACCAGACTCAAAAACAGTTATTTTCCCCAAGCGGTAAAACTGATCAGCACCTCCACCCATTGACACAGCCCATCACACCCCAACCACCACTACTTCTCATTTCCTGTTGGTTGTCTTATGTAACAGACTTGCATCATTTTACAGACATACAATCAATCTATGTACTCATAGAACCTATCTTATGTGCTCATATTTATTGTATTTTTTTATTATTATTATGTTCTTCCTCTTATTGCATTTTTGTGTGCTGCACTGGATTCAGAGTAACAATTATTTTGTTCTCCTTTACACTTATGTACTGGAAATGACATTAAAAATATTGAATCTTGAATCTGAGAAAGAACTTTTTCATTCAGAGAGTGTTTGAAAACTGAAGAAGATAGAACATGCAAAAGGTCTTCTCATTTTAGTAAGTAAAAAGTAAGTAAGTATTCTATGATTTGGAAACCTCTGGTCAAGTTCTGGAAAATGGGATAGCTGACATAACCTCAATGGCCTGGTTCAATCTCTACATGAAATTTGCAAGATAAATGTTGAGAGGTTGTTTTCACTGACTGGAGAGAACAGAACCTTAACCCTAACATGTAGTCATCAATTGCGGATGCCTTACAATGTCGCTTGGAAGCTTTGAAGTCCCCTTGAAAGATACAGAAGTATTTATCAGGAATATACAAAAGCCTGAAGGTTCCTGAAGAAATCATTCAGAAAGATGAAGTGTGAATGTTCAAGGTAAGTACAAGATCTTCAGAATCGAAAAGAAATTTAGTTTTCATGTTTCGCTGAAAGATTAGTCAGCTAATGGTTGAATGTCCAAGTTGGTGCAGTCTTTCATTGATTCTATTATAGTTATTATTCCATTATAGATTTATTTGAGTATATCTGCAATAAAATTAATCTCAGGGTTGTACGTGGTGACATATATGCACCTCGATAATAAATTTGAACTTTTAGAGTTGGGATAAAATTTTGTCAGTCACATTTCAGCTAACAATGCAGACTAAAGCTTGGAGAATGTTATTGGTTGCCACACAGCAACACATGATTCTGCACTTGCATTGTATTCATAGTCACCAGCTAACAATTCCCTTTTGATTTTAGCTGCAACTATCATTACATAGATCATAGTTTGTAATTCAATTCAAATAAAAGTTGTAATAGCTCAACAGGTAACAAAATAATTAATTACACCCCAACAACACACACAAAATGCTGGTGGAACATAGCAGGCCAGGCAGCATCTATAGGGAGAAGCACTGTCAACGTTTCGGGCCAAGACCCTTCGTCAGGACTGTGTTCGATCAGTTGTGTTCCACCATCTGCAGATTTCCTCGTGTTTGCTCTTTAAGTACACCCCAGTCTGACTTGTTTCATGCAATTGGTATACAGTAGTGATCACTTACAGATAAAGAATGGAATCAGTCAAAAGTTATTGCTGGATTTCATGCATAACAATAAAACAACATAAGAACATAGGGACAGGAGAAGGCCACTCAGGCTTCAAGCCTACCACACCATTCAATACAAGCTCCTCCAGCAACTGCAGTACCTCTTGTACCACAGGCCTCTTCTTCTATCCTGTGCTTATTTCCCAAAAGCCTTTGAATTTCCAATATTTCAAAATTGTATCTACTTATATCTCCATTGATTGAATCTCCACAGAGTTGTGGGACAGAGAATCCAAAGTTTCATGGTCCACTTTGAGAAGAAGATCCTTCAAATCCCTTATTTTTCTGTACTTCAGGCAATATAGAAATGAATTCTTTTCCGCTCATGATACAACAACCACATCATCCCAGGAATTAGCCAAGTGTACATTTGTTGGACTGCTTCCAATGGCAGTACTATATATTCTTTTTTAATTAAGCAGAACAAAACTGTGTCTGTTATTCCACGTCTGACCTTACCAGTACCTGTGCAATTGTAACAATACTTCCAAAATCTGAATCAGGTTATCACTGCCATATAAAAAATGATAAAGAAGAAAAGATTATTTGTCACATGTACATAAAACATGAAGTGCGCCAACGACTGAGGGTGTGTGGATATACTGGGCAGCTTGCAAGTGTTGTCATGTTTGCAGTACCAACATAGCATTGCCACAACTTACTCACCCTAACCCTAAGCTGTAAGTCTTTGGAGTGTGGAAGGAAACCCAGGCACCCAGAGAAAACCCATGCAGTCACTGTGAGAACGTATAAACTTCTTACAGGCAGCAGCAGGAATTGAATCCTGATCATCGGCACTGTAATAATGTTATGCTAACTGAAATGCTACTGTGGCACTTATGTCATGAAATTTATTGTTTTGCAGCAGTATTACAGTGCAACAAAGGTTTACTATAAATGATAAAATAAATCAATAGCACAAAAGACGAAATCTGAGGTGGACACTTGAAGAAGATGGCGCCAGTGGACAACGCAATCAAGGGCAACATCCTTCAGACGGTTCATGAAGCTACGTATTTCACTTCTTTTGCATCTTATTATTCTTTTAAATATGATTCTGCTACTGTTGGAGACTGGTCTACAATTTGGTGGTATGTTTCCGGGCCAGTTGAGTGATTTGGTGCTTAGCTATCTTCAACAGTGTTTGGTGAGGTTTCATGTGAAGCATGCGGCCTTGAAGCCAAAATGCCTGGAGAGGGGTTGTGAGCCCATGATCAGCTCCATTTCCTGTCACTCGCAATGATTAAATCATTGAGGAAAATTGGAATTGTCAAGGCGAGAGTGAAAGACGAGCAAGTGTTCAGATCCATCTACCAGCCTTTCGCTCACTGCTGCCAGAGGAAAGTATCTGGGTTTGATGGCCGATTCCCGGAGAGAGGTCTCAGTATTTGAATGGTCTCTCTCTCCCTTGAAGCTGTTGTAGGGTGCTGCCAGAGTCCTAGGTCTTGGGCAAGGTTTAGTCAACACGGTTTGTGAATTGGACTCAGTCATTCACATTATCATGTGTCCCTGATTTCTAGTTGCTCCTTCTTTTGTTGCTATTTTGTGTGATTTTGATCAGAGTGGCCTGCAAGTAGGAATGCCACAGCACTTGATGGAACTGAACTGAATATGCCTGGAATCTTTTGATGGGTTGCTGTTCTATATTCTGTATTTTTTGCTCATTTTTCTCTTGCCATTTGCATGATTTGTTTTGTTTTGCACATGGGTCAGGGTTGATTTTTTTCTTTGAATGGGCTCCATGGTTTTCCTTTGTGTTTTGACTGTTTGTGGGAAGGTGAATCTCAGGGCTGCATACTGCATACGTACTTTGATAATGAATGTACTTTGAATCTTTATTCATGGGTTCATGAATTGTTCAGAAATCTGAAGGTCGAGGCAAGCAACTGTTGGTAAAACATTGAGCACGTGTCTTCAGGCCCCTGTGCCTTTTCCATGGTAATAACATGAAGAGGGCATGTCCTGTATACCTAAATGATGCATGCTGCCATCTCTACAGTGGGGAGAGTGGTGTCATCTGCCATCTGTAGAGTGCCATCGCTACAGTCGGGAGACCAAACATACTCAACCTTTCCTAATAACTCAGAGCCTCAAGTCCTGGCAACATCCTGGTAAATGTTCTCTGACTTTGATCAATCTTCTTGATAATGCTCCTGTAGGTAGGTGACCAGACTTGGGCAAAATACTCCAAATTAGGCCCCAACATTGTCTTATAAAACTTCAACATAACATCTCAACTCCTTTATTCTGTACTATGATTGATGAAGGCCATCATGCAAAAACTCTCAATATACCCGTGACAACACTTCCAAGGAATTATGCATCTATATTCCCAGATCTGTTCTACCACACTCCTCAGTGTCATACCATTCAAGGTGTGAGCCCTAACCTGGTTTGTCCTCCAAAACTGCAACACCTCACGCTTGTCAATATTAAATTCCATCTGCTTTTTTCCCCTGGTCCAGATCCCATTGCAAGCTTTAAGAGTTCCTTACTGTCTATTACACCACCAGTCTTGATTTCATCTGCAAATTTGCTAATCAAGTTTCGTACATTATTATCTAGGTCATTGATATAGGTGACAAACAACAACAGACCCAGTACTGATCCCTGCGGAACACCTCTGGTCACAGGTCTCCAGTGAGAGAGGCAGCAATCTACTACCAGTCTCTAGCTTTTTCCCAGATGGCAATGTCTAATCTATTTGCAGTTGTTAGTATCCGTCTGACTTGAAGGACAATGGGTAATGATGATCACTCATTATTGAGATCCTGAGATGCCCAGTCATCGAGATCCCCCTCTCGGCCTCACAAGTGTAGTCCAAAGGAAAGCTTGGAAACAATATGGTTGGCACCAGCTTGGCTGCAGCAGCTGCTGGAAGGATGCTCAATGACGTTAAGCCGCCCTAAGGGCTCCACTCCAGATTTGCTACCCCATAGCTTTCTTTTCTCCCGAGGCTGCCTTCAAGGCAGTGGGGCTATTTACCCATAGCTGGGAATCTGGTTCATGAGCACCAGGGTGGGCCCGAGTGCTACATGTACAGGGCTCCTTGTCCTCTGTAGTTCAGCATGAGTCTGAAACAAGTTCAGTTTCTGCGTTTTGCCAGCGAGGAGGCACTACATGATGCTTGCTGTTGGAGAGGCTATGTACTGGCAGGGAAAGACTTGTACATTCAAATCTTCTTTTTGCAAGACGCTAGCCAGGGGTGGAAGCTGAAAGTGAGAGCAACAAGCACTACCCACTGCACTACCACACTAGATGCATCACAGCAACCATTTTGACACCAATCCCAATTTACTACCTCATCCTAAACACCAATTGACTGAACCTTCTTGACCAGCTGCCCATGCAGGATCATAGTGCATCAACTTAAAACACTGCCTGATTTTTACAGTCAGTCGTAAATGAAGATAGAGGTTAGATTAATTTGTCACGTACATCGAAACATACAGTGAAATGCCGCGTTTGTGTCAATAATCAGCACAGTCAAGGATATGCTTAGGGCATTCTGCAAATGTCACCATGCTTCCAACATCAACGTAGCACCCACAACTTATTAACCCTAATTCGTACAACGTTTGTATGTGGGAGGAAACTGAATCACCTGGAGGAAACCCACATGGTCACAGGGAGAATATACAAGCTCTTTACAGACAGCAGTGGGAATTGAACCCCAATCACTAGCACTGTACAGTGTTGCATTAATCAATACTCTTCTGTGTCACTAACAAAACGTTCTTGGCATTTGCATACAACTGTCCACTGCTTTTGCACTTTTTGAACGGAGATATATTGAACTGGATATCTTGAGAAAATCATCAGTTGGAGAGTGCCTTAAGTCAAAGAGAAACTCTCCACTGAATATGCAACTTTAGCTGTTGTATGAACACCAGTGCTTGTCACTGTTATAGGCACAAACCTAGGCTTTTGAACCACAAAGTCTGTGAGTCTGTGAATCGTAATGTATCTCCCCTGGGGCATCTTACTTCAACTTGAGTGACATTGCACAAAGTTACAATTGTCATCATATGATGAGCCAGACTAAAACAAATGTGTGCTGGTTGATAACTTACTGATTTATCTCTTTATCTGGCTCAACAAAGTAAATAACCCAAATGTTAAAGGTAGTATCCTTGTATCCACTGTTTATAACTGATTATAGGTAATTCTTGTTATTATGGCACCAATTCATACAGTCACCTAACTGATGAAAATAAAACACCATTTGACTTGTCAGTAATCATCTTATGTAGGAATCATTTAAGCTGATGTAATTTTCAGCTTGTTTAGAGTCTAGTTACTATGAAAGTGGCACCATTGTTTAATTCAAAATTTTGTTTCTGAGTCCTTGCTGGAGCTTTACTGAGGCTTCCACCTTCCCCCCACCCAATCAGGTATCCAAACCAAACCTCACATCTGCATCACAAACGTACTACACCTACCCCAGATAAACCCAATCAAATGGTCCCAGTTCCAATCACCAGCTCGCTACCACAATCAAATGTCTTGGATCTGACTCTTGACTTTCTGAACTCTCCCCCTCCATTGATCTTTTGACCCTCCAGTGCCCTTATCCTGGGCCTCCCCCATCCTCCTTCCCAACAATACGATCCACTGACAATGTCCACAATGACTGTCCCAGTTAATAAGCTTGCTGTATGATGGCAGAAGCAAACAGAGAAAAAGCCTATGCATGTATTATGTGAGGTCTGTGTTGTTGTGTACAATATCCTTAGCTTTTTGTGCAGTAACAGTTTTCAAAAGATAGATAGATAAATAGATACTTCATTGGTCCTGAAGAAAATTACAGTGTCACAGTAGCATTACAAGTGCATAGATTTACAAATATTGGAAGAGACGTAAGAAAGAATAATGAAATAAGTTACGTTAAACAGTCTAACGGGAGAGGGTCGTCACTTCCCTGGTTGTAGATTGGCTCAATAGAGAGCCTAATGACCTCTTTGGAGCAGCACAATTATCTTAATCTATTAATAAATGTGTTCCTCTGTTCAGCCAAGGTGGCATGCAGAGAGTGAGAAACATTGTCCAGAATTGCCAGGATTCTCCAAAGAGTCCTTTGTTCTACAACAGCCTCCAGTGTGTTCGGTTTGATTCCTATAACAGTGGTAGCCTTTCTAATCAGTTTATTGAGCCTGTTGGCATCACCCATATTGATGCCATTGTCCCAGCACACTACCACATAGAAGACTGTACTGGCGACAACTTGAAGGAGAGGCCTGCATACCCCAAAGGACCTCAGTCTCCTCAGGAAGTAGAGGCAACTCTGGCCCTTCGTGTACACAGCCTCTGTGTTGGAGCTCCACTCAAGTCTGTCATCCAGGTGCACCTCCATGTACTTGTAGATCCTCACCGCATCCACATCCTCACTGTCAATAGTAACAGGCAGCAGTGCAGGCTTAGTCTTCCTAAAGTGCATCCCATCAGCTTTGTCTTACTGATGTTGAGCTGCAGATGATTCAGCTTGCACCATTTGACAAAGTCCTCCACCAGAGTTCTGTATTCATTCTCCCATCCTCTCTTTATACACCCAACTGTTGCTAAGTCATTAGAGAATTTTTGCAGGTGACATGACTTAACATTGTATCTAAAGTCTGAGATATACAGGGTAAACAGGAAGGGAGTCAATGCAGTTCCTCTGGGGCCATAGTGCTGTTTATAGCCATGCCTGACACATAGCTCTGAAGCTGCACAAACTGTGGTCTGCCAGTCAGGTAGACCATTATCCAGGATACAATGGAAGTGCCAACTTGCATTGAATGGAGCTTCTCCCCTAGCACTGAGGGTTGTATAGTATTGAAGGCACCTGATAACTCAAAAAAACATGATCCTCACAGTGCTGCCCGGCTTATTCAAATCGGAGTAGGCTCTGTTCAGCAGGTAGATGACAGCATCATTGACTCTAATCATTTTCATCACTGAATCAATAACTTACAAAGACAAATATTTCCAAAAGTAACAACATTTTTTTATAATGATTATTTAAAGAAAATCCATTGCAATATTCATCAAAAGTACAATGGGCATATCTTCACCATGAAACAAATCCAAGAAAAATGTAGACGGCGACATTAATCATTGTGTATCCTTCCTTGACCTCACAAGTGCCTTCAATTTTTTGTCAAATTTGCCTCCCTTCAGAAAATGTGTTTCAAGTCTATGTTTGCTACACAAAGACTTGCAAGTGGAGATTCCAACCAACAGATCCATCACAGGTCCAAATACAGTGCAGATTGGGAAAAACACGTTCAGGATAGCACACTAAACCTTTTCTCAAACTTCCTTGTTTCAGTTCTTCACCTCATCTTCCTGCTAGAGTGGAATTATTCTACAGACTAAAGAGAAAACTGCTCATTCTGCATTGTCTTCAAGATAACTTCAACCTTAGTCATGGATTTATGGTGCAAAACCAATGGTGGCATATGATCACATTTGATTGCTGAGCGCCAAGTTGTTCCCTTCCCTGAATTATATGAGAGGATGCACTTTACAATAAACTTATTGGATGATCCCTTACATGAAGTTAGGTCACTTAGTATGGAACCAATTTATTTATAGTAAGCAGTTCAATTACAGTTCTGTGCAGTCATGGAATTCAGAATATGCATGTGTTGGATAGAATATGTGGTTAATGGCATTAGCTCATCATCAACACTAAATATCTTGATAATACAGGTTCTTTACCAACCTGCCTCTGCCACATATCTCTGACCCCTTATAATCAAGATCCAAAGACACTGGAAAATATGAAACAGTTTCCATGGCTCAAAAGCCACTTCTGAATAGAGGCAGACATCAATGGAAAAATGCTCCAACACCTGCAGGATATTGGCAAAGTCTTTGGCTGGCTGAGGAAAATGATGCTGGAACACTAGGATTCAAACACAACCTTCCATCTCCATTTTGATTTGTGAGGGGCAGTGATTCCCAGGAGTCAGAAGGATGTTGAGAATAGCTTTCAGAGGTTTTCTCCATCCTCTTGGAATCGTCCTGTTGTAACAGTACTGGCAGTAGATCACTTTTGGATTAATGTCTCATAAAATATGCCAACAGGATACAATAAGCAAGCAGTCAGCAATGGAAACTTGTACATCCATGCAAATTCCCGATCTTTAAGGTGAAGAACAATGTTGATCCCTGATTACTTATCTAATTGCAGAGGAAGGAGCAATCCCTTTCGCATCTTTTTATGAATGTCATTTTTTTTCTTTATTTTTAGAAAGACCCAAAATAATTTGTAGCCAATGTGTTCTATGGAAGTGAAGATAGTCTTCTAACACAGGAAACTGTGCCAATTCTAAAAGCAATTTAATAATTACAAGATACACAGAAAGGTGTCAGAAAAGAGCCAGTAATGTCACTCACCCTGTTCATGGACTGTTTGTCTCACTCCCATCAGGGGAGAAGGCCATGTGGCATTCACACCAAGTCCACCTGACTCGCAGTTACTTTCCCCAAGCAATGCAGCAGCTAAGCACATTCACCCACCAACCCACA
Source organism: Hypanus sabinus (assembly GCF_030144855.1). NCBI lineage: Eukaryota > Metazoa > Chordata > Chondrichthyes > Myliobatiformes > Dasyatidae > Hypanus > Hypanus sabinus. The sequence continues at coordinate 41,403,555 of NC_082728.1, read as the reverse complement.
CCTCTACACCTCTACACCACTATGTTATCATTTCTTGTCAGACATCTTATGTACTGTACTGAGCATCATTTTATGGACATACAATCAATCTATGTAGATTACCTATCTTATGTATTTATATTTAACGTCTTTTGATAATTATTGTGTTCCTTATCTTATTTTTCTTGTGCTGCATCGGATCCAAGGTAACAATTATTTTGTTCTCCTTACTCTTGTCTAATAGAAATGACATTAAATAATCTTGAATCTTTAATTAATCTTTTAAATTGAAAGAAAAACTTTATCCAGCACAATAATCTTAACCGATATCTATATATTTTCTGTCACAGTCAGTCCATTATGCATCAGAAATAACAGTACAGCGTAATTGAAATAATCAATGCAATAAAAAAAAAATCAAGAGGAGATCTGCAGAGGCTGGAAATCCAAACAACACACAAAATGCTGGAGGAACTCAGCAGGCCAGGCAGCATCTATGGAAAAGAGTACAGTCGACACTTTGGGTTGAGACCCTTCAGTGGAGAAAAAAAGATGAGGATTAGAGTTAAAAGGTGGGGGAGGGAGAAACTCAAGGTGATAGGTGAAACAGAAGGAGGAGGAGCTGGAAAAGTAAGGAGCTGGGAAGTTGATTGGTGAAAGAGAGATACAGGGCTGGAGAAGGGGGAATCTAACAGGAGAGGACAAAAGGCCATGGAAGACAGAAAAGGGGGGAGGGATACCAGAGATAGGCAGGCAAGGAAATAAAAGCTGAGAGAGGAAAAGGGCGATGAGTAATGATGGGGGAGTTGGTGCCAAGCACCTACGCTACATCTACCAGAAAAAGTGGGATCTCCCAGTAGCCACCCATTTTAATTCCACTTCCCATTCCTATTCCGATATGTCTATCCATGGCCTCCTTTACTGGCGCAATGAAGCCACACTCAAGCTGAGGGAACAACACCATTTCACCATTCCCCATCCCCTTTTCCTTCTCCCCTTCCCAGTTTCACTTATCACTTTGTGTTTCTTGCTCTCGTCCTTTTAACTTGACTCCTCACCTTTTCTCCCCAGTCCTGGTGAAGGATCTCGGCCCAAAATTTCAACTGTACAATTTTCCATGGTTGCCGCCTGCTCTGTTTAGTCCCTCCAGCATTTTGTATGTGTTAATCAATGCAATGATTTGCAAAATTATATAATAAGTGATGATTTCTCAATTCCATGGGAGGAATCCCATATTTTAGACTAATTCCCATTACTTATGATTTCTTAAGTTTTGCATTGTAACTCAACTGTATATTCTTCCTGAAGTGTGCCTTCTACCTAACTCTTACACTGCTCCTCTCAGCCATTCCCTGAATAGCAGGTCATAAACCGAGCATTTAAAGAAGTGCTTCTCCTACAGGCATAAACTCACGTAGAAAGATGCTGTCATGACTTTGAATGGTCAATTTCAATTCAATTCCAATTTCTGTCTGTACCAAATGTAAGGCATAATCTTACAGGAGCTAAATTTCTACTGTCACTAGAAAAATATAGCCTATAGATTCACAGTTAAACAGTCAACACCTTTTATAAGTCTAATATTCTTTTTGAAACCTGGATGCTTCTACGATTGATGATCCTAGACACAATAAAGTACTGTTAAGAAATCTATTCATTTATTGCTGTCTTCCATTAATGGGACAATTTCAGCCCTACCATTAAACCATTCATTATCTTAAAATGGAAAATTAATTTGAAAATTAATTGAACTCATAGATCAATTCCCTCCTTTTGTTCTTCTCCATGTTCCCTAAGCTCTGAGTCAAGTATACAAGCAGTTCCTTGGGTGCTATCCAATGCTCAGATTTCCCAGTCTGGCCCTTCACACATCAGCCGAGTCTGTGAATGCCAGTGGCATATTAACAGTGAGCCAGCTTCATTCTTTTTCTCATCCAGTGGGTGTTCACATACTTGTCAGCAAGAGTCATTTTATGTTACCGAGAAATGATAAACCTGAATGGATCACTTCCTGACTCAAGCTGATAAAGCCAATGTAAAACCTTTGCTTCCAATCAAATGTGAACATGTAACTCCAACTCAGCATGAGAGTTCAGATCTGTGACAAACTATGACCTGCTTACTCACTTATGCACTGAATAGCATACTTAACAAAATTAATTATTCAACACAGCCATTCATCAATATGATTGAAATACTGAAAAATATAAAAATAATTAAAGAATGCTATTAGTTAAGCTAGTATAACTAAGATGCTATATTAGTTAACTGTTGAGTGCTACTGATTTACAAATTATCATTCACACATCAATTTTTTCATTACTCTGTTGACAGTCTGCATTCAGCAAAAAAAAACCTGACACTTCTCCTTGATGGAATTCTCTATGCATTTCTCTTACATCTGAAAGCAGAATTGTTGAGATGTGAATTATATTCAGAACGTAAGTTTCATCAGAAGTAACATTTGCCACTTAAAATGTTATTTATATCTTCTCTTGATTGGAAAAAAATATAAAAATAGTAAGGTAATGATTATTTTAGATATTACAGATGCATTAATTGTTACTTGCAATCCAATTAGTGCTCTAATTTAACTTAGGCTCCAGATAATGAAGAAAGGAATACCAGTCCTCCACTGCAATTTTTATTCCTGGTGAGGGATGGCTGTGATTTCATCTAAATGATAAATACCTACTTAGGAATATTTCATGTTCTCTACAATTTTGAGTATATCAATCCTTACACATTTTCTTTAAATTAGTGCTTATGGGTTAAGTGGCTAAGGAAATCCCTGAAAGATAGTGAGAAGGCAGTATTGAAGTAAATGAAATTATGTATAATGGAATTTCTTTGTGATGCAGTCACATAAATTATTTACTGGTCAATAATAACTGCAAGCATGATACCCCTTATGCAATGCACAAAAAAATGCTGGAAGAACACAACAAACTCAGCAAGTCAGGAAGCATCTATGGAGGGGAATAAATAGTCAAAGGTCAGGTCAAGAACCATCATCAGGACTAGGAAAAAAGGGTGCAGAAGCCAGAATAAGAAGGTGAGGGAGAAAGGGAAGGAGTACATTTTGGCAGGTAATAGGTTAAACCAGGTGAGGAGGAAGTGGGTGGTTGGGGAGGGAAATCACATATAAATTATAGATATTAATATATACTGTATGTAGGCGAAAGAGATTTTGGGTTAGACTACACTGCATCTAGCACAAAATCTTTTGTATGTGCCTCATGAGCTGCCTGTAGTGCTCTTTACCATTCACAGCTGTGCAGTTTCCAGTAATTTGCTGGCTCCCTGGTTCCTGCTGTCACATAAAGTAGATCCATCAGCAGGCTGTGTCCACAGACAACAGAACCTAAAATCCTGCCTCCAGACCGTGATGCTGACCTTCTGACATTTGTGCTGTCAATAACTGGATTTTCTGTCATATAGAAAGTTTTGAAGCCCACTTAATGATTACAATAAGATAAGAAATTTATTAATGCTACAATTTATTTAAATTAATTATATTTTAGTATTAATTAACACAACCACTTTGCATTAGGGCAGATCTTTATGAATGTAGGTAAAGTACATGTTGCCTTAACTAATCTCAGTATGTTTCAGAACATCACTTGATTTGGGACACTGCACTGGATGAAGACAGGGGTCTGTAACTTCCAAATACATGCACTGTAGTTATCTAGATGTTCTCTAGGAAACTGCTGGCCATCTGTCAGCACATTCAGGCCTCTTTAATCAGATAACCATGCGTGTGTTTGTCGTAGAAATAGGAACTTCACAAAGAATCCAGCAGGACCAAGGAGGGGTATAGGGCAAAAGGAATTTGTTGTGAATAAGACTGACTATAGTTTTGGCTGTGCTGAACTTTTTGAAGGTGGGAGAAGAAAATGGTGGAATGGTTGAGTCTGTGTGTAACAAAATCATTAATAGAGGAGTTGAACAGAAGATAGGTTAAGATGGAATAGAGATATGTAATATTATGGGGGCAGAAAGAAATGAGTATGTGATGGTATATGAGTATATATTGTAATGGTAACTCAACCTAGGATCGAGTAGGTTGACAAGAGGGTGGATAATCAGAAAATGGGAAGGAAGGAGTGCATTTGTTAATGGGATCTGAAACATCTTTAATAATATTCTGGACACAATATATGGGAAATACAAACTCTACAGTATTAAAAGGAAAAGGCCCACTATGTAATTATCCTGCCTTGGAGAAATACTTTTTCAATGTTGTATATAACAAAACAGCAACAGTTTAGTAAATGAAATTGAAAAATTGGTAAATTGGTTTCATTTTGAAATTTGCACACTGTCAAATCACACACAAGATAAGTACTAATTGTTATTTCTATACATTTGACGTTATTTGTTGATAACCTGGCTAAACTAGTCATAATTTTAAAAAAACACTTAATTATTGTGTTTAAAAGTTCCCAATCTGCTTTGAATGCACCTGACAGCTCAGTCATTGACTCAGACATTGTTCACCACAAAATTTGCATATCCACCAATAATCTGAGCCTTCCTTCTCAGGCAGACTTATTAATCAGCATGTTCATTTGAATTTGACCCAGGCCAACATTTATCCTGAGTTAACACCGCTAAAGTAAATGATCAGATTATTGTCTGACTGTTGTTTATGACATACTGTGATAGACAATTTGGTTGCTGCATTTGCTTACAATACAACATTGTCTACATTTCAGAAATACTTCCTAGGCTATGATATGTTTTGGGACGTCCTAAGGATTTTGAAAGAGTGCAGGTTCTGTCTCATAGTCTTAACTGAGAAAGTGCACGGACACATTCCGATCCACACAACTTTGTGCAGTATTAAGCAGTACAGCAAGTCTGCCACTAGCTGGTAAGCAGTGATATACCTTGCACTCCCTGGTAGCACACTCCTAAACTGTCTATGTCTCTCCATCCCTATGGTACTCTTTTTTTCCCATTATTCCCCACACCATTCCTTCTACCACCTGGAGAAGCCCTTATACAGCATCCTGTGCAATTTATGCTCCCAGCTTTTTCTTCCTTATCAACCCAATAAAATATTGCATCCATAAAGCAGGGAGAGTTCCTCTGTGACTTGTTTTGCTCTGTTACTCTTCCTATGATACTTTGAAATGTTTCCTTTCATCATACTCACTCATGGCCAATCTAATGTCAAGTAAAGTAGAAAATTTACATTTTTATATTGCAACACAATTATCAAACGCAGGTAGTGAAGCAATGCATCCTTACTACATGAATGATCCTTTGTCCAAAATCACATAAAATAATTGAATGTACTATAGGTGACAGAAAATGGAACTGAACAGATGAATACATTCAACTAGAAACATGCAGTTCTTTTTCATTTTTCTTATGAAATGGGATTTTTCAGTTTAAGTCAAATTGAATGGAAGATGTCTCAGCAAAAGTTTTAAGACTTGGCCTTAGTTTCCTTTAGTATCCATAAGCAGTATTTTGAGATTCTTTCATCTGAAGGACATTCATTTTTACATCTGATCAATGGACAATAAAGAGATTCATTAAAGCTGCCATTGGTATTTCACATAGATTCCAAAGTTCATACATCCTGGTTGAAATTGGACTCATCTGAAGTTATTTGTTCAATCTCACTTTGAATCACCAATCTTAAATTGAATAGCTTTCAAATAAAATGCAAAGAAGAAATAATTTAATCTGGTCCCTTAAAGTTAGTACGTAAGTAAAGATCTTGAATATGATTCTTAATGGTTCATGCTGCACATGTTTGGTATTCTGAACTGTAAGTTTTGATGCAAATGAATAAATTGGAAATGATGATTCATCTAATTATGAATGACCTAAAGACATTTCCTAAACCACAAATAGAATTTTATACGTATAAAAACATTACCGCATTCTAACTTCCTCATTGCATACTCCTGAATGTGTCATTTGTTTTGCCCATACTTTTTCAAAAGATGGAATATGCAAGCTGAGGTTGCAGTAGCCAGCACTGATTTTCTTAATTATTGAAGATCATGTGCAATAGGTCCAAATTCACAATACAGAGGCATAAATGAGACTGGCACATGTAGCCTAAACAAATATATCATAAAGCTAACTTATTCTTAGGTTAAATATGACAGAGCCCTTGCAGGTCAGAGATCCAGTATGGTTTCCGTATGTCCAGTTCATTTGTTCTTTGGTGTGACTGATGGAAGAGAAGCTCTGTGGCCTCGTGTAGTTGTGCAGACCAGGCCCTCATACTGCGGTATTGCCTGTTGCATCCACCCAGGGAAGGAGGTGCCAGAGGTGGTGTGGGAGAGAACAGAGGCATGGTGGGTGTGCCAGAATCTGTGCTGGGCTGGGGGCTGCCTCTGTAGGGCAGTTCTGCCACCTCTACTGCTCTCCAGTGTTCGCTCCCTGGAAGGCAAGCTGGAACTCCTGCATGCTTGCTCTTGCAGAATCTTGCCTCCAGGAAAACATCCCATTTACCACTGATCTTCAGGCCAGGCCACTCAGAGACTTATGCTCATATTATTTTGTGACCATATGCGCTATTGTACCTATATGTGCTGTGCGCTGTGTGTGACAGTTTGTAATGTGTTTTGAACTTTGGTCCTGGAGAAACAAAGTTTCATTTATCTGTATAATCTGTATGGTTTAATGACAATTAAACTTGAACTTGAATATTCAGGAGAGTTGGAGGAGATGATTATGAAAAACTATGGGTATTAAACTGCTTTTTGGGTTAGACCCAGCAAAAGGACAAAATAATTTTAATGGACCTCCTACATCTGCTGTTTTCTTTGTGTTATGTTACTGCGGATATGTTCTGGATTCAACAATTCAAGATTCCCCTGAAATGATATGCAGTGTTACAATTTACTAAGGACTGGCCCAACCAATCTTTATTGATCTCTTCAGTGATGAATGAACTTAGTATTCTATTCTATTCCCCAGCATGTCAGTCTAATTTCCTGTGAGTTATCGTGTTCATTATTTGAGTCCTGCTGAAGGGTCTTGGCCTGAAATGTCAACTGTATTCTTTTCCATAGACACTGCCTGGCCTGCTGAGTTCCTCCAGCATTTTGTGTTTGTTGCTTGGATGTCCAGCGTCAGTAGATCTTCTCTTCTTTGCTCATTATTTTATTGTGTGGTCCTCCGTTGGTCAAGGCTGACCAAAGGTGTTGTGTCTGAGCTATCTACACTGTTGGTGCAGTGCCACCTGTGGCTGATGAGACCACTGTGAGGGTGGCAGTCTCTCTTGCGAAGCTCACATCTGTAAGTGGTCTCAGCTCTGCTGGTGATGCAGCGTTCCTTGCTATGAGCCTGTTTGTCTTATGCTGTGCTCAGGAATTTTCTTCGCCTGAATTAAGGTGATGTTTCCGGATGCTTCTCCATCTGTGCAGTCAGCCACAAGTTCCTTCCAGGACTCAGTGTTGATGTCTAGTGCTTTCATGTCCCACATAAAGACATCCTTGTAGTGCAGTTGTGGGTGGCCAGAGGTTCGCTTACCATAGAGAATTTCTTTTGGGATGCAACCATCCTGCTTGGCCTAGACAGTGCATCTCTGCTGCCTGAGCAGGGTGTATATGCTAGGGAGGCCAGAATGAGAAAGAACCTCGGCATTGAATACTCTATCTCTCTAGGAGATGCCCCAGGTGCGACAAGGTACTGTACCTTAAATGGATGGTATTGAGCCTTTTCTCCTGCTTCGTATATATTGGCCAGGTCTTGCTGTCGTACAGCAGTGTGCTGGTGACAGACGCATTGTACACTGTCATCTTTGTTTTGGCTGAGAGTTTGGCATTCTCCCAGAGTTATGTGATGAGCCAAGTAAGAACTGTTGCAGCCTTCCCGATGTGCTTGCTGATTTCTGCATCCAAGGAGAGGTCATCACTGATGATGGACCCCAGGTATGTGACCTGATGAACAACATCCTGTTTGTAGTTATCAGTGGTGCCTCTACACCCTGTCCCAAGATGTTTGTCTTTTTCAGGCTGATAGAACAAACTTCTTGCAGGCCTGGGAGAAGCAATCCGTCAAGCTTGGGAGATGCTGCAACGTGTGGGCTGCAACTGCTGCAGTATCAGCAAACAGCATGTCACTTCCGTTTTGATTATTTATTTACTAAGCAGTTGTACAACGTACTGTGTATGTTAATCAAAATGGCTTCTTTGTTCTGTTAAGAATAGGAATGCTTCTTTGTATGATAAGTGCTTTCTCTCGCAGTTCATTAGCTTTGGACTTGCTGATATCAGGATTGTATTCTTTTGTTGACCAATGGGGAATGTTATTTTGTCTTGTGAGGCTGGGAGCTTGGGGGTTTTCGTGGTCTTTTCAGGGAAGTTGGGAAGAAGACGCCGAGGAAGGTGGACGTGCGCTGCACTGCTCGGTCGACCACCTGGGTGGTCCCAGGTGCGAGGACGTGGAGGTCGGAGGAAAGTGACGAGGGGTCGAATGGTTCGATGGTTGAGCTCCAACGATGTGCACTAAACTGACTGAACTTTGATAAGTTGGTGCCTTTTACTTTATTTTCTTTTCCTTCATATATATTGTATTGCATAGTACTCTTTTAGTTTTAGTAAAATCTTTGAAGTGTATTCCATAACGGTATCTGGTGTGAGTTTGATATGGTGTGTATGCGCGGCATAAACTTGATTCCCACAGCACCTGCGTGTACGCAGGGAGGGGTTGGTGAGTGGCTGGATCTCCTTTTCCACTAGACATATACCAGCCTGTTGGGCAAGTATTATACAGTATATCTATGCATTCAGTCAAAAGAGTTAAAGTGAGTAGGGAAAATCACCAAGAAGCACTCTCACCAGTTTCTACATGACTAAATTTTAATCCCTTGAATATGAAAATTAAAAACAATAGAATAGCTTAGTTGGGAGGAAATGATTATTAATTATGCAAAATTTCAATTGAAATTTGCAAAATATATCCAAATTCCCACCATAATTAGGCACCTTTCTATCCATTATTGAGTGATCCACCAAACTTCTGTGGATTGGCACGATGAAGGATGAAGGTTGGTCTCACATTAAATGTGTTGTTCTCTTTATTGTCTCAGTCATCATTGTTTTTCCTTCTTGAGGTATCCTGGCAGTCCACCACTACTTTTTGGGGTGAATCAATCTTAATTACTTAATCTTGCCTTTAGTTGCTGCCTCAGCATTCCTTTGATCAGTGGATCACTCCTGCTTCTCACAATGCAATGGACACTGTAACGGAGTCTCAACGAGTTCTCAAGGACCTGGCAGTAAGAAAAATATGAGACAAATAAGAGAAGATTGGTGGAGATCACTAAAAATGTAGGTGCATAAGTCCTGCACATATAAGGGAGGGTTCTGGAAGAAGCAATGGCACTCAAGAGTGTTTCAGTACAGGACAAGAGTGCCATGAATGGAGAAGTTCCTTCAGAACACTTAGGAGAAGAAGCTAGATGATGACAATGATGGAGGATGAAACATTCCAAGTGATCTTTCCTCCCACTCCCACATGGGTGGGGAGTTAAATTGTGCTCCATAAATTTTCTTCAGTGTTGGTGAGAGGTGGAATCTGAGTGAAGTTGACAAACAATTAGGAGAATCAAATAGGATGTTTAATGTAGAATTAGTTTAAAGCCAATGGTCGATCTGGACACCACAGGTTGTGTTTCTGTGACATGCGGATTTTTTTTATAGATTCAAGTTTGTCCTGCAATTTATTTAACAAATGCATTTCATTCTCAGCCGGTGTTGTTTTATTGCTTATAGATATGTTTTCTCCTTATCTTTTTCAATCCCTTCTTTAATATTTTCACATTGCAGTTATGTCCTTTTGTTTGGATATCTTTCCATTTTAGCCTTGCAATCTTTCCCTTGTATTGGCTCTTTCCTCCTATCAATTGCATAGATCTTAATGCTTTACCACTATGAACATTACCTTAAGCTATATCATATTGACATCATTAATCCCTAAATATTCTACTATTCTTGTTTGCTCTGGTTCTTTTCTGGTGATACTGCTTAAATCCTGGCTTAGGAAGGGCTTTCACACAACATTATATCTCTACCCTTTATGTATGAGTAGGTGAAATCCCCTAGGATTACAGTTCTGTGTTTTAAACATTTCTATGTACTTGTCTCTAACAAAAAAAAAACAAGAAGCACAAAACCCTGAGCCTCTGACCCCCTACCTTAGACATTTAGTTTCTGACACCAAAGCACCAGGGCTGAAACATTGATCATCAACAAATTGCAAAGAGGTAAGACAGTAGTGAGCAGGACTTAGAGGAGCAAATTTGTAGAGAGATTGCAGACTGTTGCAAGAAACATAAGATTGTTATAGCAGACGATTTTAACTTCCTACAATTAACTGGAACTACCATACTGTAAAAAGACTACATGGGATAGAGTTTGGCAAATGCATTCAGGAAAGTTGTTTTTAAATCAGTACATAGATGTCCCAACATGAAACAGTGCGATTCCTGATCTCCTATTAAGGAATGAGACAGGGCAGGTGATAGAAGGTTGTGTAGATGATCACAGTGACATTAGTTTCAAAGTAAATATGAAAAAGATAGGTCTGGTCTGTGGGTTGAGTTTCTAAATTGGAGATAGGCCAGTTTTGATGGTATCAGTGTGATTTGGGGGAGGTTGTTTTCTGGCAAAGGAGTACCTGGCAAGTGGGAGGTCTTCAAAAGTGTAATTTTGAGAGTACAAAGCTTGCATGTGCCTGTCAAAATCAAAAGTAATGATAACAGGTTTAGGAAACATTCATTTTGAGTGATATTGAGGCCCTATTTAAGAAGAAGGAGTATTACTGGTATAGGCAGGTTGGAACAAATGAGGTACTTATGGAGTGTAAGAAATGCAAGAGAACACTTAAGAAAGAAACCAGGAAGGCTAAAAGAAGGCATGAGGTTGCTCTAGCAGACAAGGTGAAGGAGAAACCCAAGGGCTTCTCCAGATATATTAAAAATAAAAGAATCGCAAGGGTCAAAATTGGTCCTCTTGAAGATCAGAGTAGTCATCAATGCATGAAGCCGAAAGGGATGAGAAAGATCTGAAATTAATTTTTGTATCTGCCTTGGGAGACTATAGAAGTGAGGCAAAATAACATTGAGTTCATGGACTATATATGGATAATGGAGGAGAAGGTACTACTGCCTTGAGGCCAGACAAGTGGCTTCTCAGAACTCATGGAAGTCTAGCGTAGAAATTGCAGGAGCCCTAGCGGAGCTACTTAAAATGCCTTTAGCCATGGCTGAAGTCCCGGAGGATTGGAGGATAGCTGATGTTGTTCTATTTTTTAAGAAAGGCTCTTGGAATAAACCAAGAAATTATAGGCTGGTGAGCTTGACGCCAGCTTTGGATAAGTTATTGGAAGGTATTCTAAAGGATCAGATATACAAGCATTTGGATAGACAGCGATTGATTAAGGATAGTCAACAAGGCTTTGTGTGTGACAGTTTGTGTCTGACTAATCGTATTGAGTATTTTGAGGAGGTTACCAGAAAAGTTGATGAAGGAAAGGCAGTGGATGTTGTCTATGTGGACTTTAGCAAGGCCCTCGTCAAAGACCTGAATAAGAGGTTAGTCAAGAAGTTTCAGTGGTTTGGCCCTCAGGATGAGGTACATTGGCTACATGGAAGAAACCACAGAATGTTTATTGATGTTTGCCTCTCTGAATGGAGGCCTGTGACTAGTGGTGTGCCACAAGTGTTGTTTATCATCTATATTAATGGTTTGGATGATAATGTAGTAAACTGGGACAGCAAATCTGTGGATATCAGCAAAATTGGGGGGGAGGGTGTGAGGATAGTAAGGAAGGCTATCAAAGCCTACAGTGTGACCTGAACCAGCTGGAGAAATTGGCTAAAAAATGGCAAAGGGAATTGAATACAGCCAATTGTGAGGTGTTGCACTTTGGGAGGACCAACAAGAGTAAGGCTTACACCATGAGAGGTAAGGCACAGCAGAGTGTGGTAGAACAGAGGGAAACAGGAGAAAATCTGCAGATGCTGGAAATCCGAGCAACACACACAAAATGCTGGAGGAACAGCAGGCCTGGCAGCATCTATGGAAAAGTATACAGTCAATGTATCAAGCCGAGACCCTGGGAATACGTATCCATAATTCCTTGAAAGGGGGGTCACAGGTAGATAGGGTCATAAAGTGCACTATTAGGACATTGGCTTTCATAAATCAAAGTACAAGAGCTGGGATGTTATGTTGAGGTTGTATAAGATGTTGGTGAGGCCTAATTTGGAGTATTGAGTCCAGTTTTGGTCACTCACCTACACAAAAGATGTCAATAAGTTTGAAAGAGTACAGAGAAAATTTATCAGAATGTTGCCAAGACTTGTGGACCAGACCAGGAAAAGTTGAATACGTTAGGATATTAATCCCTAAAATGTCAGAGAATGAAGGGAGATTTGATAGAGGTATACATAATTAAGAGGGGTGTAGATAAGGTAAATGCCAACAGGCTTCTTTCACTGAGATTGGATGAGACTAGAACTGGAGATCATTGGTTAAAGGTGAATGGTGAAAAACTGAAGGGGCCATGAGGGGGAGCTTACTCACTCAGAGTATGTTGAGAGTGTGGAATGAGCGGCCAGTTGAAGTGGTGGATGCAGGTTCGATTTCAACATTTAAGAGAAATTTGGATAGATACATGGATGGGAGGGGTACAGAGGGCTATGGCCTAGGAGCAGGTCAATGGGTCTATGTAAAGTTACATTTCAGCATGGACTGGATAGTCTAAAGAAAGCTTTAGTGTTAGCTGCAGTGTTCTATGACACTAAGAGTCATTTCTTGTCATCTGTCAGACGTGCAGGCTTTACATTGTGGAAAGATGAAGTCTGCAGACTTTTTCAAGTCTAACATCTTGAAGGCAACATGTGGGCTTAGAAATACATTGCCAATTCATTGAGCCAAGGTTCTGGAACACATGAACTAAAACACTATGGGTATAGTTTCATCATCATCATCAATCTTTCCATCACCAGCAACTAAAGTGCTATTTGGAATGGACAATAAATGTTGGTCTTACCAAAAAAATTTGCATTTCAAAAGTGAAAGAACACAAAATAATTTTCTTTCTATTTCATGTTCACAGTTCTGTGATATGTCTCTAACTGATTGATTTATCCTTTTCTAAACTTTGTTTCAATGTATATAGATTCCATATCTAGCTACTTATCAATTATGTCTTTCCTTGTAATTGGCATTATGCCCTGCAGATTACAATGAGATTGATAAGAAAGCTATTAGTACTCACCACAGGGACACAGGATTTCAAACAGCAGTGCCTGCACACATTGTGTCAATTGCAGAAAAGCAAGGGTTGCTGCTAATTATTTTCTGCTGCTCGTATCAAAGGCAAATTGATGAAAACATCAAGTATTTATTATTTTTTCTCACTGATACAGGGTGTGTATGTTGAATGAGATGTGACCTGGTTTTAATGGCTTACACAGTCATTAGAACTACTTAACAGCTGCTGAGGTGATGTCTACAAATATCAAGGTGAAAGGAATGGGGATAAGAGGCCAATGTTTATAGAGTCATAGAGCACTACAGAAAAGAAAATGGCTCTTTGGCTCATTGGCTCCATGGCAGCCCAGTCTACTGCCTCCTTCTATCTTCTTGCTCACAGACAAAAGCCTTTCACCCCTCCCTCATTCATGCATTTATCCAAAATTCTCTTATATGTTACAATTGAACTCACATCTACCAATTCCTCTGACAACTCATTTCACACTCAAAGTTCAAAATTCAAAGTAAATTTATTATTAAAGTACACCATATACAACTGTGAAATTCATTTTCTTGCAGGCATACTCAATAAATCCATAATAGAATGATAATCATAATAGAATCACTGAAAAACTACACCAGCTTGGGCTTTCAACCAGTGTGCAAAAGACAACTCTTACTGAAATTCACCGCATAATAGGCCCTTCTGTCCTTTCAAGTCACATCGCCCAGTAACCCCCAATTTAACCCTAGCCTAATCACAGGACAATTTACAATGACCAATTAATCTACCAACTGGTATGTCTTTGGACTGTGGGGGAAAACCGAATCATCAAACTGCAAATAAAAAAAAGAAAGAATAATCAAAAATAAATAAGCAATAAATATTTAGAAGATGAGATGAAGAGTCCTTGAAAGTGAATCCATAAGTTGTGGAAACATTTCAATAATGAAGTGAAGTTGATGAAGTTATTCCCTTTGGCTCAAAAGGTTGAGAGGTAATATCTATTCTGGAATCTGGTGGTGTGAGTCTGGAGGCTCCCGTACCTTCTTCCTGATGGCAGCAGGAAGAAGGGGACATTCCTGGGTAGTGGGAGCCCCTAATGATAGATACCTGGATGATGCATTCCTCTGACATGCTTCGTGTAGCTGTGTTCTAGGTGGAGAAGGATTTACCTGTGATGAACTGAGTTGCATCGATGAATTTTTATCACACCACCTTCTGAGTAAGAAGTGCACCTTCAGGTTTCCACTTAAATATTTCACTTTTCATCCTAAACCCATGACTTCTAGTTTTAGTCTCATCCAACCTGAGGGGAAAAGCTTTCATGTATTTACTCTATCTTTACCTTTTGTAATTTTGCATACTTCTATCATATTTCCTCCTATTTCCCTGATGACAGAATTCTGTGAGTACTGTAAGATTGGAGAAAATGTTAAGTCAACATTGGGTTAGAGATCAGGATAGCAGTACATGGGCTTCATAGGCAAGATGGAAACAACCAAGGGAAATCATTGGATAAGATATGGGTTTAGTGCAAGGGAAGAGGAGAAAATCTTAGGGCATCTTGGACAGAATGATCAAGATGAAAGAAAGGAAGTAGTGAAGAAATTTGAACATGTGGTTTCAGCCCTGGTGACAAAATAATCTGTGTTCTTCTTGCATTTGGAGATTTTGTTGAAGATGCCATTAAAGAATACTTTGGACTCCAGTTAAATGGGTCATATCTGGATGCATTCTTCCTCAATTAAGCTGCTGCCCAATTAGCAAAAGTTTCACAGAAATAGTTAAAAAGATATAAAAATTACAACCCACCATTTAAAACATTATGTATTTAAATGAAATACAGAGCAAGCGAGAATACTTCCAATACTATGATGGTACTAAAAAAATGTGCATTACTTCCTAATAGTTATCGATGGAGAAATTAATTCAGTGTACAGTTTCATGTTCTTTTGGTTGACTGCAGATGAACAAAATCAGCACAGATAATGCACTGCCTTCATACAATGCTTTCAATGATTTCTTGGCCAGCAGGAACTACAATCTGCAAATCAGTGAACAGGAATGAGGCAAGGGTTGTGCAAACAGACAAAATTAAAGTCCTAAAGAGGAGAAAATCTGCAGATGCTGGAAATCCAAGCAACACACACAAAATGCTGGAGGAATTCAGTAGTCCAGGCAGCAACTATGGAAAAAAGTATGGCTGATGTTTTGGGCTGAGACCCTTCGGCAGGACTGGAGAAAAGGAGATGAGAAGTAGAACAGAAATCTTTGTTCTTGCCACGTGGTTCAGGAATGAAGGTGGCCATTTTGTGAAACTGTCCTTACAGCCACCATTTTGTTAACTGTTTGCTGAACTCATTCTTGCTCTGGTTAACATAATCAGTGAACATGGACAATAGGAGCTTCTGCTAATGATCTGCTAAACCTCAGACTATTCTCAGATAAGTAGATGTTTATTATGAAAATAGCAGGCTTGCAGAAGGAACAGCCTATGATCTGGTTGTCTTGGCCCAGTGTGTGGTTGACCTGGTTAAATTGGTTTGAACCTGTCTGAATTGGTCAAAACTAAAGCAATAACCTAAGGCACCAGGTGTCAGATAACCCTCACATCAGATACGTGGAGATTACATCTGGATCATGAGAACACCTGACCAGCTTAGACTTCTTTTCCTGGGTTTTACCATAAGACCATAAGACATAGGAGCAGAATTAGGCCATTTTAGCCATCAAGTCTGCTCCACCATTTTGACATGGCTGATCCAATTTTCCTGTCAGCCCCAATCCCCTGCATCGCTTCATGCCCTGACCAATCAAGAATCTATTAACTTCTGCCTTAAATATACATAAGAGCTTGGCTCCACAGCTGCCTGTGGTAAAGAATTCAACAGATTCACCACTCTCCAGCTAAAGAAATTCCACCTCATCTCCATTCTAAAAGGACATGCCTCTATTCAGAGGCCATGTCCTCTGGTCTTAGACTCTCCTACCATAGGACACATACTCTCCACATCCATTCTATTAGTGCATCTATTGATTATTTACTTTTTCTATACCTTGACTGTTTGTGGAGGGTCAGGGAAATCTATCGGATGTGTACACATTTAGTTAGTTTATAAATTCACATGCTTCTCAGTTGAGACGATGAAGGTATCTGTCAGTAAATACAGATTCTCACCATGCATAACTGGTCATTATTGTTCTAGTTGATACTTGTAACAGATCGCATCCTCAAAATCTTCATTTCCATTGTAACATTCAAGATGATTGTTGATGCCTTCGAATTCTTTATAATTCATAACTTGCTGAAGTTGTGAAATCACTTCATTTTCACTCCTAGCCTCTCCTGGCATCTCTAAGCCTCAATGCTTAAAACGGCACAGCAAAACAGGATCTGAATGTCTTACTGCTTATTTCTCACCAACTATCAATGACAAAAAAAAAACACTGCTTTTTGAACACAAAAACATGCAACTGAAGCTACTTAAAAACCTTGCTCTTAGCATGGTGCAGACTCTACCAGCCATAAAAGTGCTCTTGATTGACACTAGTTAGAAACTGTTCGGCAACAACTTCCTGTGCCAATTATGCGGCATGGTGTCCCAAATAAACGAAGGGAATCCCAGCTTCCTGCTTATTTCTTGCTAACTATCAGTGACAAAAATCACTGCAACTGACGCTATTTAAAACCAATCATTCTAAGCACAGTGTAGTGTCTAATGGCAACACAAGCGCATGCAACTGACACTAGTTAAAAACTGTTCTGCAACAGTCTCCTGTCTCAATTAAATGGCCGAAATAAATTAAGGGAATTCTAGTTATTTTCTTGATTAGTTTTGTCTTTAAGAGTTGTCCCAAATAAGAGGCTGTCCCAGTTAACAGATGACCTAATAAACCAGAATCTACTGTGCACCTTACCAGAGAAAAGTAGCAGGGCCTTCTCTTTGCATTCCAAATTAGTTCTAAAGTAGTAGAGATCAGTTGACTGAGCAGAGTAGAGTCTGATATTGCTTGATGTGGAACAGACAGATCTGGTGTTAAATTATTAAGTATGCAAAATATTACAAGTTTCAATTCTGTGGACTTCAAGGATCGAACATGTTTGAGTAAATAATCAAGCAGAAGAGTGTAAAGAACAAATTAGTCACTTGCTACTCATCTTAACATTATTAGGTACTTTGGGTTCAAATTCAAAACATGAGGATATTTTATTAGCTGAAGCAACCACTGTTACAGCAACAGTTCTTCCACCTTGCCTTTGATACTTAGGGCTGGAATCCATCCCTTGCTTGCTCTGGTTTACTTCTGGTGCCTCCAGTTGTCCGCAACTATGTTTTGAAAGAGAAAAGCAAGAATGCCGGTGAGGTTTTGGCCAGTGATCATTATTGTTGAATGAGTCTGTATAGACTGTGAGAAACCTATATGAGGCTAGCGAAAATCAATGTGATTATGTATTCAACTCTTTAGAACGTCTAGTGACAACAATGAAGACTATGTACTCCTATTCCCTTCTGAGCATGTCCTGAAACCCTGTACATAGAAGGCTCCTCTCCTATTCAACATCTCCTCCACTAATGCCTTCAGTGTGGCAACCAAATAGCAGATAAACTATTCTATCCCATAAAACACTATTCTCTGCTGTTCTCCTGATCAGATTAAACTGTTCAACCCACAAAGCCATTCATCTATAAATAAACCCACAATAAAGAACTGCTGATAAGTCATCCAGCTATCAAACAGAAGCTGAAATCATGATGATATGCAGCCAGCAAAAGGCTTGCCTTGCAAAGGGTGGGTGTGGATTCATTGCCCCTACTAAACTCTATTGGTTTTTGATGGATAGAGTTGGGATGAGAGGTGGGTTAGAGATGGAAAGGGGGAGGAAGATGGAGAACTGTGGAACAATGTGGTGCAGAGAGTGAACATTTTGAATCACAGTGTGGAAGGAGGTGCCTTCAATGTCTCCGAGAAAGTTCTTCATTCCAATCAGAATGAGATCCTCACTGCCTCAGATGCCGCAAGTTCTCACTTCAGTATGAGGCACCACACTTGATCAGGCATAGAAAGGAGCAACATTTCATTCAGAAGCCCACAAAACCCAAGACGACCCTAGCTTTACCACTCACCATGTCCTTTGGGCATGAAGAGTTCTACAGAAGCTCTTTTTCATCATTAACTCCCAACTTGATCTTTCGTAATGACATCTCTCTCTTGAACCATCCATAATAGACTCAGTTTTTATATTAGCTGTTGAGATAATACCTCTGAATAATTCTTTCCTCTGAATAATTATTATTTTGTTGAAAGTTTCTCTTTATAAACAGCTACTCGGTTTCCTAATATGTTTCTCGGTTACCTCCAGTTGAAGAACCCCCATGGACTAGTGTGATGCTTCTCTCAAATATCTGCTTTTTAAGTAGCTCAGCTTTGATTTGTTGCTGCTTAAATGAAATGTAATCCTCATAATGCTTGGTAGGATACTAATGAGATTGGGTAACTATCAGATCATTACAAGTGTTCATACTGTGAAAAATAAAGCATCCACTCATCGGACTTTCTAAACTTCCTTTGTCTATTTAAGCGAATGCTTTACTTATATGCAGCAGACCAATGTTTTGCTATTTGCTATTGGTATTCTTTCCTTTCTCATGTACTAAGGAATTACTTATCAACTACATTCTCTTTTTGAGAAGATCTTATCTCCCCATCATGATGACATCTGTAGGAAGCAAATCATTAACACGAGAATGTCTGCAGATGCTGGAAATCCAAAGCGACACACAAAATGCTGGAGGAACTCAGCATCTATGGAAATGAATAAAGAGTCAATGTTTTGGACTCCTTCCTACCTCTGCTTTCTGCAGGGATCGCTTTCTCAATAATTCCTTTGTCTATTCATCCCTCCATAATAATCTCCCTCCTAGCACTTTTCCCTGAAAGCAGGCTAAGTGCTATACCTGCCTAATCACCTCCATTCAGGGTCCCAACTAGCCCTTCCAGTGAAGCAACACTTCATCTGTAAACCTCCTGGGGTCATCATTTGTATCCGATGCTCTTGATGCAGCCTCTTCTACATTGGTGAGACCAGTTGCAAATTGGGGGACTGCTACATCCAGCACTTCAGCTACATCCACCAAAAGTGGAACTTCCCAGTGTCCAAACATTTTAATTTTGATACCCATTCCAGTTCTGACATGTCAGTCCATGGCCTTCTCTTGAGCCAAGATGAGGACACCCTCAGGGTGGAATGAGCAACATCTTATGTTCCATCTGGGTAGCCTCAAACCAATATCTCCTTCCAGATAAAAACTCTCCTCTCTTTGTCTATTCCCCAGTCTGGCCTCTCACCTGCCTACCACCTCCTTCTGGGTCCTTTCCTCCTGCCCTTTCTTCTATGGTCCACTTTCCTGTCCTATCAGAATCCATCATCTCAGGCCATTCTCTTTTCCCACCCACCTGGCTTCACCTACCACCTTCTAGCTTTCCACCTTCACTCCTTCCACCTTTTTATTCTGGTTCCCCCTTCCCTTTCAGTCCTGAAGAAGGATCTCTGCCCGAAACGTCAACTGATGCTGCTTGACCTGCTGAGTTGTTCCAACATTTTCCGTGTGTTCTGTGGGTAGAATCTGCAGCACATGAAGTGGTTATTCAGCATAGCTGATCTATGCTTCATTTTGTGCTTCATACAGATCATCTTTGAATCATCCTTCTCTCACACATCAATACATCCTACTTCTTTCTCCATCATTGTTTATCCAGGTTTAGTTCGGATGTGGTAGGGAGTTTCACATACCAACTACTCTCCAAACTTCTCTGTGGGTTGCCTCCTTGTCGTGGTGGAGAAGCTTGTGTGGTCCTGAGATCCCGAGAGCGATGCCATCTGGAGCTATGCTCCTGGTAGGGTCACCCATGGTGGTAAGGTCGAGGGTGAGGTCCCTGACAAAGAACAATCCAACCAAGACCTCAACGGTGGAATAGGCAGATGAAGTTACTTCGAACTCAACGGCTGTGAAGGCGGATGAAGGCCGCGACAAATCCATCAGCTCCAATTGTCGTGGTTTCCATGCCATTGGAATCAGTTGGTTGATTTGTGAAGTAGCATGTGCTACTTAGAGTGCAACATCAAATACACATTAAACAAATACATGCACAGGCATCTTCACTCTGTACAGAACAAAGACCATCATCCTCGACCTCGAGGGATAGCCACGACAATGATGACTATGACTCTCCAAAGGAAGAAATTCTTCACAAAGTGCTACAAAGTCATTCATTCCTGACTATGACTTATTTGAAGTTTGGAGGTTCAGGCCACTATTGCTGATATTCACCGCTTATGTTGTTTAAGCTGACTTGGGAGTCCTGGGGTTTACAGGATTCCTTGTGAATGCAGAGCAGTGTATATTGGCCAGACAAGTTGCATGGTAGAAACCTGTATCAAGCCACCCAGGAGGTGTATCCATTTGGGTTACCCAGAGAAACTGGCAGTAGCAGAACATTGCATTCACAATGGTCATAGGACTGACTTTGATGGCACAAAGCTACTGAGCTGTGTCGATGGCTTTTGGAACTCCCTGGTGAAGGAAGCCACTGAAATAAAACCAGAGGAAAAGAATTTTAACAAAGATGAAGGTCTTGTTCTGAAAGGACTGGAATTTGATTGTAAACAAGGTGGGACAGAAGAAACCTTCTGGATGAGGACTAACTAAGCAGGACTCTTTGACAATGTCCCGGGTGAAGATTGCCTTTTGACTTACCTTTTATGCTTATTTTTTTCCTTTCAAAGTCCACATGGTTTCTCAGCAAGCATCAATGTTTCAGTAACAGCAGTAAACGTGCGATGTGTGCTAATTAATGTTGGTGTGCATCTGTTTGTCTTCTGAGCTTCGAAACATTACTGCTCGATAGAATGTCCAGACAAAGTCAACAGGCCAGCATGGTAGTAAAACGATGCTTTACGGTACAGGTGACCCAATTTCAGTTCCCACCGCTGCTTGTAAGGAATTTGTATATTCTCCCCCTGACCGCGTGGGTTTCCTCCGGGTGCCCCAGTTTCCCCCCACAGTCCAAAAACGTACTCCTCGGTAGATTAAATGGTCTTTGTAAATTATCCCATGATTAGGCTTGAGTTAAATTGGGGGATTGCTAGGCGGGGTAGCTCAAAGGGCCCTAAGGGCCTATTCTGTGCTGTATCTCAATAAATAAAATCAAAAGGACACTCATTTTTGCTTCTCTCTGTGGATGCTGTTGGTCATTCTACCAACAGTCAAAGTTACAGATTTACAGTTGGGAAGATAGCATCAGGTGTCAGTGCATTGTGTATGCAGCCCAATTGAATAATCATTTCAAATGATTTGTGCTCAGAGGGATCAATTGTAAGAAGTTGAGGAAATTTCGGCAAGTTTTGCAGAAGATTTCCTCAAGCAGAATAACTGTAGGGTTATAAATTGTCCAAATCATATTCTCCTTAGTAGATGTGAGTTGCTTACTAATAATGTTTGAAGTTGAACTTGATGTTCAAGTTAATTGTCATCTGACTGTACATATTTACAATCAAATAAAACAACATTCTTGCACCCACAATGCATATATTGCACACATGACAGAAAATAAAATATTATCACAAATGTTAATAAAATATAATTCAAAATGCATGTAAGTGCATAGCACAGGGAAACAGTAAGCAGTAAACAGCTCACGGTCCTTGTTGCGAGACCTTGGTGGTGGCAGGGTATTCAATAGTTCTACAGTCTGGGGGAAGAAAATGTTATCCAGTCTAGTAGTCTTAGTCCTCATACACCTGTACCTTCTTACTGATGGTAATAGGTTAAAGAGATTATAGGATGAATGGCTGGGATCCTCAACAATGTTTTGGGCCCGTCATATTCAGAGCTCCTGATGAACTTGAAGCCCGGGTGCGAATGGGTAACTATGATGTTGTTGGGATAACGGAGACATGGCTGCAGGGAGATCAGACCTGGGAAATGAATGTACAAGGGTATACGTGCTATCGTAGGGACAGAGATGTGGGCAGAGGGGGTGGGGTGGCCCTGTTGGTGAGGAATGAGATTCAGTCCTTTGCAAGGGGGGACATAGGGTCAGGAGAAGTAGAATCTGTGTGGATAGAACTGAGGAACAGTAAGGGCAAAAGGACCCAAATGGGTGTTGTCTACAGGCCACCAAACAGTAGCATGGATATTGGGTGCAAGTTGAAAATGGAGTTAACTTTGGCACGTGGCAAAGGTAATGTCGCAGTAGTTATGGGGGATTTCAACATGCAGGTGAACTGGGAGAATCAGGTTGGTGCTGGACCACAGGATAGGGAGTTTGTAGAGTGCCTACGGGATGCATTCTTGGAATAGCTTGTACGAGAGCCGACCAGGGACAAGACAATTCTGGATTTAGTGTTATGTAATGAACAGGATTTGATAAGCGATCTTGCAGTAAAGGAGCCATTAGGAGGTAGTGATCACAATATGATAAGCTTTTATCTGCAATTTGAGAAGGATAAGGGCAGCTCGGAGGTTTCAGTGTTGCAGATGAACAAGGGAAACTATGGAGCCATGAGGGAGGAGCTGGCCAAAGTTGACTGGACGGATAGTCTAGCAGAAAAGACAGTAGAACAACAATGGTAGGTATTCTTGGGAATAATGCACAAGGTGCAAAATCAGTTCATCCCCCAGAGAAGGAAGGATTCAAAGGGGGGAAAGGGGCCACAGTGGTTGACAAAGGAAGTCAGAGATTGCATAGCATTAAAAAAAAGGAAATATGATAGAGCTAAGGTGAGTGGGAGGACAGATGATTGGGAAGTTTTTAAGGAACAACAGAGCTTAACTAAAAAGACAATATGGGGAGAAAAAATGAGGTACGAACCGCAAGCTAGCCAGAAATATAAAGGAAGATAGCAAAAGGTTTTTTAGGTATGTGAAGAGAAAGAAGATAGTTAAAAACAATGTTGGGCCCTTGAAGAATGAATTGGGTGAAATTATTATGGGAAACAGAGAAATGGCAGAAGAATTTAATAAGTACTTTAGATCTGTTTTCACTAAGGAAGACACAAGCAATCTCCCAGATGTATGGATGGGCCAAGGACATAGGGTAACAGAGGAAATGAAACAGATTGACATTCAGAAGGAATTCAGAAGGAGAAGACTGATGGGACTGAAGGCTGACAAATCCCCAGGTCCACATGGTCTGCACCCTAGGGTACTAAAGGAGGAAATTGTGGATGCATTGGTCATCGTTTTCCAATGTTCCTTAGATTCAGGATCAGTTCCTGAGGATTGGAGAATGGCTAATGTTATCCCACTTTTTAAAAAAGAAGGGAGGGAGAAAACAGAGAACTATCGACCTGTCAGCCTGACATTGGTGGTGGGAAAGATGCTAGAGTCCATTATTAATGATGAAATAGTGGCATATCTAGATAGCAGTGATAGGATTGGGCTGAGCCAGCATGGATTTACCAAGGGTAAATCATGCTTGACTAATCTGTTGGAGTTTTTCGAGGATGTAACCAGGAAGTTAGACGGGGGGGGGGGGGGGGGTGATCCAGTGGATGTGGTGTACCTCGATTTTCAGAAGGCATTTGATAAGGTCCCACATAGAGGATTGGTGGGTAAAATCAAAGCTCAGGGCATCAGGGGGAAGGCATTGACATGGATAGAAAACTGGTTGGCAGATAGAAAGCAAAGGGTAGCGGTGAATGGGTGTTTCTCGGAATGGCAGGTGGTGACTAGTGGGGTGCCACAGGACTCGGTATTGGGACCACAGCTGTTTACCATTTACGTTAATGATTTGGATGAAGGCATAAAAAATAACATCAGCAAATTTGCTGATGATACTAAGCTGGGTGGCAGTGTGACATGTGATGAGGATGTTAGGAGAATTCAGAGTGACTTGGATAGGCTGGGTGCGTGGGCAGATACTTGGCAGATGGCGTTTAATGTGAATAAGTGTGAGGTTATCCACTTTGGGAGTAAGAACAGGAAGGCAGATTATTATCTGAACGGTGTAGGGTTGGGTAAGGGAGAAATACAAAGAGATCTCGGAGTCCTTGTTCATCAGTCACTGAAGGTGAATGAGCAGGTGCAACAGATAGTGAAGGCTAATGGAATGTTGGCCTTTATTACAAAGGGAATTGAGTACAAGAGCAAGGAAATCCTCTTGCTTTGTACAGAGCCCTGGTGAGACCACACCTGGAGTATTGTGTACAGTTTTGGTCTCCAGGGTTAAGGAGGGACATCCTGGCTGTAGAGGAAGTGCAGCGTAGATTCACGAGGTTAATTCCTGGGATGTCTGGACTGTCTTATGCAGAAAGGTTTGCGAGACTGGGCTTGTACACGTTGGAATTAAGGGGATTAAGAGGGGATCTGATTAAAACATATAAGATTATTAAGGGATTGGACAAGATAGAGGCAGGAAATATGTTCCAGATGCTGAGAGTACCAGAGGGCATGGTTTGAGAATAAGGGGTAAGTCATTTAGGACAAAGTTAAGGAAAAACCTCTTCTCCCAGAGAGTTGTGGGGGTCTGGAATGCACTGCCTCGGAAGGTAGTGGAGGCCAATACACTGGATGCTTTCAAGAAGGAGCTAGATAGGTATCTTATGGATAGTGGTATCAAGGGATATGGGGACAAGGGAGGAAAAGGGTATTGATAGTAATTGATCAGCCATGATCTCAAAATGGTGGTGCAGGCTTGAAGGGCTGAATGGTCTACTTCTGCACCTATTTTCTATTGTCTATTGTCTATAGATGTCACAAATAGGGGGAAGCGGTCTCGCAGTGATCCTCTTGGCGATTTTGATTATCCTCTGTAAGATCTTGCTGTTTGATGCCTTGCAGCTTCCGTACCACGCAATGATGCAGCCAGACAGAGTACTTTTGATGGCGTTCCTGTAGAAAGTCAATAGAGTGGGGGCGGGGAGCCTGCCACACCTCACTCTCTGCAGAAAGCAGAGACACTGCCATGCCTTCATCACCAATGAGGAGCTGTTGTGGGTGAAGGTTAGATTGTTCGTTATGTGCATGCCAGGGAGTTCTGTGCTCTTCACTCTCTCCATGGCAGCGCCATTGATGTGCAATGGAGAGTGTTTGCCCTGCACCTTTCTGAAGTCCACGATCATCTGTTTTGCCTTGTCCATATTGAGACTCAGATTGATGACAAGCCTTTCTACCTCCACTCTGCGTGCCAGCTCATCATTGTTGCTGATGTGGCCAACCACTATTGAATCATCAGCGAACTTGATGATGCTGATTCAGCTGGACCTGGCAGAGCAAGCATGAATCAGCAGTATGAACAACAGCAGGCTGAGCACACGGCCAGAGGGAGCACCACAGCTCAGTGTGAAGGGGCTTGAGATGTCGTTGCCAACTTGGACTGACGGAGTTTTTCCCATCAAGAAATCCAAAATCAAGTTACATAGAGGGGTGACCCATCAGCTTCTGGGTGATACTCATGTTAAATGCTGAACTGAAGTTGATCCTGGTGTATAACGCATCATTTTCTAAGTGTGACATGATAGAGCAGGGAGCCAAGGTGATGGCATCATCAGTGGATTGGTTTGAGTGACAGGCAAACTGGAAAAGTTCCAATAGAGCTGGAAGGTGTCCTTTAAGACCTCTGTTAACAACCCCTTAACACCTGACACATCATTTACCATGCCTACACTTAAGGCTACCTCTCACAAAAGGTAAAATTGATTACATTCAGACACTTTCTGTTTACAGGAAATATTTTTGTCTAATATTTTGTTTTGTTTTTCTTTTTTTTTATCATTGTACCACATGACATCACTGGCTGAGAAATGAGAAAGAAGGGGTTTATAGCTAGTGCTATCAGCTATGGCCATATCAGTAATACAGACCATCCTACGGCATTTGGCGATCTCTATCTCCACTCTCCTTGTTGAACTTTGTTTTACACCTTTTCCATATAATTTGTTTTGTTTTTATAATACAGAATCCAGAATTTTGTTAAAATGCATCCTAATATGAGCCTCAGGACTCGCACCACCAGGTTCAAGAACAGGTACTACACCTCAACCATCAGGCTCTTGAACCAAAGAAGACAACTGCAGTCACCTGCACATCCATTCCAATGTTCATACCACCAACGATCTCACTGTAAGGGCTCTTTACCTCATTATCTCATCTTCTTGTTATTTATTGCTATTTATTTATATTTGCATTTGCACAGTTTGTGATCTTTTGCAATCTGATTGATCTTTCACTGATCCTGTTATAGGTATTGCTCTATAGATTTGCCGAGTATGCCCATAGGAAAATGGAAATCCTGATATATGTATTTGTGTGGACCTGTAGATTGCCCATGTCAAACAAGGATCAGAACATTGTTTTTCCCCTCTCACCTTACTATTTTAATTTTTATTTATACTTTGCAGCTGAGATGAGCATATGCAATCAATCTGCATAGTCCGGTAATTTCCTGAA
The DNA here is from genome assembly GCF_030144855.1 of Hypanus sabinus. Classification (NCBI taxonomy): domain Eukaryota; kingdom Metazoa; phylum Chordata; class Chondrichthyes; order Myliobatiformes; family Dasyatidae; genus Hypanus; species Hypanus sabinus. The sequence continues at coordinate 41,376,880 of NC_082728.1, read as the reverse complement.
TAATTTCATTTAGCGTGCTAGTTTCAGGTTAGGATTTTGTATCTTTCTGCTTGTTGTGTGAAGTTCTGGAGCCAGATCATTCTCCTCACACTTGCCACCCACACTGTAGCAGCATCTTCTGCAACCCCATATCCCTCTCGTTTTTCGGCCTCTCTGCCACAGATGCCCTGTAAAACAGAGCAGTCATTGTGGGCCAACTGTGTTAAATTTTGTAACTTCAAAAACATTAAATTAATCTAAATGAAGATGTGGGGAGTTTGAAATACAGAATTCAGGTGTAGCCAAGTTTACTTTGAGGGAGTGATGGCATGTGCAACAAACATTTTTTTTACTTTATTAATTGTTTAAACAAAAAAGGGTTAAACAATTTATACAAGATTACTCAAATATTATTGAAATATCAAATACACAACCAACTGCCTCCCCCGGTGGTACATCCTGAAGCTCTGTCCCAGGACCTCCTTGATGGCGATTTGTCAGTTAGCTGCTGTCAAAGCCACTAAGCTCCTTTTAAAAGTCTTCATGGACCATGACATTTTAAACTCAGACTGAACGAGTGCCTTTAACAAATTACTGCTCTGCCCTTTAGCGGCTGAGTGTTTTCATGATGTCAGAAAGCAAATGTCAATAACTAGTCATTCCATTCCTGGCTCTTGGTCGCTGGCAAGTCTTGTTTGATTGAAAGCATTCAGCAATTGCAGGGCAGACCCTGAAGGCTGATTGCTCAGAAATTGCAGGTATCATTAATTGCACTGATAACTTGCAATTTCTGATCCTGACAAAAGGTAGTCCCCAGAAGTTACCAGAGAAATACCACGCTCTTGTCCCCTGATGCTTGCTTTAGTAGAAAATTCAGTGAGAGATAACTGCTTAAGGATATACATTCAAGTTTCCTTTCAATTTCTGCAGAACCTACCAACCTCTGATGGTGCCTCCACACATGAAGCAATATAGTGACTATTATTTCAAAAGTCAATCTCTGCTAATTCAAAAGCCTATCATTTTAATGGAAAATAATTGATCCCTTGAAGGCACTACAAGGTAGTAATCTCATTAAGGATTTGGGTAACATTATAAACCATGACAACAGTGCTCAAGAGATTTATAAAAGTCGCCTGAACCCCTGTGATGAGATTGAATCCTTGAAATAACACCTGTGTTTTTAATACCTTCAATGCTCCAAACTTTTAAGGGGGATTTGGATATAATTTTGCTGCAACTGCATGTGACTACTGGGTGTCAGTACTGATGTTAACAGCCACTTCACTTCCACTTGCTGATGTGCACAACCATATTAATGATGGTGATAAAATAACTGGAAGTGTAGATTTTGTCCCATTAATTTTCTCCCAAAGGGTCACAGGGCTAAGACAAAATTGCTGAGTCTTGTAGACCTAGATGATCTTAGATTTAATAAGTGCAGATCTGGCACTTGTTACTTGGGAGGAAGCTGAAACTCTAGAGTTGGCCTGGACTCCTCGGGCATAACAGAAGAAGGTTGATACCAGCTATAAAATTATTTCCTGCAGGTGGTTTGTGCACACATTGAGTGAGGGTAGGGGCAGGCTCATTTGTGGTGGATGCTCAGTAAAACAGCCTTCAGATGTTCATACACAGAGGAGATTTGCGAAGAGAACAGAGCCAGGAGGCAAAAAAATGCTCTTGAAACTATAACTGCTCCACAAGATAGATGGGAAGTAAATTTGTTTCCAGAAAGGAAGAAAAACGATCAAACTCGTATTGAGAAGCCAGTGCAACATCAGATGAGGAGGTAAGTTTTCTGATCTTTGTACATAACTAATTATTGTGGATGTTGAACTTCTTAGCATTGAACCAGGGAAAATACAGCTTCAACATAAGGACTGACAATCCTTCAGAAATTTCTTCACCCAAATGCTAGCGAGTCTACAGTTTTCTCCATGCAAGAAAACCGTAGATATAGAGATTACAGAACTAAAACCAAATGGCATGGGCCAATATGCCAGGGTATTTGATATTCAGGCAGGATATAAAAAGAAGATAGGGCATTGTTTAGTATCATAGTGTTAGCCAGTTTCAAGCCTGACCCCGTTAATATTATATTCCTTGGTTCAAAATGACAAACCTATGTCCACCTCTGCTGTACTCTCATGCTACACTAATTGAGACCTGCATAGCTCCAGATCTTCATATAGAAACATAGAAACATAGAAAATAGGTGCAGGAGTAGGCCATTCAGCCCTTCGAGCCTGCACTGCCATTCAGTATGATCATGGCTGATCATCCAACTCAGAACCCTGTACCTGCCTTCTCTCCATACCCCCGATCCCTTTAGCCACAAAGGCGATATCTAACTTCCTCTTAAATATAGCCAATGAACCGGCCTCAACTGTTTCCTGTGGCAGAGAATCCCACAGATTCACCACTCTCTGTGTAAAGATGTTTTTCCTCATCTTGGTCCTAAAAGGCTTCTCCTTTATCCTTAAACTGTGACCCTTCATTCTATACTTCCCGAACATCAGAAAAAATCTTCCTGCATCTATCCTGTCCAATCCCTTTAGAATTTTATATGTTTCAATAAGATCCCCCCTCAATCTTCTAAATTCTAGTGAGTATAAGCCTTGTTGATCCAGTCTTTCTTCTTTTGAAAGTCCTGCCATCCCAGGAATCAATCTGGTGAACCTTCTCTGTACTCCCTCTATGGCAAGAATGTCTTTCCTCAGATTAGGGGACCAAAACTGCACACAATACTCTAGGTGTGGTCTCACCAAAGCCTTCTACAACTGCAGTAGAACCTCCCTGCTCCTGTATTCAAATCCTTTTGCTATGAATGCCAACATACCATTTGCCTTTTTCACCGCCTGCTGTACCTGCATGCCCACCTTCAATGACTGGTGTACAATGACACCCAGGTCTCGTTGCACCTCCCCCTTTCCTAATCTGCCACCGTTCAGAAAATAATCTGCTTTCCTGTTCTTGCAACCAAAGTGGATAACCTCACATTTATCCACATTAAATTGCATCTGCCATGAATTTGCCCACTCACCTAACCTGTCCAAGTCATCCTGCATCCTCTTAGCATCCTGCTCACAGCTAACACCGCAGCCCAGCTTCGTGTCATCCACAAACTTGGAGATGCTGCATTTAATTCCCTCGTCTAAAACATTAATATATATTGTAAACAACTGGGGTCCCAGCACTGAGCCTTGTGGTATCCCACTAGTCACTGCATACGGACCAAGATCTGAATTCAAGCTCTGAAGATCAAACAGGTATTTGGGATTTGGTCTAGGTATCCCTAACCTCTGATCATAGTTTGTATAAACCTAAAGTCAGGCTCAGCATCAAGTTTATTCTTGGGATCAGGCAAAGATTCAAGGCTGTTGAAACCTATCTCTTCTCATCAGACACAATGTGCACAATGCTTCAACTGGTTACTGTTTCTAGGCTCACTACAGACGACTAATTGGGGTGCCATGGTAACATAGCGGTTAGTATGGCACTCTTACACCTCAGGGCACTGGGGATCAAAGGTCAATTCCAATATCATCTGTAAGAAGGGTATATGTTCTCTCTGTGACTGCATGATTTGGTTTCCTCCCACAGTTCAAAAACATATTGGTTAGTAGTTTAAATGGTCATTGTAAATTGTCCTGTGATTAAACTAGGATTAGATAGGTAGTTTACTCGGCAGTGCAGCTAACTGGGTCTGAGAAGCTTGTTCTGCACTGTATCTCAAAATAAAAATAAGTAAATAATGACGTCAGTAATGAAGAGTCAGAGTACATAATCAGAAACAGCTTATTTCAATGTTAGTGTGCATCAGTTTATCTTCCGAGCTGTAATGCATTACTGAGGAAGGAAAAGCTGAAGGTAGGATGTATGACTTAGAAGTAATTGAGCGAATTAGAGAGTGGCATTTTGTTGCTCCATGCCCAAGTTCTGACAGACCATCCACGGTTGATTTTACTTTCTAACTAATACAAAGCAAATAAAATGGACGCACTCTTAGACTGGGTTCATTGGCACAAGTACTGGCTTCAACTATTTGTTCTGCAGTGTTCATTGTACCTGCTACTAAAAGTTAATCTCTTGATGGACTTCTAACAATGCTCCAAACTAGCCAGCAATTTTCTGACATGCTGTATCTACATTATTGAAAGCAGAATTGTTAACTGGATGCTGTGTAATTGTTACCCTGCCCTTCGACATGCATTGCTTTTGGAGATAAATACATACACTCGGTGGCTACTTTATTAGGTACACCTGTATACCTGCTTAATAATTTAAATATCTGATCAGCCAATCAGGAGGCTTCACTCAATGCATAAAAGCAATCAGACAAGGTCAAGAGGTTCAGTTGTTGTTCAGACCAAACATCAGAATGGGGAAGAAATGTGATCTAAGTGGCTTTGACCATGGAATGATTGTTGGTGCCAGATGGAGCGGTTTACGTATCTAAGAAACTGGTGATCTCCTGGGATTTTCATGCAAATCACCTCTAGAGTTTAGAGAGAATGGTGCAAAAATTTTAAAAAAGACAGTGAGAAGCAGTACTGTTGGTGGAAGCACCTTGTTAATGAGAGGGGTCGGGGAGAATGGCTAAGCTGTCTCAGATTGACAGGAAGGTGACAGTAACTCAAACAACTGTGTGTTGCAACAGTGCTGGGCAGAAGAGCATCTCTGACTGTGTAGCTAAACGTAGCTCCAATGCTATATTCAAGTTCACTGACGACACCACTGCACTGCTGCAGTCCAAATCAAAGGCGGTGATGAATCAGCATGTAGGAGGGAGATTGAAAATCTGGTTGAGTGGTGCCATAACAACAACCTCTTACTCAATTTCAGCAAGACCAAGGATTATTGACTTCAGCAAGACCAAGGATTATTGACTTCAGAAAGACCAAAGATTATTGACTTCAGAAAGACCAAGGATTATTGACTTCAGAAAGAGGAAACCAGAGGTCATGAGCCAGTTCTCATCTCAGGTGTAGAGGGTCAGCAACTTTAAATTCCTCAGAGTTATTATCTTGGAGAACTTGTCCTGGGCCCGGCACATAAGTGCCATTATGAAAAGAGCACAGCAGTGCTTCTACTTCATTAGAAGTGTGCAAAGATTCGGCATGACATCTAAAACTTTAATAAACTCCTATAGATGGGTAGTGGGCAGTATCTTGACTGGCTGCATAAACACCAATGCCCTTGACTGGAAAATCAGCCCAGTCCATCATGGGTAATGCCCTCTTTGCTATTGAGCACATCTACATGAAACAGTGTTACAGTAAAACAGCATCCATCATCAGGGACACCTACCACACAGGGCACACTCTCTTCTCACTTCTTCGACCAGCAAGAAGGTACAGAAGCCTCAGGACTCGCCACCAGATTCAGGAACGGTTATTACACCTCAACCATCAGGCTCTTGAACCAAAGGGGATAACTTCACTCAACATCATTGAAATGTTCCCTCAACGATGGACTCATTTTCAAGGACTCTTATTTTCATGTTCTCGATATTGATTGCTCAATTATTATTATTATTATTATTATTATTATTATTATTATTATTATTAGTATTATTATACTTTTGTGTCTTTTGCACATTGGTCGGTGTGGTCTTTCATTGATTCTATTACAATTATTATTCTATTATGGATTTACTGAGTTTGCCCACAAAAAATGAATCTCTGGGTAGTATATGGTATGTGTATACATGTTTTGATGATAAATTTACCTTGAACTTTGAACTTTGTATAGACACCACATCAAGTCTTGAAGTGGATGGGCTTCAGCAGCAGAAGGCCATGAATATACACTCAGTAGTCACTTTATTAGATACAGGGGGCAACTGAGTGTATGCGGTACAGTGTGACATATACAGGTAACTATTGGCCCATGGAGAAAAATGTGTACGTGCACATGTGAGATAGACTACAAACCCATACAACCAATAAAAATGGTGATAGGTTATCTATCACATTCATGTTGTTTCAGGGAGCCATGGGTATTCAGTCTGCAGCACCAATAGAATTCCCAACACTGGAAATAGCATTAGCACAGAGTCTGCAGACCTAATGTAGGACTGACAATAATACTTCATTTTCTTTTCACTCTGTTCAGCATCTGCAGCTATAGCTGCTGATGAAGGTCAATAATAGAGAAGAGAGCTACCAACAAAGTATTATTTTACTGATGGAAGTCAACATTCAGTATCAATGGTACAACAATGTATCAAAATTCTTGCTACAATTCATATAGTACCTGATTTTTAAAGGATGAACCTCCATACCATACTCACATACCCCTTTCACAATCTGAAAGACCTCAAGAACTCTATTGCCTTTAATGCAGAAGTAAGTTCAATTTTTCTTATGTATTTTGTCAACTGAATTTCATTTTCCACAACAAGGTTTGCTGAAAAGAAAATATTAAACTTATCTTTTGGTGGGCAGCTTCCTGTGACCCTGTTAGTGAGCACAAACTTGGCTGCAAAATTTCTGAAAACCAGAAAATTCAATTCAATTGATGTAAACTGTTCTAAATTTTTGCCAATTCATTGATGGAGCCCAGTGTATGTGTGTCTCTGATTTTAAAAAATCTGATTTCAAGCACTAGTTTCAGGCACACACTGGATGACTTAATCACGGATGGTGAGTGAAACACTTCTAGCCTGTAGTGTGCACGGTGTAAACCCATTAGCATGTGAGACCCCTGGGCAGGATCAAACTATTTATCCAGCTGTTGATAATAGTAATGTTTGACATCATTACTACAGTGATCACAGCTCAGTGGAAGGCACCTGGTCAAATAACCCGTCCGGCTGCATCAGTATACAAAATGTAAATTCAATGGATGTTTTCAGTATTGGGACATAATTTTCAGTACAATTACATCATGCATCCCATGAATTTGTTATCTTAATGTGGTAGACAAAATCATGTCAGCTTTTCAGTGCTGCTCTTTGCTTACACAGGTGAAGCAGCACTTGTTCCCAGAGCAATCTTTGGAGTTAAGAAGTCAGCATGTACATGAAATATGGCTGCAGGCCACAGCAAGATAGAGAAAAGAAGCCACTTGGGAGCTAATTTACTCTTGCAGATGTACTATTGTAAAATACCTGATGCTAGGATAGAGACAAATGCTGATCCTGTCAGTCTCTGGGTAATCTTGCTTCCCCCCCCCCCCCCCCCCACCCAGCCCTGAAATCTTTTGCGAACCATATGCAAATATCATGCAGAACTCAGATCTTAGGTGTATGATAGAAAGCAATTTGTAGCAGGACTCTTGGGGGCAGCTGAACATCTGGAAAGTCTGAGCTCCTGAGGATCTTTCACCAAGGTTCCAGACAGTTCAGTGAGAGGTGCAACACACACTGTGCTAGAGGATGTAGCAGGCTCCTAATTATTATCAGTGAAATTTCCTCAAAAGATAATTGCACTTAATTATTTTACAATCCACATTTAAAATCATTCAATTTGATTTGATACCTCTAATTTCTGTGCAAATGATGATATCTGTATACGCTGATATGCGCATCAAATCTATCCCTGATGTCACAGGAGAGTATAAGCAGCCCCATGAAGATGTCGGGGTAGATCTCCACTAGTGTTGCCTATAAATAGAAAGTGACTCCCTGACTGTGATGGGAGAAGCTGGGAATCCAGCATCTCTCCAGATCTGAGAAGAATCTAACTTTAGCAAAGCTTTAACTGAGTATTTAGAACACGGACCAATTCCTTCTTATTTATACTTAGTTCTAGAAGTCCTGTCTTAAAGGCCCCACTCAGAGACATTTATCTCATGTCCATCCTGTTTCTCTTCAAACATTTTTGCCTCCACCTCATAGCAGAGCGGTGAGTTAATGCTAGCACCTCCCCTTTACAAACCTTATAGCAATCCTACATGTATGTTTTTTCTATCCATGATCTTACTGTCCTATATTTGTAAATGTATCTATATATTTATGTACAATTAACAGCTAAACTCTTCAAGGACCATTTCTTGCTCAACTGGTTGATTGGTGCTAAGTGTCAGCTTAGCACCACAGGCCACTGGACTTAGGATAATATGGCCCATTATTTAAAATGAATCACAGTCAATTGCAAATTGCACATGCTTACCCTGACTGATTGACAGCTATAATCTACACTCTACAGGATATGCTTTCTGTATCTGTAGTGTCCCTGTATTGGAGGACAAATAGGCAACTCCTAGTGGCAGTGTGAGAGTTTGGTGACAATTTTCTCGATTGCACTGGACAAATCAAACAGCAAATTGAGATTAATTAAAATGCTGCATGTTGCAGATCTCCAGAACTTGCTCTTCCCCATTTGCCATAATCTAACCCTCCATGTTAGTTCATCAACTTAAAAGCAGAAAATACTGGAAGCAATCAGAAGGCTACACAATATTCACGGAAAAGAGCAGAGTTATTGCTTTAGTTAATCACCTTTCATCAAATCTTTGAACACATCAAAGATCATTGACCCAAATGCTTCCTGACCTGAGTACTTCCAGCATTTTCCACATTGCTTATTTCCAGCATCTGGATTTTATAGTTTTTTGTTTTATAAGAATGTACATGATTTCTATAACAATTGCTTATTAAACTCATTACAGTAATTAAATTGGTACATGGAGCTTAGAAAAATAGAGGGCTATGTGTAAGCCTAGGTAGTTCTAAGGTAAGGACGTGTTTGGCACAACTTTGTGGGCCGAAGGGTCTGTATTGTGCTGTAGGTTTTCTATGTTTCTATGTTTATAAATTATTTGTATCATGCTAATGTCATTATCATTGACAATTCAATGCTAATCAGCCTTTCTGATCTAAAAGTGAACAAATAAAATTCTCATTTCTTTTTGCTATAAACCATCATTCATTATTTTTGAAACGTATTGATTTATGATACATTCTACTTACTTTTTCTGTTTTTGCCTTTTCTTTTATCCAAATTTCCTGTCCTTTTTACTGGTCTTTCAGTATCTGATTTGATTCACACTTTTTATCCATCGTTCATCTGTTTCTCAATTATTAAAATTGGGTGGTTAAAGAAATGACCTATTCTTCACACTGTTAGTTAACCCCCAGTTGCTCCACAGAAATGTAGAATTTTCAATCCATTCATGCTATTGTGCGAACTTGAACTAACTTGGAACTATGATGTTGTAGGTATTAGTGAAACATGGTTGCAGGAGGGGTGTGATTGGCAACTAATTATTCCTGGATTTCTTTGCTTCAGGTGTGATAGAATCAGAGGGACAAGAGGGGGAGGTGTTGCATTGCTTGTCAGAGAAAATATTATAGCGGTGCTTCAGCAGGACAGACTAGAGTCCTCATCTAGGGAGGCTATTTGGGTGGAATTGAGGAATGGGAAAGGTGTAGTAACACTTATTGGGTGTATTATAGACCACCTAATGGGGAGTGAGAATTGGACGAGCAAATTTGTAAGGAGTTAGCAGATATTTGTAGTAAGCACAAGGCTGTGATTGTGGGAGATTTTAATTTTCCACACATAGACTGGGAAGCCCATTCTGTAAAAGGGCTGGATGGCTTGGAGTTTGTAAAATGTGTGCAGGATAGTTTTTTGCAGCAATACACAGAGGTACCAACTAGAGAAGGGGCAGTGTTGGATCTCCTGTTAGGGAATGAGATAGGTCAGGTGACGGAGTTGTGTGTTGGGGAGCACTTCGGGTCCAGTGATCACAATGCCGTAAGTTTCAATATAATTATGGAGAAGGATAGGTCTGGACCCAGGGTTGAGATTTTTGCTTGGAGAAAGGCTAACTTTGAGGAGATGTGAAAGGATTTAGAAGGAGTGGATTGGGACAATTTGCTTTATGGGAAGGATGTGATAGAGAAATGGAGGTCATTTAAAGGTGACATTTTGAGGGTACAGAATCTTTATGTTCCTGTTAGGTTGAAAGGAAAGGTTAAAAGTTTGAGAGAGCCATGGCTTTCAAGGGATATTGGAAACTTGGTTAGGAAAAAGAGAGGTATCTACAATAAAAATAGGCAGCATGGATTAAATGAGGTGCTCAAGGAATATAAAGAATGTAAAAAGAAGCTTAAGAAAGAAATTAGAAAAGCTAAAAGATATGAGTTTGCTTTGGCAAGTAAGGTGAAAATAAATCCAAAGGGTTTCTACAGTTATATTAATAGCAAAAGGATAGTGAGGGATAAAATTGGTCCCTTAGAGAATCAGTGGACAGCCATGGAGATGGGGGAGATTTTGAACAATTTATTTTCTTTGGTATTCACTAAGGAGAAGGATATTGAATTGTGTAAGCAAGGGAAACAAGTAGGGTAGTTATGGAAACTATGATGATTAAAGAAGAAGAAGTACTGGTGCTTTTAAAGAATATAAAAGTGGATAAGTCCCCTGGTCCTGACAGGATATTCCCTAGGACCTTGAGGAAAGTTAGTGTAGAAATAACAGGGGCTTTGACAGAAATATTTCAAATGTCATTAGAAATGGGGATAGTGCCAGAGGATTGGCGTATTGCTCATGTGGCTCCATTGTTTAAAAAGTGTTCTAAGAGTAAACCTAGCGATTATTGGCCTGTACGTTTGACGTCAGTGGTGGGTAAATTAATGGAAAGTATACTTTAGAGATGGTATATATAATTATCTGGATAGACAGGGTCTGATTAGGAACAGTCAACATGGATTTGTGTATGGAAGGTCATGTTTGACAAATCTTATTGAATTTTTTGAAGAGGAAAGTTAGGAAACTAGGAAAAACTAGGAAAGTTGATGAGGATAAAGCAGTGGATGTTGTCTATATGGACTTCAGTAAGGCCTTTGACAAGGTTCCACATGGAAGGTTAGTTAGGAAGGCTCAATCGTTAGGTATTAATATTGAAGCAGTAAAATGGATTCAACAGTGGCTGGATAGGAGATACCAGAGAGTAGTGGTCGATAACTGTTTGTCAGGTTGGAGGCCAGTGACTAGTGGTGTGCTTCAGGGATCTGTACTGGGTCCAATGTTGTTTGTCATATACATTAATGATCAGGATGATGGGGTGGTAAATTGGATTGGTAAGTATGCAGATGATACTAAGATAGGTGGCGTTGTGGATAATGAAGTAGGTTTCCAAAGCTTGCAGAGAGATTTAGGCCAGTTAGAAGAGTGGGCTGAAAAATGGCAGATGGAGTTTAATGCTAAGGTGATACATTTTGGTAGGGCTAATCAAAATAGGACATACATGGTAAATGGTAGGGCATTGAGGAATGTAGTAGAACAGAGTGATCTAGGAATAATGGTGCATAGTTCCCTGAAGGTGGAATCTCCTGTGGATAGGGTGCTGAAGACAGCTTTTGGTATGCTGGCCTTTATAAATCAGAGCATTGAGTATAGGAGTTGGGATGTAATGTTAAAATTGTACAAGGTATTGGTGAGGCCAAATTTGGAGTAATGCGTACAGTTCTGGTCACCGAATTATAGGAAAGATGTCAACAAAATAGAGAGAATACAGAGGAGATTTACTAGAATGTTACCTGGGTTTCAGAACCTAAGTTACAGAGGAAGGTTGAACAAGTTAGGTCTTTATTCTTTGGAGCATAGAAGGTTGAGGGGGGACTTGATAGAGGTATTTAAAATTATGAGGGGGATAGATGGCTTTTTCCATTGACAGCAGGGGGGATTCAAACAAGGGGGCATGAGTTGAGAGTTAGGGGGCAAAAGTTTAGGGGTAACATGAGGGGGAACTTCTTTATTCAGAGAATGGTAGCTGTGTGGAACGAGCTTCTGGTAGAAGTGGTAGAGGCAGGTTTGATATTGTTATTTAAAGAAAAATTGAATAGGTATATGGACAGGAAAGGAATGGAAGGTTATGGGCTGAGTGCAGGTCAGTGGAACTAGGTGAGAGTAAGCATTCGGCACGGACTAGAAGGGCAGAGTTGTCCCGTTTCCGTGCTGTAATTGTTATATGGTTATATGGTTAACTTCGCTATAATTCCCTAGTTTATCCCACCAGCCCAGTAACAAACTTCTGAATTTCAGAAAATTATCTAATTCACTTATGAATGTTACGACCAAACCTGCTAAGCGATAAATTCTAAACAATACTGAAGAAATGATAAATTAAAATAGAAAATACTGCAAGCATTCATCTGGCCAGCCAGCATCTATGGAAACAGTTCAGACTGAAGATACTTCACCAGAATATGAAAAATTGCTTTTCAACTTTGAGTTCTTCAATCTTGTATCTAGTTAAAGGCTAATTTTTTAAATGCGGCTGCTGTAACAAAAGAATTTCCCACTCGGGATCAATAAAGTATTTATTATTTATTATTATTATTAATGGAAAAGTACTTCTGAATGATTTAAAAAAGTAGCATGATTTTGAATGCACCTATTAATCTATATAATCTTATTCTGCTCAGAGAGTATTCCCAGCTTTCCAATCTCTACATGCAGTTGAGGAACCTTATCCCCGGTACCATTTCTGGAAACTCCATGACCCTCTCTTCATGACCTCTTTTAGCATTTGTTGTAGATACATGTTTTAGTGTAGTGTAAATTATGTCATCCCTTTCTGAAATAAATTGGACCTGTTCATTGCCAACCCATTGAGTGTTTGGGTTAATACAACACATTTTTCCAAACCGTTAAATGTTAGGTAGATATATATACAGAGACTGTATGAGTTGATTAAAATTAATGTGATTGTAGCACGTTTAGTTGTAAGTCCCAAACATGACCAAAGTATTCATGAGGATACAGTTTTCAATGTAAGTGGAAGTATAGAAAACAAGTTATCTGATTCAAGGAATTCAAATCGTAAACAAAATGAGAGAAATAATTCAGACAACCAAAATGTCCTTAAAGTGACAAAATAATAATAATGTTCAGTGATTTGGTTCCTAGGTTTGGAAATAGAAATCAGGAAATATAAGTGAAGGGCTGAGAAGTTATTTCTATTTCTAGAGCATTCATGGATTAACAGGTGAACCTGTCATTTCCTGGTAAATATTCAGGGCAGATTAATCTCATTTCCACTAATTGCTTTGCTCTCATGTTGAACCCCAACGGCTTTGAAAGAGCGTAATCTGCTTAGTCGCCTGAAGCATAGGTCATAAATGTTAGCTAAGGTCCCCTTTCACCTACTGTCAATTGATTCTGCCACATACTGTGTAACAGGGAAACAGTGGAGGTCAGCAAGTAAATCCCTCTTATGTTCAGGCAGTCTGCTAGTACCTTCTACTTTAACGAGTTGCCAATTAATCAGTGACAGCAGGGACCTGTGCACCTGCTTTAGGAAAGAGTTGTAGAAAGCACAACTTTTCCGTAAATCATGAAGACAAAAACCTTTCAAGCATATCTATTATTCCTCTTTTACTGAAATCTAAACCATGATAGGAGCAGGACTATAAATTCTCATACTCACACTATAGTCAGCTTAGAATTGCTGGGCTGATGTTTGATTCATTTCATTCCTCTCCATCCTCTTACAAGCTTGCTTACCATCACTAGGCAGTTTGGCTAGTGTATTGTGAATGGTCACTTGTATAAGTTATGAGTGGGATACACTTGCGAAGAATTATACTGTGTCAGTAATTTCTGAAGAGAATGGAAACTGGAAAATTGATTAAATGACACCTGTGAAGCCAGGAACAGATTTGTAGCTGAGTTTTGACTTACTGCTCATGAGCATATTGCATTTTGACAGCCAGTACAAATTCACAGCTGCTACATCACTACCAAGGCAAATTAGCAGCTTGAATATATATGAGGCTTAGTGCAGCTTGACATTTATAATTAAGAAACTCCATAATGTTTGTTCTCCATTAAAGATCAGGTTGACAGTTCCATTTGGCAGAGTCTTTTAAAAATCTTTCAAATTCTAAACTACTTCCCTAACCACCAATCTACTGAATAGAGAAAATGCCACTTCCCAATAGGTACAAATATCAATTGTCATGTCTATGCTTGATGAATAATACCATAAAAGAAAGTCAACATTTTATTCAGTCTTCAAATGCTACACAAAAATAAGTTTCCAGGAAGAAAATTACATAGTAAATTCCCCAATATCTCAAATAATACTGTGACTATTTGACTAAAATGGTACAAGACTGAGTGTAACAACCCCGGGAATGAAAACTAGTGTGCTTTGAGGCCACTGATACCTGTTGTCCAATTTGACTTCATGATTCATCCTAGACTCTGGAAATGCCGTTTACACTTATTGGAAACTGTGAGGACAGGATCAAGTTCTGATACTATAACACCCACCTCCCCAGTTCTCTCCACTATTAAGCATTCCTACAAGCTCTCTCTGCTTTTGACGAGTGGTCATTAAAATGCAAAATGCAACCTTTGTATATCCATTGCCTATTACAAGTTAGGAACTTTAGCAGAACAGGAGAAAACAACTCACAGTTAGAGTTAAAAAGAAAGCTGTAGATTATGTGTTTTTTACTGCTATCACGTTGATTTCTGCATATTTGGTGTTGAAATAACACAGGAATTAACAGAGACTAACTAAAGGGGGAATGATTTTATTCTGTAAAATTTTGGTTGATTTTTACTAGATTTTTACCTTGAGCTACTGGCTGAAGTTGATACTCCACTCTTGCCAGTTTGGTATTACCTGGAGATGCCAGCATTTTGTGTGTGTTGCTTCAGATTTCTAGCATCTGTAGATTTTCTTGTGTTTGAGTTTTTTCTTCAATGTAAAAATGGTAACTATCTTTCAGATACATTCTGCCCAATTTAAACATGTTTCTGTCAGTATGGTTGCCTCCCATCCCAGTACGAAAATAATTCATCATGATTACAAATGGTCCAGTCTTGTGATACTGGGATATTATTGGAATATTGGCATTGCTAAAAGGATAAAAACATGGCCTTTAGAATTAGTATAATCTGGACAACATAATAGCCTTTAACATTTTATTTTCTGGTTATAAATAGGTATCAATCAATCTCTCACTAGCACAATCATTTGAAAGCAAGCAAAAAACATATAAGGTATTTTACGATTATCTAGTGTGTATTTTTTCCACTGTGTCAGAGAGAGTGCCCTCAGCTCTACCACAGAAGGTGCTTGAACTGTAGCCAACCAGTGTGAGACAAAGAGGAGACTTCATATAGGTCCGCAATTGGAGAGTGAAAAGCAGGACTTTGCAGCAATTTTTGGAGTTTGAATTGTGGCCATTTCATGAACATGATTCATTAGCAAGGATGATAAAATGAGGCAGGGGCAAGTTAAGTAGCTATTGTTGGTGTGGGCTATTGTTAGAGTGGGAAGGTCTTGGCTTTGGCTCATCAAGATTAGGTGAGGTCACGGTTGGCAAGGTACTTATCTGGTAAGTTTCTTCTTCTTCTTCATTCTTCATTCCCCATCTATTTGGGCATAAATAGAGCAGCGAGAATGACCCTGGGGGCAGTGTTATGTTCTTTGTGTAAGATATGGGAATCCTGTGAGACCTACAGACTCCCAGATAACCACATCTGCACAAGGTGCACCATGCTTCAGTTCCTCAGAGAACATGTTAAGAAACTGGAGCTGCAGCTCAATGACATTCAGCTCTTGAGGAAATGATAGATAGGAGCTACTGGGAGGTAGTCACCCCAAGGTTGCAAGAGGTAGGTATCTAGATGACTGTCAGGAGAAGGAAAGAAAATAGGAAGCTGGTACAGAGTACCCCCATAGCCTTTTCCCTCAATAATAAGTATACTGTTCTTTGCATACTGTTGAGAGGGATAATCTATCAGATGGGGAGCCACAGCAACTGGGTCTCTCACTGAGTCTGCGCTGTGCCTCAGAAGAGAAGAGAGGTGAAGGGGGCTGCAGCAAATAGGAGATTCCATAGTTAGATTGAGTAGATATGGGATTCTGTGGATGTGATGGAGACACTTGGATGTGTTACGAACCCCGTAACTGGGTTACTTACCAGCAAAGATAGAGACGTCCGTTGAAGTTTGATGATACTATTTGTAACAGTATTTATTAGCAAAAATACACAAAAATAATATCAATGCAAATATACAGATAATATAGGTCGTCAATACTAAACCTAAAAGTGCGGGTATAATAATAATCAATAAGAAATAAGCTCTATCGTTGTCTAGGGGATAATGAATTGTCCGATGGAAATATAAAGTTTGCTGCAGTTCACACAGGCTGCCGCCCTTTTGGGTGTCGCTGGGTTGCAATCGTTGGAGAGAGAGAGAGAATAGGAGAATGGGAACAGTTACCGCTATGGGTTTTTCCAACCTTCCTTTATGATTTCGATCTGTCAGGTGTTTCGTTGTCGTGGCCATTCAAGTGTGACCTCTCCTTTAGCTAAACCGTTCTTCCATGAGGAGCCCGCCACCCTGGCAAGGGAGGACGCACACGAGCTCCCACCAGCTTTCGCTATAAAAACGCTGTCACTGGATTTCTAACATTTCTCCTGGTGCATCTAAAGGGGTGTTCCCCAGACCCCTCTTTTATCCTCACTCACAGGGTTTCAGATGTCAATCAGGTTGGGATGATGCAATCCCTCAACCACACCACTCTGGTTGTCCCCTGAGGGGTTTCAATGTATAGTACAGTACTCAATACACAATTCCTTCTCCAAGAGACAATAGCAGTCATCAGTGGTTCCTTTCCGCTTATGTCAGGAGACATTCCAAACCTTGTGTATTCTGCATCTCTCTCTCTCTCTCTCTCATGATGTGTATCTCTCTCATTTTCTGGGTCTCAGACCTGAAATAATAGTGATCTTGCAATTCTCAAAAAGGAAGGGGCGACTTTGTACCCTTTGGACCCTCAGAGTTGCTCCACCTTTGTAACAGATGGTATGTTGTCTCCCAGGTGCCAGGGTCAGAGATGTCTCAGGCTGGGTCCACAGCATTCTAAAGCAGAGAAGGTGAGCAGCCAGAACTTTTGGTCTATATTGGCACCAATGACATAGGTAGGAAAGGCAAGGAGATCTGGAGAGAGATCTTATGGAGTTGGGTAGAAAGCTGAAAAGCAGGACCACCAGGATAGTAATCTCTAGATTGCTGCCTGTGACACACAATAGTAGGGGTAAGAATATGAGAATTTGGCAGATAAATGTGTGGTTAAGGAACTGGTGCGGGGAGCCGGAGTTCAGACTTCTGGATCATTGGGATCTCTTCTGGGGAAGTTATGACCTGTATAAAAGGAACAGGTTACACCTGAACTTGAGGGGGACCAATATCCTTGCAGAAAGGTTTTCTAGCGCTGTTCAGGTGGATGGGAAAGGATTGATAGGGCTGAGTAGGCTTACAGACAGAGGCAGGGTGTAGTGAGACTGCTAGCAAGGACTGGTTGACGATAGCAGAAAATTGCAGTTAATGGGATGAGTTACAATGTAAAATGGGGACAAAGTCAAAAAGGGTGATGAATACAGGACTGAAGGTGCAAAATTGAATGCATGCAGTTTACGGAGTAAGGTAGACAAGCTTGAAGCTCAGCTGGAGGTTGATAGCTATGATATTGTAGGCATCACTGAGTTGTTGCCAAAAGTAGATCATAACTGGGAGCTTAACATCCAAGGATACACATTGTATTGAAAAGCCAGGCAGGTAAGTCAAGGACATGAGGTAACTGTTGATCAAAAATAAAATGAGGTGACATACGATCTGAAGATGTAGCATTCTTGTGGGTAGAGTTAAGATACCGCAAGGATAAACAGACCCTGATGGTAGTTATATATACAGTATGTCTCTGAACAGCTGCAAAGATGGGAGATAGAAAATGCATGTCAAAAGGGAAATATTACCATAGTTATGGGGGATTTTAATATGCAGGTAGATTGGGAAAATCAGGTTGGTGCTGGTTCCCAAGGGGGGAATTTGTAGAATGCCTATGAGATGCCTTTTTTAAAGCAGCTTGTAGTTGAGCGAACTTGGGGATCAGTTATTCTGGATTGGGTGTTGTGCAATGTACCAGAATTGTTTAGGGAGCTGATGGTAAAGGAACCCTGAGAGGACCAGTGGTCATAATATGATAGAACTCGCCTTATAATTTGTGTCAGTATTACAGTGGAGTAAAGGGAATTACAGAGGTATGAGAGAGGAGCGGGCCAAAGTTGATTGGAAGGAGACACTACCAGGGATGTGAACAATTGTTGGGATTTCAGGGAGAAATTCAGAAGGCACAGGATAGATAGATCTCAAAGAAAAAGCATTTTAAAGACAGGATGTTGCCACCATGGCAGACAAGGAAAGTCAAAGCCAACATAAAAGCCAAATGGAGGGCATATAATAGAGCAAAAATTAATGGGAAGTTAGAGGATTGGGAAAATGTTAAATTCAACAGGCAACTAAAAAGTCATGAAGAGGGAAAAGAGGGAATACAAAGGTAAGCTAGCCAATGATATTAAAGAGGATACCAACCATTTCTTCAGATACATAAGGAGTAAAAGAGAGTCAAGAGTAGATATTGGACCACTAGATAAAGTTGCTGGAGAGGTAGTAACAGGGGACAAGGAAATGGCAAATGAAATGAATTAGTGGAAGACACTAGTCTGCTAAAGAAACTGTTACATTGTTCAACGAATAACATATGACTCTGCAACCTAACAGGATTATCTTAGATAAAGAGAAAGTGTTTGTTGCAATGACCTTCTACCAATGATAAGATTAGAAATGGGGATATTCACTCCTGCCTCAGAAAGGACCTGGACCCATTGCAATTTGCCTGTTGCTACAATAGGTCAATGGCAGATGCAATCTCAATGGCTCTCCACATGGCTTTAGACCACCTAGACAACACAAACACCTACGTCAGGATGCTGTTAATTGACTATAGCTCAGCATTTAATACCATCATTCCCACAATCCTGATCGAGAAGTTGCAGAACCTGGGTCTCTGTACCTCTCTCTGCAATTGGATCCCCGACTTCCTAACTGGAAGACCACAGTTTATCAGTCTGTGAGAATTGGTGATAACATATCCTCCTAGCTGATGATCAACACTGGCGCCCCTCAGGGGTGTGTGCTTAGCCTACTGCTCTACTCTTCATATGCACATGACTGTGTGTCTAGGCATAGCTCAACTATCATCTATAAATTTGCTGACGATACAACCATTGTTGGTAAAATCTCAAGTGGTACAGGAGTGAGATATGCCAATTAGTAGAATAGTGCCGTAGCAACAACCTTGCAATCAACGTCGGAAAGACAAAGAGCTGATTATGGAATTCTAGAAGAGTAAGACAAAGGAACACATGCCAATCCTCATAGAGGGATCAGAAGTGGAGAGAGTGAGCAGCTTCAAAGTTCCTCGGTGTCAAGATCTCTAAGGACCTAACCTGGTCCCAATAAATCAATGTAGTCATAAAGAAGGCAGGACAGTGGCTATACTTTATTAGGAGTTTGAAAAGATTTGGTAATCAACAAATACACTCAAAAACTTCTATAGTTGTACCATGGAGAACATTCTGACAGGCTGCATCATTGTCTGGATAGGAGGGCCTATTGCACCAAAAGAAGCTGCAGAAGGTTGTAAATTTAGTCAGCTTCATCTTGGGCACTAGCCTACAAAGTACCCAGGAGTTCTTTAGGGAGTGGTGTCTCAGAAAGGCAGCATCCATTATTGAGGACCTCCAGCACCCAGGGCATGCCCATTTCTCACTGTTATCATCAGATAGGAGGTACAGAAGCCTGGAGGCACACACTCAGCGATTCAGGAACAGCTTCTTCCTCTCTGCCATCTGATTGCTAAATAGACATTGAAACTTTGGACCTCATTTTTTTAATATTCAGTATTTCTGTCTTGTATATTCTTTAAATCTATTCAATATATGTGATTGACTTACTTGTTTATTTACAACTATTATTTTTTATTTTATTGATTATTTTTTCTCTGCTAGATTATGTATTGCATTGAACTGCTGCTGATAAGTTGACAAATTTCACGTCTGATTATGATTCTGATTTTTACATTATATTTAAAATATTATGCATATTGGTAGCAGTAATAAAAGTGTGGATTGTTTTCTAAATGGAAAGTAAATTCAAAATTCTGAGGTGCAAAGGGACTTGGGCATCCTTGTTCAGGATTCCTTAAAGGTTAATTTGCAGTTTGAGTTGGTGGTGAGGAAAGCAAATACAATGTTACATTCATTTTGAGAGGACTAGAATATAAAAGCAAGGGTGTTGAGGCTTTTTAAGGCACTGGTGTGGCTTCACTTTGTGTATTTTGAGCAGTTTTAGGCCACTTATGTAAGAAAAGGTGAATTAACATTGGAGAGGGTTCAAAGGTGGCTCATGAAAATGATTCTGGGTTTGAAAGGCATTTGATATGAGAAGTGTCTGATGTCTCTGGGCCTGTATTGACTAAAATTCAGAAGAATAAGGGTGTTTGACATTAAGACCTATTGAACATTGAAGGTCCTTGATAGAGTGGATGTGGAGAGGATATGATAGGGGAGTCTAGCAACAGAGCGCACAGCCTCAGAATAGTGGGACAGAGATGAGCAGGAATTTTTTTAGACAGAGGGAGGTGAATCTATGAAATTCGTTGCTACAGGCAGCTGTGGAGACCAAGCCATTTGGTCTACTTACAGTAGAGGTTGATAGCTGGTTCATTGGGACACAAAGGCTTACAGGGAGAAGTCAGGAGATCTTATCTTATTATAGGGTCATGTCTAAACAAGTCACCTGAAAGTATGTCCTATCTTCAAGATTCTCATATTAACCACAATGCTGATCTTGGCATTTTCAATATACATTCCTAGAAATTACAGTATTTTGTTTTCACTCTAATCAGCAACTTTAGTTCAAACTTAGGCAGTGTTAAAATATGCATCACAGCATTTTCAAGTACCACAACAGTGTATCACTAAGTAGTCCTAGCAAGTTTAAAATTACTTAATTGGACCCCATTGTATTTTTTTAATTGAACTCTATCTGCAAATATGATTTATTTAATGCTGTCTAAATACAATGCAGGATTTTAATGCTGAAGCAACCTGTTAAAATAAATCAGCTTCTGCAATGTGAGGATTTATGCCAGTAATTAAACTTATCATTTATTTAGATCTGCAATGAGTATTAATAGAATACCTCCACCATGCTAAAATTCTGCAAGTTTTAATCCTTGTCCTATTCTGTGTAAAGCTGATTTTACAATTTTGTATTCCATAGAGAGTACATATTAGAAGATTAAATAATTATTGCAAATAAAGTGAATCACAAACACAAAATGTGGGGATTTTTTTGTATACATGGTTCTTCATTGAATTGACTTACATCCTTCAAGTACATGAAGATCTTTATGTCACGTCATGCTAGAATATGCATTCACTGTGTTTATCAGCTGCCAATAAAAATTTCAAGCATCTTGATTTAATTTTAATTGCTTTAATCTGAATCAAATTGTGTAAAGAAAGAAACAGATCAATCTTGAGGCAACCACGATTTATTTCTCAACTTATTATTTTATTTATTCATATACAACACAAGAAATAAGAAATTGAAGTACAAATAGATCATACAGTATTTCAAGCTATTCCACTGTTTGTCAAGATCTTGGCCCTTCTCCTGCCTCAGCTCAACTTAGGCAAATCTTGTGTTCCTTTTATCTCCATAAACTCATTAAAATTCCACTTTCAGATTTAAAATTAGTGAGCATTCATTATGGTCCAGAGTAAAGAAGTCCAAAGATCCACCACACTATGAGTGAATAAATTCCGCCTAATTTCACTTCCAAATCTCCAGCAATAATTCCAGATACATACATGGCTCCATCTGCCCATAGTCCCACTGCACCTGCTTCTGTCTCTTTCTACCAGCCCCTATTTCAGCAACACCCCCCCCCCCTCACTTCTTTATAGTCATCTTCTCTGCACTCTTCGACCTTGTACAGGGGCCTGACCCAAAATGTCATCCATCTCTTTGCTCACACAGATGCCACTTGACCCACTGAATTCATCCAGTTGTTTGTGTGTTTTGCTCCAAATCTGTCACTGTTAAGACTTTTCCATAAAGCAGCCTATCAACCCCTTTCAGAATCTATATTGTTTTCAATTAGGTCAGCTCTGATTCTTCTAATATTGATAAAATACTGGATCATTCTGTTTACTTTTCCTTATTTGATAATATTCTAATTTTAGAAAAGAACTTAATAAATAAAAACTCAAAATGCCAGAGGTACTCAGCAAGTCAGGCAGCATCTGCAGAAAAGGACAGAGATGTCTGACCTGCTTCTGCCCCTACATCATACCTAACACTCCTTGCACCCCATCTGGCTGACAATTCAAACCCAATCTGCTCCAATCAGCAACAATGCAAAAGTATAGTATAATTAGATAGTTAATCTAAAACAAAAGCACAAAACGAAGGGACACTCAGCAGCCACCTTCCATGTAGATGGAAAAAAACTAAATTCAATGAGCTTCAGTCAGAACTTTATAAGGTTTAACTTTACTGAACTCACTGGTTTTGAATATGTAGGCATTAAATTCTTCAATTTGTATTTATGCTAATTATGATGACATTCATCAAGCACCACTGCTCCATTTGCCAGAAGTGGAACCTCCCTGTTGACAAACATTTTAATTCCATTTCCCATTCCCATTCTGACATGTCCATCCATCTTATGCAATGATGAGACGACCCTCAGTGTGGAGGAGCAACACCTTATATTCTATCTGGGTAGCCTCCAAACTGATGGCATAAATATTGATTGCTCCTCCTGGTACAAAAAAACCGTTCTTCTTCTATTCCCCACTGTGGCCTCGTACATCATCTTGCCTGCCTATCACCTCCCCTTCTCTTCCTCCTTCCCTTTCTGCTATGGCCGCTCTTCTCTCCTATCAGATTCCTTCCTCTCCGGCCCTTTATCTTTCCTACCCGCCTGGCTTCACCTATCACTTTCTAGCTATCCTACTTCCCTTCCCCCCACCCACCTTTTTATTCAGGCATCTTCCCCCTTCCTTTCCAGCCCTGAAGAAGTTTCTTATCCTGAAACATTGACTATTTGTTCATTTCCATAGATGCTGCCTGACCTGGTGATTTCCTCCAGCATTTTGTGTGTGTTGCTTTAAATTATACACAAATTATCCAAGAATTATACATGAATGAACACAATCAGAACAAAATAAAAAAATATTATAGTGCAAAACAGTCAATGTGCTCGTGATATTGCTATGCTGTGACAGTGACTAGGGTTTGGGCAAGTGGGTTTGAGAACTGAATAGTTAAGGGAAGTAGCTGATCTATAACCTGGTGGTGTGGGACTGCAGACTTCTGTACCTTCTGTCTGACGATGGTTCTGTTAAGAAGACATCCTGAGGCAACAGCTTATGTACTTTTGATGGTAGAGAGAGGTGAGTCCATAATTTATAGGGACACAACTCTCCGCAGCTTCTTACATTCCTAGTCGGTTGGATTGTTGTAGCAGGTAAAGATGCAACCAGTTGAGATACTTTCAACAGCACATTCATCAAAGTACAAAAGTATAAAATTAATTTTCTGCAATATTACATTCACTGCTGGTGGGATGTCACAGTTGGATATGAAGAGAATTTACACATTATTAGCAAACTACCTTGATGTTAAGCGTTATAGTGGGTTAAAGGTAGTTTGATTTTCTTCAATTTCATGAGGTCCTTCATTTTTCGAGCTTATGCCCAAAGTCCATCCTTCCTGGCAGAACTGGTTGTTGGACATATCTGATATTGCCAACTCCAGGATGAAGGAGCCATTGTGCTACTTGGGAACATAGTATTCACCAAATGCAAGTTCTTCTCATGATCGACAACCACCTGCACATTGAAGGAGTAGAACTCTGCACTGTTGATAAAAAGAGATGATGTATTAATGGAGAAGTCTGATAGATACATGAATGCAGTAATTGTTTGCCAGCACCTGTAGGAAGCCAGCAGTGATGGCAAATCCCACTGTGGAAGATACTGTTTTGTTGGTGTTGAAATCAAAGTAAATGAAATCACTTCTTCATGAATATAATGTTGGGTGCCCATTCTGCTGGAAATACTCAGCAGGTCAGGCTACAACAGTAGAGTACAGAAAGACCTTTGCGCACAAGAACATAGTTCCCTGAGAATGGTACCACCAGTAGACAGAGTGGTGAAAAAGGTGTTGTGTTTAGTTTTGGAATTAAGATGTAATATCATCATTCTCTAAGATATTTGTGAGATGCATTTGGAATATTGAAACAGTTTTGGTTACCCTGTAATAGGAAATATGTCACTAAGGTGGAAAGAGTGCAAAGAGAATGAGAACGTTGCCAGGACTCAAGAGCCTGTTATAGGCAGGCTGACTTTATTCTTCAGAGTATAAGAATCTGAGTATTGTAGTATTGACCTTATAGTATTGTACACAATCAGGAGGAGGCATAGTTAGGGTGAATGCAAACAATTATTTCCTCGGGGAAAGGGAACCAAAACCAGATGTCATAGGTTTAAGGTGAGGAGGAAAGATTTAAAAGGCATTTTAGCAATAACACCTCCACGCAGCATGGTGCATATATGGAACATGCTGCCAGAGGAAGTGGCTGAGGCAGATAGAATAAAACGTGTAAAAAACATTTGATCACTTGCAGTACATGGGAAGGAAAGATTTAGAGGAATATAGGTACAACGTAAGCAAATGGGACTAGCTTAGATGGGCAACTTGGTCGACATGAATGACTGGGCCAAAGGACCTGCTTCCATGACTCTAGGAAGATAAACAGTGTTAACACTTCTTGGGATGTCATCAGAACAGAGGGCCTTTGACCTGAATTATCTATAGATGTGTCCTGACCTGCTGAGTACTTAAAGCAGTCTCTTTAACATATTGAACGTCTCTGTGGCAGCTTTTTGGCTGTGAAATTGTGACGGATATTTAATTATTTAAAAACTATTAAAAGTCAAGGAAGAAATTTAAATATTTTCAATTATTTAAAAATCATTAAATATTTAAGATTATTTTAAAAAGCAAACAGAACTATAAACACTGAAAGACACAAATTGAAACATAAAATTAAAATTAAACAATTTTAAACAAGTAGCTGGTCTTGCATAACCTGGTTTCCGGTTTAATATCACCAGCATATATCGTGAAGTCTGTTGTCTTTGAAGCAGCAGTACAATGCAATCGATATTAATAGAGAAAAAATAATGTGATTTACAGTAGGTATGCACAGTATATATAATCAATAGTTAAATTATTGTAAATAAGTAGTGCAAAATATGAAATAAAGAAGTAGTGAGGTAGTGTTCGTTGGTTCTATGTCCATTCAGAAATAGGATGGCAGAGGACAAAGAAGCTGTTCCTGAATCATTGAGTGTGCACCTTCAGGCTCCTGTACCTCCTTCCTGATGGTAGCAATGAGAACAGGCCATGTCTTGGCTGGTGAAGGTTCTTAATGATGGAAGCCACTTTTCTGAGGCATTGCTCCTTGAAGATGTATTGGATACTACAGAGGCTGGTGTCCATGATGGAGCTTCCTAAGTTTAAAAGTCTCTACAGCTTATTTTGATCCTGTGCAGTAGCCCCCCAGTACCAGACAGTGATGCAGCCAGTTAGAATGCTGTCTGCAGTACATCTGTTGAAGTCAGCAAGAGGCCTTTGTGACATACCAGTTCTCCTCAAGCTTGCCATGAAATATACCCGCTGTCGTGCCTTTTTTGTAGCAGCATTGTTATTTTAGACCCAGGGTAGAGATATTGACATCCAGAAACTTGAAATTTCTCACTCTTTCCACTGTTGATGTATCGAAGAGGACTGGTGTGTTCCCTTATCTTACCCTTTCTAACGTCCACAAACAGTTCTTTGGTCTTACTGCCACTGAGTACAAGGTGCGTTGCTGTGACACTAGACACTGGATCTGAGAGTTTGGCTTACTGAAATTTAAACTAGTGGTTTCTGGATGAGTCTCCATAAAAGTTGCTTCTATTCTGATCTTTCACTATCTATATGTTTGGGACATAGCATAAATTAGTAAAGTCTAGTTCATTGTAATGATACTGGAAAATCTTCAATGTGACTCAGTCAGATGTAGAAGTGATTCTTTCTCATCCTGACCTTTGCAAACCTGGCATTACTGGTGATCCAGTGGAGACTTACATGTTCAGAATCATCCAGAAGTTTTATTTGGATGCCTATTCCATTCCATTCGAACTTCAACTCCGAAGCTTTAGGTTTACAACTAAATTAGCAAATAGATAATGGAATTCCTTTTTAGTCGTATAATTTATGGGCTAATTAAAAGGGGCAGACAAGCTTTGTATTCAGAATGAATGCAACTTGAATAAAGTAGCGTAATAATTGAATTACACAGTGAAAATTTATTTGAATCCATGCTTTTCCGAAATGCACAATGCTAAAGTTATGACACATTGATAAAGCCTATCTTTGTCAGAAAACACACTTATGTTTCTATTATCCCTAACTCCCAGTTTCACTTACTGATAGACTTCATCCTTTGAGTTTACTGTTATAAAGAAATGCATGCAATATCGATCAAGACCACGTGGGTTCTTCTCAGTTGTATCCCTATATGTCATTTATTATGTCAAAAGTAGATGACTATCCTTAAGATCTGACATTTTTCATTATTTTAAAACAGCTATCCTATGGTGCAATACTGCAACTATGCGAGACTTCTCATTTTATTTGTCAGTCTCCTGCAGTTAATGCAGTATCATAAGGCATCTCACATCTGACAACTAATAATTAGCATTAAAATATCCTTAATGAATGTCCAGTGCTAAGTCTGAAGTCAAGCCATTTTTACTGACTTTCCATTTATAAACCATAATTATAGAACACAAAGAATCAAGATGAACAAGCACTGCCTGCTTCTGGGAACTCAAAACTAGGGTGGATTATAACAGTAATCTCCCTAAGATTAGCTGAAGAGATTCCAAATTAATTAAACTCTACCAGGCTTAGTCTGACAACCGTTAGAGAAAGACCATATGATATTATTTGGTAGGCTTTGATCTTTCTATGCACCTATCAGGTCTTCATCCAATTTGTTTATGCATCACTTCCTTGATAAAAAGGATTACAAATCTTCACTTAAATGAAATAATTTGTTTGGAAGTTGCTACCAGTAATAGAGAAGGAATTGAATGTTTTAGCATTTTATCAGTTTAACTGATGAAGACGACTTCTATTAAAAATAACAGCAACAGCATAGTGACACGGTCACCTGGAAATACCCCTCTAGCCTTTTACTTCTTCCATCTATCCCAACATCTCCCTTTAACTCCCTCCCCCACCCACCTCCATCCCCCTCATCTGGTTTCACCTATCACCTGTCAGTTCGTACTGCTCCCCTTCCCCTTACCTTCTTCTAGCTTCTTCCCCCTTCTTTCCAGTCCTGATGACAGGGTCTCAGCCTGGAATATTGACAACTTATTCATCTCCATAGATGATACCTGATCTGCTGAGTTCCTCCAGCATTTTGTGTGTGTTGCTCTGAATTTCCAGCATCTGCAAAATCTCTTGTGTTTATTGAATGGTGAATCAGGTGCAAGGGGACAAATGGCCTATGCTTCTTCCATTTGTTATTTTCTTACTTCCAAGAGCAAGGAACGTAAAATCATTAGTTTTAAAATTGTCATTAACACTGTGAACAGAGAGCTTGGAATACATTGGCCTTGGGAATGGCTGACAAAACAAAGCATATCTCATTAAGAGAAATTTTGTTCAATATTTGATGAGAAAGGAGAGCTTTGGATATTCTAGAAAAGAAAATTCTATGGATTAACTGTTCTTCTTCCAAAATGTAAATCTTTATGACTCTAAGTCCTGACACATTGTGCTGCAATTTGATTGATTTTAAGAAAAAGAGAAATTAAGTGATAGAATCACAGATAGAATATTCTGT
This sequence comes from Hypanus sabinus, assembly GCF_030144855.1. NCBI lineage: Eukaryota > Metazoa > Chordata > Chondrichthyes > Myliobatiformes > Dasyatidae > Hypanus > Hypanus sabinus. Next base: position 41,349,094 of record NC_082728.1, on the reverse strand, counting down.
AGTATGTCAAGCCCCCTGCATTATTAGGCTCAGTAAAATGTAAGATAGGGTTAGTCCATGATACAAAACTCATGAAGAATTATTATTTAGAGTCACAGAACAATACAGCACTGTGAAACAGGTCTTTTGTTCCATGTCGTCTATGCTGAACAATTTAATCTGCCTACACCCATCAACCTGCACCAGGATCATAGTCCTCAATAACGCTACAATCCATGTACCTGTCCAAACTTCTGTTAAACATTGAAATCAACCTTGCATGCATAACTTGTGCTGGTTGCTCATTTTGAACTCTCACAACCTTCTGTGTAAAGAAGTTTTCCCTCATGTTCCCTTTAAACCTTTCACCCTTAACCCATGACCTCTGGTTATAGTTCCACCCATTCTCAGTGGGAAAAAAAACTACATGCATTTACTCTATCTATACTCCTCATAATTTTGTATATTTCTATCAAATCTCCTCTCAGTCTTCTTCAGTCCAAGGAATGAAGTCCTGACCTTTCAATCTTTCCTTATAACTCAGGTCCTCCAGACCCAGCAACATATTTATAAATTCTCTTTGTACTTTTTCAATTGTACTTACATCTTTCCTGTAGGTAAATGACCAAAACTGCAAACAATATTCCAAATTAAGCCTCACAAATGTTTTATACAACTTCAACGTAACATCCCATCTTCTGTACTCAGTGCTTTGATTTATGCAGGCCAATGTGCCAAAAGCTTTCCTTACAAACATAATTTCTTTATAATTGCTTTCATAGATGGAAGGATTTAATATTGGACTTTAAATCATAAAACCATATAATTACCTCAATTTTAAAATAGCATTTTATAAATAAGAAATTATTTTTTAAAAAACAAAAATGAATGAACATACAAATAACAAATCCATCTGGGACGAGGAAATGGAAGAAATTAATTTCCCCAAGTGTTAGATTATGTAATGAAAACAGTAAATGTGAATCTATGTCAGTTAATACCATGATAACCAGTGCAGATGAACAGCCATTTTAAAAAGTAACTGAAGTACAGCTGTAATCAAATATCTGTGTAAAACTATGGTTCCATCTCTAGCCATGGCAACTGTTTTGGTAGATATGCAACTGAACATCACACCCTGGGCTTGGGTGACACAAATCCGTTAAGAATATAAGAATGTATGAAATTAAAAAATGTGTTCCTTTCAGCAGTTGATGATAGGATCATCTGTAATTGATCAAGCCTGAATAATGGAGATTGCAATTTTAGATAGCACTCAAAGATTTTTCATTCAATTATCTTTAGAGATCAGAAAGAGGCAGAGCAAAATATTATCTACTTTAGAGTTTTACCTCTGGTTATTCACATCCCGCAGGAGGTGAGCTTAGACTCTTGCTATGAAAACAATTCATGTCTTGATATCGTGAATAGTTGTGAATGGCCTTTTTCTAAACCACAAATTCCGATTCTATAAACCTATGATTGATTCTCCTCTAAACTGAATACATGACAAAATATTATCTTTCAGTCACCTGTCATCTCTTGTGTTAAAATCCTTGGAACACTGATCTGTGTGAATTGTTGTTCGAACTCCACAATCAGTTTTCATTTCAAATTATGGATTCTCTCATTTAAATCTCTTCAATGAAACATTCCAGCATAAGGAGACAAAGGCAAAGGTGGACAGACCCCACCTATAATGCAGATGGAAATGCACAAACTTTAATCCTGACAATTCTTTAGATAAATACTGAATTTATAATCAGTTTCTACTTAACATCCATAGTTTCAGAATGGTATTTTCCCTTTTTATATATGAATGTTATCTGCTGGGATTACCATGTAAAATAAATTGACAAAAGCTGGGGTGAAAGTTTCATTAATCAATATATATAGAGGTCACAACTAGAGAGTACTGGATCTCCTAGCTGGTAACGAGACAGGGCAGGTGACAAAAGTGTGTGTAAGGTAACAGTTTGGACCTAGTGGTCATCCACATTGACCTAATGGACCAAGGATGAAAGGAAATTATAGGCAAGTTGGCCTAACCTCAGTGGCTGAGAAGGTGTTGGAGTCTATTATTAAGGATGAAGTTTCGAGGTACTTAGAGACTAAAGATAAAATAAGTCAAAGTCATCATGATTTCTGTAAAGGGATATTTTGCCTGACAAATCTATTAGAGAACTTCAAGGAAGTTACAAACAGCAAACAAAGGAGAGGCAATAGATGCCAAACATGAGGCTGCTTAACAAGATAAAATCCTATGGCTTTACAAGAAAAATACTGCTATGCATGGTAGAATGGCTGACAGGCAGGAGGCAGTGAGTAGCAATAAAAGGGGCCTTTTCTGGTTGGCTGCAGCTGACAAGTGGTATTCCTCAGTGGTTGGTACTGGGACCCCTGCTTTTCACATTGTTTGTCAATGATTTAGATAATGGGATTGATGGCTTTGTGGCAAAGTTTGCGGATGATATAAAGATAGGTGGAATGGTAGTAGTGCTGAGGAAGCCATGTGAATGCAGAAGGACTTAGAAAAATCGGAAGAATGGACAAAAAGGTGGCAGATGGAATACAGTGTTGGGAAATGTATGATAATACATTTTGGTAGAAGGAACAATAGTGTGGACTATCGTCTAAATGGGGAGAGGGTTCAAATATCGGAGGTGCAGAGAGGCTTGGGGGACCTCGTGCAAGACTCTCAGGGCGTGAATATACAGGTTGAGTCTGTTGTAAAGAGGGAAAATGCAATGTTGGCATTTATTTCAAGGGGAATAGAATATAAAAACAAGGAGATAATGCTGAGCCTTTATAGGACACTAATCAGGCTGCACTTAGAGTATTGTCAACAGTTTTCGACCCCTTGTCTCAGAAAGGATGTGTTGTCATTGGAGAGAGCCCAGAGGAGTTTCATGAGGATGATTCCAGGAATGAAGGGGTTAACATATGAGGAGCATTTGGTAGCTTTGGGTCTGTACTTACCAGAATGCAGGGAGATCTCATTGAAACATACTGAATGTTGAAAAGAGTCGATAGGATGGTTATGGAAAGGATGTTTCCTATGGTGGGGGTATTCAGAACTAGAAGGCATAGCATCAAAATTGAGGGGCGACCCTTTATAACAGAGGTAAAGAGGATTTTTTTAGCTAGAGAGAGCCAGAGGAAAGCTTCAGCACTGACTGTGGCAGAAGCCAAATCCAGGAAGATACTTGGTGGAATTTGATCGTTTCCTGATCGATTAGGGCAACAAAGCTCAGATCAGCCATGATGAAATAGTGGAGCAGAATCAATGAGCTGAATGGCCTAATTCTGCTCCTATGTCTTATGGTCTTATTATTCTATTAGTTTCAAGATAATTATGGAGAAGGATAGGACTGGTCCTTGGATTGAGATTCCAAACTGAAGAAAGGCCAATTGTGATGGCATCAGAAAGGATCTGGCAGGTGTGGATTTGTTGTTTTTATGGCAAAGGGATGCTTGGCAAGTGGAAAACCTTCAAAAAGTGAAATGCTGAGAATACAGAGCTTGTATGTTCCTGTTAGAATAAAATGCAAGGCTAACAGTTTTAGAGTACTTCGTTGAGCCCCTGGTTAAGAAGAAGAGTACGTATAATAGCAAGGAATAAATGAGACACATATGGAATAAAGAAATGCAAGAGAACACTGAAGAGGAAAATCAGGAAGGCAAGAAGAAGGCTGGAGGTTGCTGTGACAGATAGGGTGAAGGAAAATCCCAAGGGTTACGCCACAGTTCCAAATTTCCAATAACTATGAAATACATTGAGAATGCAAATACATGTATACAATATAAGTGCATTTAACTTGACTCTTTGAAAATAGCCAGAAGTAAATCCCGGTGTAGATTCTTACATAGAATGAAAAAGTGCTTAGTGCCATACTTTGTAGCTTTAAACCAAAAAATGTCGGTTTTGACCAGGAGAGCTGGGAATTAATTACTCAGAAAAGTGAGGGGTTCTTGGTTTTGAAACTACCCTCAAGCTCCAGGGAAAAGAAACAGCTGTAAGGCCAATGTTTTACAGAAAACTCATGATCTTAGGAACAGATGGTGGAGTGGAAAGTGCACAAGAGGTCCAGCAATTAGTTGACACTCCTGACGTGCACGGATTTTTCAGCACTGACATTGCAATGTAGAGCTCAGGAACCTGAGCTCTACCGTCTGAAAGCAAGAAGTTACGCTGATCTTTTCAGGGAGGCAGTCAGCGACCTCTGGAAGGAACACTTAAAATAACTTCTCAAACATGGCCCTGTCATTGAAATTGATCTTTTGATTCCATTCCACAGCAGATTATCTGGTCCATCATTGCTACCAGCATGACTGAGGAGAAGTTGAAAGGGCTGTATGCCAGCCATTTTGGAGTATTGTGTGCGGTTTTGGTCACCTGTCTACAGGAAAGATGTAAACAAGGAAAAGTGCAGCGAAAATGTTGCCCGGTCTGGAGGACCTGGTTTATAAGGAACGATTGAATAGGTTAGGACTGTATTCCATAGCATGTAGAAGATTAAGAGGAGGTTTGATAGGGGTATACATAATTATGAGGGGTTTAGCTGGGGTAACTGAAAGCATGCTTTTTCCACTGAGCATCACACACAAAATGCTGGAGGAACTCAGCAGGCCAGGCAGCATCTATGAAAAAAAGGCTCAGTCGATGTTTCCCACTGAGACTGTTTGGCAGGACTGGAGAAAAAAAACATATAGTCAGGATTAGAAGGTGGAGAAGAGGAGAGATAAACTCAAGGTGATAGGGTGAAGCTGGGAGGGGGAGGGATGAAGTAAAGAGCTGGGAAGTTGATTGGTGAAAGAGATACAGGGCTGGAGAAGGGTGAGTCTGATAGGTGGGGATAGAAGGCCATGGAAGAAAGAAAAGGGGGAAGGAACACCAGAGGAAGGTGATGGGTAGGCAAGGAGATAAGGTGAGTGAGGGAAAAGGGGATGAGGAATGGTGAAGGAGAAGATGAGGTGAGGGCATTACCGGAAGTTTGAGATATCCATGCTATCAGGTTAGAGGCTACCCAAACGGAACATAAGATGTTGTTCCTTCAACCTGAGTGTGGCCCCATTGCAACAGTAGAGGAGGCCATGGATTGGCATATCGGAATAGGAATGGGAAATGGAATTAAAAGGGGTGACCACTGAGACATCCTGTTTCTTCTGGCAGATAGAGGATAGGTGCTTGGTGAAGCGGTCTCCCAATCTACATCAGGTATCGCCAATATACAGGAGGGCACACCAGGAGCACTGGATACGGTAGATGACCCCAACAGACTTACAAATGAAGTGTCACTTCTAATGGAAGGACTGTTTGAGGCCATGAATGGTGGTGAGGGAGGAGGTGTAGGGGCAGGTGTAGCACTTGTTCCACTTGCAAGGATAAGTGCCAGGAGAGAGATCAGTGGGGAGGGACAAATGGACTAGGGAGTTGTGTGGGGACTGATCCTTGTGGAAAGCAGAAATTGGGGTAGGAGGGAAAAATGTGTTTGGTGGTGGGATCCCATTCGAGATGGCATTGACATTGGGTGGGACTACAACCAGAGGTCATGAGTTAAGGATGAAAGGTGAAAAGTATAAGGTAACATAAGGGGAAACTTCTTCACCCTGAGGGTCATGAAAGTGTGATAAATGATGCATGCGAGTGCAATGTGAATGCTTAGGAGAGGTTTGGATAGGGACATGGATAACAGGGGTATGGAGGGCTATGGGCTTGTGCAGGTCGATGGGAGTAGGCAGCTTAGATGGTTTTGGCATAGACTAGGTTGGCCAAAGGGCCTGTAATTTTCTATAACTCTTTGACTGTATGTACCGCAGAGAACCCTTCCCCAATCTGGTTGCCTGTAGAAATTATTTTTTTATTTTTACATCCAACACATAACGGCCAGTGTAAACCGTGCACAATTATCTTAACCAATGGATCTACAACAGGTCCAATCTGCAGGATACTTTCAAGCAATGTTACATGATTGACTGTACAAAGTTTTCAATTTATGTTTCTGCAAAACTGCAAGACATTTTTTTCCAATATGTGCGAGATCCTTAGATGCTGAGAAGCCCTTTGAACAGGTTGAATGGGATTATTTATTTAAAACCTTTGAAAAAATTAATTTTGGACCAGATTTTATTCAGTGGATTAAATTACTTTATCTATCTCCTTCTGTTCAGGTTCTCACCAATTTTCAAAATTCCAATCCACTTAAACTTCATTGCAGAACTAGACAAGGCTGTCCGTTGAGCCCTTTGCTCTTTGATCTAGCTTTAGAATCCCTTGCCATTGCCTTTTGAGAATCTAATGATACCTGTGGTATTTTAAGGAGAGGTATTACTCACAAAATCTCGCTATACACTGATGATATATTTCTTTCTATCTCTAACGTTGAGACCTCTTTACCTTGCGTACTTTGTTCACTCTCCTGTTTTAGCCAGTTTTCAGAATATAAATTGAACCCACATAAGAGTGAATTATTTCCTTTAAATAATTTGGTATCAATTAATGCTAATCTCCCTTTTAAAATTGTGAAGAATCAATTTACTTATTCGGGTGTAACAGTCACTACAAACACCTGTTTAAAGAAAACTTTCTTACCTTATTGAACCATATAAAAAGGATATCATTAAATTGGTCACCCTTTTCAATATCATTGATTGGACAAATTAATTCTATTAAAATGAATATTCTACCTAAATTTATCTATCTTTTTCAGGCTTTACCTATTTATATTCCTAAATCCTTTTTTGACTCTCTTGATTCAGTTTTATCCTCCTATATATGGAAAAATAAATGTCCTCATTTAAATAAAGTTCATCGACATTTCTTATTAACTTTCTGCTGGAGTGGAGCTGATCGGCAAATGGGAAACTTTTCAACATAGTTCGCCTTTATTATAGAAGCAAAGTCACTTATGTAATGTATTTAATATTTCAGAAATATTATAAAAATATTGTAAATACCTTAATCATTCTTTTTTGTTCACTTAATTCATAACAGGTAAAAATATGTGAATGGCATACGTCGTTATGCCACCACGTCATATGTGAGCACCTGACTAAGAGTATATGAGCATTCCCTGGCTCCCATTGTTTTCTTTTCAATTAGTTTCTATAATTACAAAATATAATGGTGGTGATGAGCGTCTTCTAAAATGAACCTGAAACAACTATCTACCTGTTGAAGCACAGCACGATGATTTCTTTGGAAGGGAGAAGAGAGAGACGGTCGAATTAAAAAAAAGCAGAAAACTGACAAAATTTACATTTCATAAACAGGCAGTATTGGGTGATAATAACAATAAATATGAATAGAAATAGCTGACTACATCACAAAGATATAGGCATTTGATTGCACAACAGTTAACTGGATGATGCATACTGAATGAATTTTGCATATTTTAAAGCAAATGGAATGGACAATAAAAAGTGAGTGGCACTGAATATAACAGGTGGAAAAGCAAACAGTTCACTTAGATGATTAACAGCTACACCGGCTGAAATGAGCTGTGCTGATATCGTGAACATAATGCAGGAACATTTAGAACTAAAACCATTGTTGATTACAGTTTTCTTTAGGTTTCATAAATGGAATCAAGAAGCAGGGGAGTCCTTTTCAGCTTAAATGGCTCTATTGAAGAAATTGAGCATTGTCAGTTCAGTGATGGGCTTAATGATGCCCTGAGAGATCATTTAGTTTATGGAATCTTACAAGAAAACATTCAAAAACAGTTCCTAACTGGTGCAGAACTCACATTTAAAAGAGCAGTGGAAACACAAGTGCATTGCAGTCAGGAATGAAAGTGAGCGTGAGCGAAATTGCAACATATAAGAAGAAACCTGCCTGGCTGAACAAATCGTGTCATCATTGTGGCAGGTGTTCACATACACCAGACGAATCCAGGTGTAAAGGTGATACTTGCAGAAAATGCAACAAAGTAGGATGCATACAAAGCATGTCGGCCAGACAAAAATAATTGAAAAGCACAGGGAAGAGAAAAAGAAAAGTCAAGATGCAATTTCAAAGAGAGCACTGATCTGTTGATGAAAAATCTGATAGTGATGAAAGTGACTCAAGGCTGCGTAGCCTTGAGATTTCCCATGTGAAAACTAGCAAGAGACAAGCAATATAATTTTTCACCAGAAGTGAACAGCAAATTAATTAAAATGGCAGTGGACTCTGTTTCGGCTGTTTCAGTCACTGCACAAAATGATTTTGAATGACACTTCAAAGATACTGAACTGAAACGTACAAATATCCAACTATACTGCAGAAAAGTTAACTCATGTAGAAATGACACACGTAACCATGAAATATAACAACCAACAAGCCATGTTGGACTTGTATGTGATTAAAACAATAGGTCAGCATTTTGGGGCTGTGATTGGCTGAGACATATACAACTTCCAAGGTATTTCCAAGATGGTGGCGCGATGCAGCTTGCAGCGGCCACTCCAGAGCTGATTACCAGTTATTTGTAAAGCGGGGTGCCGTGCACAATCATAATCGATTGAAAACGGACGTGGAAGCATGGAGAAACATCAGGAAGTCTCCAGGAAGACCTTCTTTGCTGCTGCTGCTGTTGCAAGGTCTAGGACTCTGCTGGGAAGAACAGGCCCCCAGTCCTCGGGGTCACATTGCTGATGGCCATTGGCAGGGCTGTCTTAATACGCTTGATCGAGGATGGTGCTCGGAGCAGCTGTGCCAGAGGGGATGGTCATCGGCTCAGAGGTTCGACAGACTCGGAGTCCGCTGCGGTCAGGTCGCTGACGGTGTGTGCTGCATCTGCGAGGCTGGGTTCAACATAGCTTTTGTTGTGGGCTGCGTCTGCGATGCTGAGTTGGGTGACGCCTTGGAAGTCCATAGCGGGGGATGGCGAGTCTGTTGGGACCCTAAGGACTTGTGGAAACTGTGTGGTGATTTCTTTTGAACTTATAGTCCTTTAACATCTTTGGACTATTTTTACTGTGCCCATGGTCTGTTTTTTTATCAATTATGCTATTGTTCGCACTGTTGTAACTATATATTGTAATTATGTGGTTTTGTGCAGGTCTTGTAGCTTTAGTTTTTGGTCTTGTTTGTCTGGTGGATTTGTAGCTCCTCTCCGGGGAACACACTAAGATGGTAGCGCGACATTAATACGCAGCAGCCTCTCCGGACTCTGGATTGGAGATTGCCAAATGTTATGTGGATTTTCTAGTGTAGTCTGTTTTGTCATATGCTTTTGTGATATCATTCTGGAGGAACGTTGTCTCATGTTTCAACTGCTTTGCATTTGTTGTTTCTAAATGATAATAAACTGAATCTGAATCTGAACTTAATTGGAGATCTATCCACCATTTGCTTGCCACACTCCCTGCATGTGAGTCAACTGGGAAAAAAAAATTTGAAAGATACTGGATGATGCCACAGCGTTGTTCGAGGAGGGCATTGGAAAACTCAAACGCATCAAGGGTAAAATCATTTTACATGAAAATGCCACACACATTTTTTACAAAGCCTGTCTGGTTCCATATACCATCTGTTACAAAGTAGCCAGTGAGCTAGGCCGCATGAAGGTTAATAGAATTCTTTCAATGGTGAGTGGAGACCATGGGCAATGCTAGTGTCTCCAGTAGCTAAGAAGAATGGGTATGTCAAGATCTGTAACTATTTAAAGATCACCATCAATCCAGAACTGAGTGCAGATTAATATTCTCTGCCCAGGATAGAGGATATCTTTGCAAACCTTCACTTCAGCAAAGTGGACTTAGCTGAGGCCTACCTACAGATGGAGATGGAAGAAGAGTACAAAGTGTTTCTCACCATAAACACTCACAAATTGTGTTATCACTATAATAGGCTTATTTTTAGAGTGACATCTGCACCTGCACTCTGGCAGAAATATATGAACCAGGTGCTGCAAGGCTGCCCAGTGTAACCTGACAAAAAATATCTCCAAAATATTAAGACAGTGTTAAAAATATTAGAAGATCATGGGCTCCAGCATGACGTAAGAAGTATGAATTCTTTAAATGAAGCCTCACTTTCTGTGGTCACACCATTGATGCACAAGATTTACACAAGTTTGCTGAGAAAATTCAAGCACTTGTAGATGCCCCAAGGCCAAAGGACATGCCACAGTTGTGATCCTGTTTAGGATTTGTCAATTACTGTAACAGGTTCATGCGAAACCTGGCTGCTGTGGCACAGCTCTGGAACTCATTACTGCACATCAGGAAGAAATGGCAAAGAAAAGCAGTGTGAGGTGGCTTTCCAAAGGCAAGGAAATAGTGACATGAGATACTATGCTCACACATTATAATCCACATCAACCAATGAAGCTTGCCTGTAATGCTTCCCATATGAAATAGCTGCAGTCAAGCCACATTATGGGTGATGGAAATGAACACCCCATAGCATTTGCATCACGTTCTCTTACTGCTGCTGAGAAAATGTACACACAGATTGACAGAGAGGCCTCGAATCTGGTTTGAGTTGTAAAATGTTTCAACCAGTACCTATATGGGAGTGAGGTTACCTTCACTGCTCACCATCAAGCAGTATGTCCATCTTCAATCACAAAAAGTGGCTCCACTAACAGCCACAGCAGCATAAATACAGAGATGAACTCTGTTTCTTGGAGGACATTATTATAAGATCGAATTCAAGAGGACATCTGATCATGGAAATGCTGACAGCTTGTTCCATTTACCCTTTGAAAAGGAAATAGCTAAAAAATTTACCAAAGAGGACACTCCTCTTGACGTATTAGACCATAAGATATAGGAGCAGAATTAGACCATTTGGTGCATTAAGTCTGCTCCACCATTTTATCATGGCTGTTCCAGTTTTCCTTTCAGCCCCAATCTCCTGCCTTTTCCCTATATTCCTTCATGCCCTGACCAATAAACTATCTATCAGCCTCTGCCTTAAATGTACATAAAGACTTGGCCTCCACAGTTGCCTGTGGCAATGAATTCCACAGAGTGATCGCTCTCTGGCTAAAGAAATTACTTCTCATCTCCATTCTAAAAGGACATTCCTCTAGTCTGAGGCTGCATTCTCTGGTCTTAGATTCTCCCACCATAGAGAACATCCTCTCCACATACACTCTATCAAGGCCTTTCATCATTCAATAGGTTTTAATGAAGTCAACCTCATTCTTCTGAATTCTAAAGAATACAGGCCCAGAGCCATCAAACTCTCTTCAGATGACAAGCCATTCAATTTTGGAATCATTTTTGCGACCCTCCTTTGAATCCCTTCCAGTTTCAGCACATCTTTTCTAAGATAAGGGGCCCAAAACTGTTCATAATAGTCCAAGTGAGGCCTCACCAGTGCTTGATAAATTCTTTGACCAGTGACCAATCTGCACTTGTGATTGATTTACAAGAGCAAATTAAAGGAAGTCAGGGACAAGTGCAGCAGTTGCAGTCTGAGAGAACAGAGTGGGGATCTTGAGACATTAGCGCTTCGAGGCTTCAACAAAGAGAAACTTCAGTCAGACGAAGCAAAGGCAAGGAAAGCTCTAGGTTAAGTTCTTTTTTTCCCTTCCCTTCTGCTCAGCTAGGATAGTAGAGATGCCAGGTAAATTAGTTGAACGCTCCTCTTGTGTGAAGGCAGGGAGACCTCCAGTATCCCTGTGACTACAGCTGTGAGAAGTTCGTCCAGGAGCAGCTTCTAACAATCTACATTGAGGAGCTGGTCTGGAACTGGATGAACTCAAGATCAGTTGGGAGGCTGAAGGGGCGATAGGCAGGCCATATAAAGAGGTAGTTACACCCAAGGTGCAGGACACAAATACTGGGTGACAGTCAGGAGGGGGAAAGGGGTTAAGGAGCCAGTGAAGAGTACCCTTGTGGGTACTCCTCAACAACAGGTATATAACTTTGGATTCTGGTGGGGGAGTGTTAACCTTACAAAGGGAAGTCACAGCGGTCGAGTATCTGGCATTGAGTCGGGCTCTATGACTCACAAGGGAAGGGGGGAGAAAGGCATGCTGAGAAGATAGTGGATTCATTAGTTAGGGAAATGGATCGTGCCCTCAGCATTTTTAACTGGGAGGGTGAACACCCAGATGTCATGGTCCATGTAGGTACCAATGACATGGGTAGGACAAGAGACGAGGTTCTGCGGAGGGAGTTCAGGGAGTTAGGGGAGAAGTTTAAGGGCAGGACCTTCAGAGTTAGTGATTTCATGATTGCAACCCATGCCACTTGCTAGAGAGGCTAGAACTAGGAAGATTATACAATTTAATACGTAGCGAAGGAGTTGGCGTAGGAGGGAAGGCATACAAATCTTTGATCATTGGGATCTCTTCCAGGGAAGGTCAGACCTGTACTGAAGGAACTGTTTGCATCTGAACTGGATGGGGGTGGGGGGGGGGGGGGTGGTGGAGACTAATATCCTAGCAGGAAGTTTTGTTAATTCGACATGGTGGAGTTTAAGTTAGAGTTGCAGGGGGATGGGGACCAGAATACCAGAACAGCGTGGAGGCAGATGTTGGTAAGACCTTGGACAAAGTTAGGAATCAAATGTTTGAGCATGGTGCTACTGGTGTCCTGAGCTGCCTGTATTTCAATGCAAGAAGTATCACAGGCAAGGTGGATAATATTGCTGCAGGTGAGGTAGCTGGTTTACAAACAGAAGCAATGTGTAGTGAGGAGAGGCTGATTGATGATAGAGCACAATTGCACTCAACAGGATGAGTTGCAACATAAAACACGGACAAAATCTGATATCTGATGGATAGGGGAATCAAGGGATATGGGGATAAGGCAGGGACTGGGTATTGATAGTGAATGATCAGCCATGATCTCAGAATGGCGGTGCAGACTCGAGGGGCCGAATGGTCTACTTCTGCACCTATTGTCTATTGTCTATTGTCTAAAATTGAGAAGAGTAAATTCAGAACTGAAAGTGTTATAATTGAATGCACACAGTATACAGAATAAGGTAGGTGAACTTGTAGCATAGGTGCAGACTGGCAGGTATGATGCTGAAGGCATCACTGAATCATGGCTAAAAGAAGATTAGAGCTGGGACTTAATGTCCAAGAATACATGTTGTATCAAAAAGACAGGCAGGAAGGCAGAGGGGGTAGCATTGTTTTGTTGTTAAAAAAATGAAATCAAATCAATAGAAAGAGGTGACATGGTGTCAGAAGGTGTTCAATCATTGTGTATAGAGCTAAGGAACCGCAAACCTAAAAAGACCCTGATGGGAGTTGTATTCAGACCCAAACAGTAGTAAGGATGTCTCTACAAATTACAACAGGACATAGAAAATGTATGCCATAAGGGCAATGGTACAGTAGTCATGGGGGACTTCAACATGCAGGTGGATTTGGAAAATCAGATTGGTTCTGGATTCGAGGTAGGTGAATTTCTGGAGAGCCTAAGAGATGGCTTTCTAAAGCAGCTGATGATTGAGCCCATTGGGAATTGGCTGTTCTGGACTGGCTGTTGTGCAATGAACCAGAATTGATTAGTGAGCTTCAGGTAAAAGAACCCTTTGGGGAAAGTGATCATAATATGATCAAATTTAACCTGAAATTTAAGAAGGAGAAGCTAATGTCAGATGTATCAGTATTCCAGTGGAGTAAAAGGAATTACAGAGGCATGAGAAAGGAGTTGGTCAGAGTTGACTGAAAAAGAAGACTGGAAAGGATGATGGCAAAGCAGCAATGGCTGGAATTATTGGAAGCAATTCCAAAGGCACAGGATATATACATCCCAAAGGGAAAGAAGTATTCTAAAGGAAAAATGACACAGTCATGGCTAACAGGGGAGGTCAAATCAGGAACATAAAATCATAAGAAATAGGAGCAGGAGTAGGCCATCTGGTCTGTTAAGCCTGCTCTGACATTCAATAAGATCATGGCTGATCTGGCCATGGACTCATCTCCACCTACCTCCCTTTTCCCCATAACTCTTAGTTCCCCTACTATACTAAAATCATTTCATTTCAGAGGACCTGTCCTGGGTCCAGCATTTAAGCGCTATTACGAAGAAAGCACAGCAGTGCGTCCGCTTTCTCAGAAGTTTGCGAAGATCCAGTATGTCATCTAAAACTTTGAGAAATTCTTTAGATGTGTGGTGAAGAGTATATTGACTGGTTGTGTCATAGCCTGGCATGGAAACACCAATGCCCTTTAGTGGAAAAGTCTATTAAAAGAAGTGTATATGGCCCAGTCCATTATCGGAAAAGCCCACCTCACCATTAAACTCAACTACATGGAGTGCTGTCGCAGGAATACTGCATCCATCATCAAAGACTCCATCATCCAGGTGATGCTCTCTTCTTGCTGTAGCCATCAGGAAGAAGATACTGGAGCTTCATGACCCACACCAGTGGCTCAGAAAAGATGTGCTGGCATAGAAGGAGGTCCAGAGAAGGCTCACTAGAATGATACAATGAATGAAAGTGTTAATGTAGATGGCATTGGGCCTGTAATTGCTGGGGTTTTGAAGAATGAGGGACATTCTCATTGCTAACTATCAAATATTGAAAAGACTGGATAGAGTGGACATGGAGGGGATGTTTCCTTTAGTGGGTAAGACTAAAGCATAAGGGAACAGCCTCAGAATAGAGGGGATCCATTTACAGCAGAGAAGAGGAGGCACTTGTTTACCCTTTGAGCGCTGAATGTGTGGAATTCATTGCCACGGATGGCTATGGAGGTCAAATTGAGAATACTTAAGTGGAAATTTGTAGGTTCTTGATGGCAAGCACACAAAAAAGTTGAATTAACTGACTTGAGAATTGAATCCCAAACTTCATCGGACAGAGGAAAATTTGAATCATGCTCCCAGGCAGTTTTAATTTTGTCAAAGGGAGCTCACCTCAAAATCACTAACATTGCAAATAGTGGATATTAAATCTTTACCCAATGGGTTCATATGAAGAAACAAGTCCACAACATTTTTATCGGGTACCTCAGGAAAGTTTAGTATTAAATTAAATTTACTAATTTGGAGATATCTGAAGAAATGAGTGTTGGGTAGATTGAACTTTACCAGACAGTTGTTCAAAAGTTGCAAAGCAATTGTCAATGAAAAGATCTTCAAAGCACCTAATGCCCTTTCTGTGCCAGTCTTTAAATGTAAAATCCTGCATAGAAGGCCGAAAAAGATGATTATATAGAATAAGACTAGAGAGACAGAAACCATGAAGACCATTATATTTTCTGAACTGAGCCCATATTCTCAGAGTGTGTCTGATAACAGGATTAACAATTGGTTTAGGCAGATGGCAAGGAAGTGCGCATCCAAGAAGCGCGGAAATGGAGAAATTCTTATAAGAGTTCAACTCCATTCCCCTCCACATTGCAACCCATATACCTAGTTGCTACCTGGAACCTAACCCTCTGATTGCTCTTTTCGGCACCTCGGGAGAAGGTGACAGGCATCTGAGTCCGACTAAACGTTGTACATTGTCTTTTGCCTCTCTTTTGGCCAGAAGCGCAGTCCTTCTTAGATGGAGAGAGGTTGCCCCACCCACTCATGCTCAACGGTTCAGAGACATTATGTCCTGCTTCAACCTTGAAAAGATTCATTATTCATTTCTTAATTTGGACATAGAGTTCCAAAAGGTGTGGGGACCTTTTCTTGAATATTTTCATAATTCCCATTTAGATTAAGGGTTCATCCCTCATTTTTTTTTTGCATCTAAATCCTTTACTTCCAGCTTCTTTTGGTTAAAATATATGTTTTTTTTGTGTGTAAACATATTATAGCTCAGGTAGTAGGCAATATACCTTCTTTTTATAAATACAGCTCTGTGGTGATAAAAGTTCTGATTAACTTTTCTATATATCGTAAGGTTGGCTTGGAGTTGGGTAGTGGAAGGGTGGGGTGGTAACTAACTTTATATAATTCTGCTATGGGTGCTTTTCCTTAACTGTTATGAACTGTACATTTGATATGTTTGTTTTGCACTGTATAAACCTCTTTTTTGTTGTTGCATTGTAGAAACTTATAAAAAAATTAATAAAAAAGACTGGATGAGATAGAGTTTGACAGATGTGTTCAGGGAAATTTATTTTATCAACATATAGAGATATCCATATAGAGAGAATGCGATACTAGATCTCTAATTAGGAAATGAGATAAGGCAGAAGTTTGTACAGGGAAATTCTTTGCATCTAGTGATCATAATGTCAATTTTGGCATTATGGCAATGCTTCACCTACAAATCTGCTGGGGTCGTCTAGTGTATCTGGTGCTCCCAATGTGGCCTCCTCTACATTGGTGAGACCCATTGTAAATTGGGGGACCGCTTTGTCGCACAACTGTGGTCCATTCTCCGGAAGTGGAGTTTCCCGGAGGCCGAACAATATAATTCCCATTCCCATTCCTGTTCTGCATGTGGGCCCATGACCTCCTCTTATGCCACAATGAGGCCACCATCAGGATGGTGGAGCAACAAATATTTCATCTGGGTAGCCTCCAACCTGGTGGCATGAATATCGATTTCTCCTACTGGTAAAATACTTCCCCCCACCCTCTTAAATTCCCCATTCAGGCCTCTTAACTGGTCTCACCTAACACCTCCCTTAGATGCAGCTCCTCCTTCCCTTTATTCTATGGTCCACTCTTCTCTTCTATCAGATTCCTTCATTTTCAGCCCTTTACCGTTCCCACCACATGGCTTCACCAATCACCTTCTAGCTATCCATCCCCTCCCCCAACCTTTTTATTCTGGTGTTTTCCCCCTTGCTTTTCAGTCCTGAAGAAGGGCCTTAGCCGGAAATGTTGACAGTTTCTTCATCTCCATGGATACTGCCCGATTTGCTGAGTTCCTTCTGCATTTTGTGTACAATAATTTGGGTACAGCATCCGTTGTATTTCTTGTGTTTATAATGCTAATGGTTTAAGATAATTTTGGAGAATGATAGGTCTTGTCTTCGGTTTGAGATTCTAAATTGGGAAAAGATCAATTTTGGTGGTCTCAGAAAGCATCTGGGATAGGCTGATTTTAGACAAAGGTGTTCTTGTTAATTGACAGGCCTTCAAAAGGGAAATTTGGAGAGTACAGAGTTTGTATGTTCCTGTCAGAACAAAAGGCAATGATGACAGGTTTAGGAACCCTTGGTTTCTAAGAGATATTGAGGCCAAAATTAAGAAGAAGGACAAACTCCATACCCAGTATAGGCAGAAAGAAGCAAATGAGATACTTGAGGAGTTTAAGTTATGCAAGAGAATACTTAAGAAGGAAATAGGAGGGCTAATAGAAGGCATGAGGTTGCTCCGGTAGACAAGGTGCAGGAGAATCCCAAGGGCTTCTACAGATATATTAAGAGCAAAAGGATAGCAAGGAACAAAATTGGTCCTCTGGAAGATCAGAGTTGATATATATGCATGGGCCAAATGAGATGGGGGAGATCTTAAGTGGACTCTGTGCACCTCTATTTACACAGGTGATGGACATAGAGTCTATAGAAGTGAGGAAAAGCAGCAGTGAGGTCATAGGATGTATATAGATCACAGAGGAGGAAGTGTTTCCTATCTTTGGCCCATCTAGTCCATGCCGAATTGGCCATGCAAAAACCAAGAGTTGAAGACGCGAGTTATCGGGATATGCTGCATAGTTTAGGACTTTATTCAATAGAGCATATGAAGATGAAGGACATTTGAAAGAGGTATTCAAAATTATTAGCAGTAGAGACAGGTTAAATGCAAGCAGGCTTTTCCCACTGAGAATGGGTGAGACTAGAACTAGAAGTCATGTGTTAAGGGTCAGAGGTAAAATGTTTGAGGAAACATGAGGGGGAATCTTTTCATTCAGAGGGTGTGAGAGTGTGGAATGAGCTGTCAGCAGAAGTGGATGTGGGTTCAATATCAATATTTTAGAATAATTTGAATATGTGCCTGGATGAAAGAGGCAGGTGTCCATTGAAGAGACTAAGCAGAATAACAATTCGGCATGGACTAGATGGGCCAAACAGTCTGTTTCTATGCTGTAGTGTTCTATGATTCTATGACTGACCAGAACAGCTGGTCTATCCTTATCTGGTTTGCTTTTTATAACGTCAAAGTATTCCATTGCTAATGTAATGTATAATCTTTTTTCATAAAGTCATGTTGACTCTTCCTAATTCTAGTATTATTTTCCAGGTAACATATTACCACTTCCCTGGTAATACAACAGAACTTTACTTTTATTGCTCAAGGCAATGAGATTGTAGTGCTATGCCAGTCCATGCAAAACAAATATTTACACTGCATTTTACAATAGTTTCCATTATATGCCCTGCTGTTCATATTAGGCTATCTACCTTTTTCCCTTTGTCTTAAATAGTATGGTTATATTTGCTACCTTCCAATCCATTGAAACCACCTAGAAATTATTAAAGTTTGAAAGATTACAACCAGTGCTGTCAAATCTCCATACTTTCAAATCTCTGGGATGCATGCCATCAGATCCTAGTAATTCATTGCCTTTATGTCCCATTAACTTTTCTCATCACAGTTTCTTTACTGTCTTCATTCATTCTAGGCCTGCAGTACTCGTCTGTTTTAGAAAGTTTTCTATGTCTTGTTCTTTGGTTACAGGTACAAAATATTTGTTTAATTCCTTTGTTATTTCATTAATCGTATTGTCTTGTCTGCTCAGTCCATGAGGAATCCAGGTTAAGTTTATCATACCTTTTCACTTTTTACCTTTCAACAGATGCTCTTCAATCTATTTTTCTGCTTGTTTGAGGTCATATACTTCTTTTAGTTTCCTGATCAATAACTTGATTATCCTTTAATGAATGCTGGAATTTCTCCAGTGTTCAGACATACTGCGTGTTTTTCGGCAGTGTTATAAGCTTTGATCCAAAAATACCCTTAAATTATCTTGTTAGCCATGGCTGAACCACTTTTTATGTTACATTATATAACTCTTCAAAAGTCAAGCATTGACACATTCACATTCATAGTGATTACATCAGTATGAGGTAATCACATCTCTCATCTTATGGCTTTATAAGTTGCTTTATAAGTTGCTTTCTTAGGATTAACATTTTAGATTACTTTCAATCTTTATTTAAAATTCTGACATCATACGATCATTGGTCCCTAAGCAATTTCATAACATTCAGAAGTATTTGCTCTTCTATCTGGAAAACCATCTCTTATATGCTTCAAGAATTCAACATTCTCAGGTTTACTACTAATTTTGTTTACCCAACCAATGTGCTATATGGAAGTTCTAAATACAGAAAATCATTGATTATGCTACCGAAATAGAATCGGAATCAGGGTCAGGTGTATTATCACTGGCATTTGTCATGAAATTTGTTAACTTAGCAGCAGGAGTACAATTCAATACATGATAATAAGAAAATCAATTACAGTACGTATATATATATGTACATAAATAGTTAAATTAAAAATAGTGCAAAACAGAATTAATACAAAAAGTGTTCATGGATTCAATATCTATTTGGAAATCGTGTGGCAGAGGGGAAAAGGGGAAGAAGGTGTCTTGAATCACTGAGTGTGTATCTTCATGCTTCTCTGCCTCTGACCTGATGCCAACAATGAAAAGAGGGCATGTCCTAGGTGACGGGGGTTCTCAATAATAGATATCCCTTTTTGAGGCGCTGCTTCTTGAAGATGTCTTGGATACTACAGAGGCTAGTACCCAAGATAGGGCTTACTAATTTTACAACTTTCTTTCGGTCCCATGCTGGGCAGTGATGCAGCCTATCAGAATGTTCTCCACAGTACATCTATAGAACTGTTTGAGTATTTTAGGTGACAAACCAAATCTCTTCAAACTCTTAATGAAATATAGCTGCTGTCTTGCCTTCTTTATACTGTAGCTGCATCGATATGTTGATTGCAAGGTTGTTGCTGTGACACTACTCAGCTAGCTGGCATTTCTTGCTCCTGTATGCTGTCCTATCTCCTTCTGAGATTCTACCAACAATGGTTGTATCATCAACAATTTTTTAATGGCATTTGAGCTATACCTAGCCCACAGTCATGGGTATAGAGGGAGTAGAGCATTGAGCTAAGCACACACCCTTGAGGTGCATCAGTTTTGATAATCAGCGAGGAGGAGATACTATTACCACAGACTGTGGTTTTCTGATTAGGAAGTCATTAGAAAATAGATTAGGAAATGCACATAGTGTCCACTTTATTAGGCACCTCCTGTAGTTAATAAAATGGCCTCTGAATGTATGTTCACAGTCTTCTGCTGCTTTGCCCATCCCTTTCAAGGTTCAATGTGTTGTGCATTCAGAGATGCTCTTTTGCACACCACAGTTGTAATGCATGTTTATTTGAGTTACTGTTACCTTCCTATCAGCTTGAACAAATCTCACCATTCTCCTCTGACCTCTCTCATTATCAAGGCGATTTTGCTCATAGAACTGCCACTCACAGGATGATCTTTTGTTTGTCACTCCATTCTCTGTAAACTCTAGAGACTGTTCTGCATTAAAATCCCAGGAGAGCGGTGGATTCTGAGATACTCAAACCCTTTCTGTCTGGCACCATCAATCATTACAGTTAGATCACAATCCTTCCTCATTTTGATGTTTGTTCTGAACAACAACTGAACCTCTTCACCATGTCTACCTGCTTTTATGCCCTGAATTGCTGCCACATGATTGGCTGATTAGATATTTGCATTAATGGGCAGGTGTACAGGAATACCTAATAAGCTGGCCACTGAGTGTATATTGACTGATATTAATCAACACAATGTTTGCATAAGCTGCCATGTATTCCAAGGATTAAACTGCAAGATGCAGGTGACAATTGCAACTAGATCTGAGTTGGTTGTCAGCTCAAGTGAGAGATTAACATTTGTAGAATCAAACTGATCTGAGTTTCTTTTAACATTAAATTATGAAACTTGCTTCAGTTTGTTGCAGTTGCTGCTAAGAATAATTGAACAAGAAAAATGAATGCCAGAAGGCAAGCAGAGATAATTGACTATTTTGATTTATGACTTGCTTGCAATAACATACGGTAATTGTTGATACCGGTTTAACCTGTTACTGTATCTTGTTGCTATTTTATTGTAGTTATTCCTTGTTTAACTCACTCTAAGGTAAGGGGAGTATAGTTTGTTTAAAGCCATTAAAATAAAGTTTTTTTCTTAATTCTATTACTCGGTTGTGTTTTTGTTGATGTACTTTATAGTAATTTATTGATGATATAATGTGCAAAAGTAAGAACATTTAGATATAATTAAGTCTTTCAGAAAATATTTCATGATATTTTAATATTTTGATGCAGTGAAACCCCCAGTAGTTCTTCAGTTTGTCAATTTTATTGTGTAGTAACATTTCCTTCCTTCGTGCAGTTAAGTTTCTTATTACTAGATGTAAAATACTTCATATGGGCAAGGGCAGCCTTTTTACAATAATGGATTAGCAATAGTAGAGAAGGAAAAAAGCAACACCAAGTTACAGGACTCATTAGTAGAACATTAAGTTTATGAGAGGCATTCATTTAATCTGATTGGTATTGTTGAGATTTTTGATAAGTGAATGGGCACCACATGGAGTAAACTGAGGGGCTCTCTCTTGACACATTACATCAAGGTGAAGGAATTATAAATGCTAATTTTGTAAATTACAATTTGGGCAGAAGATGACTACAAGGCATTAAAATACCAATAAATTACATGTTGTAAAATGAGTTATAATCAAAGATGTTAAAATGTCAAATTAGTTGATTTTTATGATTAGTTGATTAGTTCCCCCATTTAAAAAGACAGGAACTAATTGTGAGTAATTTTCCAAGGCAGGAAATTCAAGCTAAAATGGGAGATGTTAAAAATACCAAATCTTCTTTGTCATCAGTTTGCTGAATGTATTAGATTCTGGTGGAAACATGGAAGGAAACATTCAAGGTTCCAGATTTAAGATTGTTTACTGTCATTCTTCAGTACACAAGGGTAAAGGAGAATGAAATTATTGTACTTAGGGAACAACGGAAACACAAGGGAAAATGAAACACTTCTAAGGTCTGGTGCTGTTCTCCAGTATTTCAAACAAAATATCCCCCTACTGACTATTCCAGAGTTATTAACTGTGGCCTTACTGGTATTAGCTCCATTTCTTCTGTTAAGATCTGACAGATTGAACAAAAGGAACAGGTGGTGATACTAGGAGTTACTCTGAAGGTCTTCAGTCTAGTCATCATTTGTCACCCGTCTGCCAGTTTAAGTTGTGAGGAATGCAAAAATCCGATGTACTGTGCTCCTAGTTCTTCTAATACTGTTCCTCAACAGTCAATGTGTAGAAATTTAAATTGGCATGGATGGAAATTTATGTTACATAAAGAAGTATAATATGATGTATGCCTGTATATGAAAAGCTTTTGTTTGTTACCATGAATAGCACATGCTAGCCTTGAATTAATCAGCAGATCAGATACTATCCATGGAGGAAGAGGAACTTCAACGAGTGAATATTGCAGGCCGATGATTGTTTTTTGGAACCAGGAGAAACCAATGTGGAGATCCCTGCGTTTATCATTTTAGTGCCTCCCTTTACTGATGTTTGTATTTCTGTCCTCAAGATTTGTCTGTTCACTGAACGCTGTTGTTACAAAATAATGCATTCTGGGTTGGGAGAGAATACTTGACAGCAAACAGCCAGATTTTCAATTTAGAGGCACTGTTCATGCTCCAGAAGTTGCCATTGTTTGTTTTAATATGCTGCCATCATCAGATTTGTTCCTCCTTTTGATAAACTACTTTGTTAATTCTTGGTGAATCATGTTATACAAGCTATTTGAGATCCTCACAAGCTTGCAGTATGGTTGTCTTCCATCATGGCAACGTTGCTGATCTTAAAAAAATATTTAATGCTTGCAATCATTGTATCACAATGATGTGACACTAAATGGCAGTGCACCTCTTACTTCAGATTCACTGTATAATCAGAGTAACCACTTAAGCTTTCACTGGTACTTCATCTTTAAAGACCATATGTTATTTTCTATTGCATTTGAATTTATTCTACTGATGACTGCATTGAGTGCTTAGAAAGACCATGTAACCTGAAAGTTTAATATGCTGGCTGTTTTCATTTATTCCTTTTTAATAGTAATTTTTGTTTGATATTTATCATATCAAACACACAAACAGAAACAGACCTCTCCATCCACCATATCTATGCTAATCATTAAATGTTAGCCATACTAATCCCACTTACCAGCACTTGGTCCATAACTTACTGTGCCAGCCTGACTGGCAAGGCCAGCATTTATTGCCTATCCCTAATCTCCTAAGAAGCTGATGAGCCATCTTTTTTGAAATGCCGCCTCCATTGTGTGTTTGAGTGGAGAACTTTAGGATCTCATCCCTGCAAAGACATGGGAATGCTGTCAGGATGGTATGTGATGTGGACCCATTAGTATGTGTTCCTTGAATAGTGTTTCAGTGGATAGTGCTACTGTTTGAGGGCATCCTGGTAAGATCTATTTTCATGTTTCCCCAGGGTTGATAATGCACGATAGGTCTCCAACACACTTCATTGTATCTGGGTGTCTCGGAAATGGGTACAGAGTGCTATAACACACTTGAAAAACTCAATAACTGAAACACAAAGGAACTTAGAAGCTCCAAACAAGCCTAGCTTTGATGATATGATTATTTTACAATGCTGCTTGACTGTCTATAAGGATAAGGTATGCACTTGTTGAAAAAAAATTGAAAAAATATTGTTGATATTTTTGTTCCCTAGAAAAGAAAAATATTTGTGCTCAATTTCCTCTTGTAATGAGATGAATTCACATTAAATATACATTGGTAGAAAAAACTCTGGAGAGATTAAATCAAATCCAGTATCAGTACAAAGACATATTTAGAAATAATGGGCAAGAACTCTGATAAGTACATACCGTATATTACTAAAATTTGTTGATAGGCACTACTGCATGCTCATTATTTTTCACATCCCACATTAATCAACAAAGATTATATGGCTCTTCAGTAATTATTGAGGTTCAAATTATCATCAATTCATTCAACTAAACTTTATTGTTCCTCTTCAAACTGCATGATTCTATGACATGCTGAAACAGTCAATACCATGTGTTTTAGTCCATTTGCAATGTAGATAGGATTCTTCAAAGGAAATAGAATGGCAAGAACTATTTCTAATTCCCCAGCTAGAGCACCTTTGGTAAACAGTAACACGATCATTGTGAGCAGTGGAATCATGAATGCATTCTCTTTCAGTGTAATTATACTGGAGATTCACTGAGGAGTCAGTGCTGCTTCTCCAAAAGTTAACCAGTGACTAAAACCTAACTGCTCCAATGTCCCAACCCATTAAAGGCCGGAGAACTCCGTCTCCTCTGACAGCAACTTCACCAGGACCACAGGACTGCTGTGGAAGCTGAACTGCAGTCAGCTTGGAACGTAAAGAAGTTATACAAGTTCAAGTTCATTGTCATTCAACTATATACCTGTATTCAGCTGAATGAAACAATGTTCCTCAGGGACCAAGGTGCAAAACGTATATCACATATAGCATATAAAGTGATATTAACACAATAATGTTAACAGAGAGAACGTTTTCTGTAGATGTACAAGTTGACATAAAGTGCATATATAACATATAGTTAAATATACACAGTATAATGCTACTGATGCTGTCATAAATAAAGTGTACTGGGTGGAAGCAGCTTGTCCAGAAGTCTCACAGTCTGGGGGGAAGAAGCTGTCACCCAGCCTAACACACCTTGGTCTGATAGTGCAGGTACCTTCTGCCTGATGGTAGGAGGCCAAAGGAATTATGAGACAGATGGAGGGGTCCTTGACAGTGCTGAGGGCTCTGCAGATACAGTGCTTCTGGATATGCCATTGAATGAATCAAGTTACCTGTGGCATTATGGTACATATGTGGGGTATTAAAGCTCAAGAATGATTTACTACCTTCTTGCAGAATTTGTCAACATGCCACTTGCTATCCTTTCAATATCCTGGAAAAGTTGTTTTTCTATGCTTGAAAATGTTGGCAAGATGTTGTCCAAGCTTTGAGTTTCTCAGTTTGAAGTTTCATCATATTAACCACCCACACCCTTCAGCACTTGATTTTTCTTTTGGGTGTCTGTTATCCAGTAATAAGCAAACATTTATCTGTTTAAAGTTGTGTGTTCAGTAGATTTCAATGCAGGCAACATCATTCATATAGACACAAACACCCTTAACCCCACAATAATTCAGGTTTGGATTGTAAACTGTCAAGAGGTTACATCAATTACGACATAAAGTGTGTTACTCTTATATTCTGTTGGACCACTTGATGCATTTACTGAATACTCTTGGAAAGAAAGACATCAATTTTATCTGAATTACTTGCTCCCGTTGCATCTGGTGACACAAACATTACCTCAAAGGATAGCCATTAGTTATAATAGTACTTCATCATTGCTATCAAATTATATTTCATTTTCTTTAGAGTCAGCTTCAACTCAAATTACAATGGTTGCAACTAAATATAGTTTGCACAGGATGACCTCAATAATCATATCTTAAACCTCTTGGATTCTGAATAAGAATACAAGACCAACATTTGTTTGTCTTTTTGTTTTTGTTTTCAATTTTAGTTGATTTTCTATACAGTTTTCATTCGTTCATACTTGTGGCAATTTTGATTTCCTTTCAAAACTTCAGTAATTTGCTTTGAATTACTCCACCTTCATTTGTAAAACTGCAACAATTCCTCAGTTTAATATGACCAAGTTATTTCAAATAATTATCATTGAGAGTTTCGAGACAGCTTTTGCCTAGAGGACAGGTTTGCTTGACCTTGATAATGAAGACGTGTGACTTGATCCGTAACATTCAAAGAAAGATTACTGATTGAAAACAATTATTGCAAAGTAAAAATTAGGAAGAGAAAAACTGAAATAAAAACAGAGGATGCCAGAAGTCAGATATTGTCTGCAGGTAGAGAAAAATACAGAGAATCTTTCAGATTGATAACATTAACATTCTGTTTTCCTGCTTTATATGTAAAAATCAATTCAACTGATTTTAAGTGAGCTAAACTCTCACTATGTGACTTGATCAAGTGATGGCTTTAAGGTTAATGCTCCTCTTAGACCATAAGACCATAAATTCAGCACATCGAGTGTGCTCCATCATTCTATCATGGCTGATCCCGGATCCCACTCAACACCGTACACTTGCCTGTTCACGATATACTTTGATGCGCTGACTGAATCAGGAAATACTGGAAGCAATATCAATCAGGGAAGAAAGTGTTCTACCAAGACTACCAAGTAGATCTGTTGGTAAATAGAGAAGTCCTCACTGGAGGTTGCGGCACAAACTTCTGCTGAATGGAGCAGCTGCTGCACGTTGGGGTTCCTCATGAAATACAGTGGAACAGCACAGGCTGGGACATCCTCCCACTCAACCTGAGCCAAGTGAAGTGGATGTCTGGACAGTGAGCTCAATGTGAGAAAATGGGTGCCAAGAGGAAGGTATGTAAAGCATTTATTTAATTTAATTATGCTAACTTTAGTATCAAAAATGTGGGTTTACATTTTTAACTTCAAATGTTCTCACTATGTTGATTTTCCTCATTTTTTTTTAACTTTGGAAGCATTGAGAATGATTAGGGATGATTGTGAATGGCAGAAATTTAAACACTAGGGTGTGACAACCTATGAGCCAGGAGTGGAAAGTGGGCTGGGATCTCACTGCTATTATCACTGGATTTGTCACTGCAGCATATAATTCCTATTATTAACAAACTGATTATGTTGATAAAATAGTTTTAGAAGGGTAAGGGCCAAATGAAGGCAAGTGTGACTAGCTCAGTGGTACATTTTTGTCAGCATGATCAAATTGGGCTGAAAGGACTACTTCTGTTGCATAAATTTATGAACCGATGACTAAATCTTTAAGTTGATCCATGCAAAACATATGATGATTTAAGAAAGAAGAGTAATTTCACTTTTAGCTTTATTTTGGAATGTCTTTGAAAATGTACTCCCTCATTTTTCTAATTATTGTCTTTTTCATTCTTGAGATTTTGAGTCTGTGATTAACATATTACTCTCGCGGCATGCTCTAGGCTGTCATTAATGCTTCTTGAAGCTCATTATCAGGAAGTACCAGAAGCCATTCCTATATGATTCTTTCTATTTTCCATCTGATTTTCCCATCCCATGGGAAAAGATGATGATACCTTTCATCCTTGCCATAGCTCACGTGCATTGCTAAATGCAACATGTGCCTTAGTAGATTACAGTTGAGCTTCTTTTTTTGAGAATGTCCAGAAAAGAGCCAGATGTTTGACATTGTGTAGAATCTGTGATGTACTGGATTTGATCCATACCTCAGGGGTTGGAAATTACCTTGTCCTATGATTACATATTTTTCTGCACATCTTGATCAGCACAGATGGAGAAATGATTCTTTACTTGTTTAGAATTTTTAAGTAGTTCCACATGGATGCATTGAAATTTATCTTACCAAGTATTTGAAAATTACTTATAAAACTTTTAGTATCTCACACCATTGTAGTATGCACAATCACAGATTACTATTTTTGAATTCCTTGATGGATTTTCATTACAATCAGTAACTCTTGTGTGCCCAGTGAAACTAGATCTTGTGAATTCCCACTGGTATGATTCCCGGACTATAAAGGATTTAAACCCCATGTGCCTGTTCTGTTTTTCATAAAGATCACAAATCTTACTTTTTAGAGCAACTTTCTTGCATTAACTCAGTATCCCCTAATGTGTACTCACTATATTTCTTGCCAGCATATTTCTTGAAATACTTACTGTACTTTTGTTTCATCCAGCATTTACATTAGTTTTAAAATACAAAATGAAATAAAATAGCATTTTCAACAAAAAGTTAAGAATATTTGTTTGCAATGACATTCTTTTAACTTTATAATTATGTAAGACCATAAGATATAAGAGAATAATTAGGCCATTTGGCCCATCAATTCTGTTCTGCCATTTCATCATGGCTGATCCATTTCCCTCTCAGCCCCAA
Source organism: Hypanus sabinus (assembly GCF_030144855.1). NCBI lineage: Eukaryota > Metazoa > Chordata > Chondrichthyes > Myliobatiformes > Dasyatidae > Hypanus > Hypanus sabinus. Next base: position 41,321,151 of record NC_082728.1, on the reverse strand, counting down.
TCTCCTGCCTTCTCCCCCAACCCTTCATGCACTGACTAATCAAGAATCTATCAACCCCTGCCTTAAATGTACCCAATGTCTTAGCCTCCACAGCCACCTGTGGCAACGTATTATTACTAATTGTACACCACGCTTAAAGTGTAGTCCACTCACTATTTTGTACAGCTGCAACAAGAGAATTGTACATATGCAAGAAATAAACGTAGCATCTTCACAAATATAATTTATAAGATATTTGCAAATACCAGGGGTATTTTCAGATTGGGAGGATATATACTGCAGGGGTGACCACTCAACAGTCTCAACAGCTTTCAACCTCAGTCAACTATTTGGATGAAGGAACTGAATGTAATGTGTCCTCGAGTGTCAACGTTAGAAAGTTGGGTGAGAGGGTGAACTGTGAAGAGAATGCAGAGAGCTTTCAGAGATTTCAAGCAGTCAAAGTGAATGGGTGAAGACATGGTAAAAGGAATATTTTGTGAACAACGTGAAGGTCATCCACTTGGAATGAGCACAGAAGACTAGATTTTTTTTAAATGATGAAAAATTGAAAGGTGCTGGTGATCAAAGGGGCTTGGATGTAGGTGAACATGAATCACTGAAATTCAGCGTGCATTTTTAAAAAAAAATTAGAAAAAAAACAGGCCTTTATTGCGAGAGAACATGAATACATGAATGAAGAGATCTGACTGCGATAATAGAAGACTTCAGCGAAGCCACTTCTGGAATATTGTATCTCCCTAAAATGGGATGAAGAGACTGTTGGTTCACCAAATTGACTCTTGGAATTGAAATTATCCTGTAAGAAGTAATCAAGGAGACCTAGCAGTACTCTACTGTTCAGTTGAAAAGGAGGGGCAGCATTATTTCAATGAAATGTACACTATTGCTTAGGTGATCAACAAGGTCAATATGCAATGTTGTGCAAATAAAAAGCATTTCAGGATGTATATTGTATACATTTCTCTGACATTAAATTTAACCTTTGAACCTTTGATGTTTTATCTAGCAGATATGATTGGAACCAGGGTTTACAGCCTCAAGATAAGAGATTAGCTATTCAGGAACACAATGTCAAGTTCATTCCTTCATCCAGATTATAAAGAATCTTTAGAATTCTTTACTCAGTAGGGCTGAGGAAGGTCAGAACTGGGTATGTTCAAGACAGAGTCAGATTTTTAGATCAAGAGATATGAGTTTGTGGAGCTGAGTTAAAATGTCAGATATGACCTTAATGAATGTTTCTATTTATACTTTTATTAATATACATTTAAGTTAATGATGAAGAATATTGCTAATATTTAAATTGCAAAAGCAAATTTCAAATACACTGTGGATCAATTTATATCCCTGATTAATTTATACCATCAAAAGAGATGGGAACACCAAAGTTATGGAATGTAAGTTGAGCTATGTAACTGGTGAATGCAGAGCCTGGACATAAACTAAGGACTGTAATTTTAAGTGAGCAATGTTAATGCAATTTATCCTGCAGTTCCAGACAGCATCAAGCATATAAATATCCTTTTGGTAAAGTAAACTTAGGAGTAAATTCAGCAAAAAAAAAACACCATCTGAGGTTTTCAAATAAATTCAGTGGCTGGAAATCCAGTTCTAAAGCTTACTAAGATTTTGTTTATGCCAAAACCTCAGTTCACTTTAGTGCTGTCATTTGTTTAGACTACAGTGGCAGGCTAATAATACAGTGTAGACCAAAGCTATTACCCTACTTCCCTAACAGTAGATCAAATGTAAATCTCTGAGAGCCATTGTAGTTCTTCTATTCACTACTGCCATCAATAAGAGTGACAATATATTGCAAACTTTAAATTGGTAAATGCAGCCCATTCAAGTGAAACCTCAATCTCCTTACGTAATTCAAACAACAGTTGTAGAATTGGAGAGGGGTTCCAATTTCCACCAAGCCACATGGTATCAGGATCATTTTGATGCATGCTATGCACAGACGAAACATGGTTACATTGTGGTGCTCAGGCTGCTAGGAACTGGGGTAAACAATTTTGTAGGTGCAATTAAATGCATGGATGAAACATTGCTCAGCCAACTCTGATTATGATTAAAAATTTTGACCCCCTAGCAGATGTTGATAGAATAATCTATTTTCAACACCGAAGCTTTGAAAGTAACGCTTGCAAGATGTAATTCTTCAACAGGGGTTGCGTGTAATTTTAGAGCGACTGAAGCATGAGTTTGAGGTGTGTGCTTATTCCACTTCAGCCAAACTACAAGTTCCACGTCTTCACAAAAAAAAATCAAATTACATCAGGATGTTGGTTCCATGGTTAGAGGAATAGAGACGAAATTCAGTTGATGTGATAGAGACATACAGAGGGTATGTTGCCGCCCAGGTGCCAGGGTCAGGGATGTGTCAGATCTCATCCACAGCACTTTAAAGGGAAAGGTTAAGCAGCTGGAAGTCTTGGGTAGATATTGGCACCAATGACATAGGTTGGAAAGACAAGAAGAGAGATTTTAGAGAGCTAGGTAGAAAGCTGAAAAGCAGGACGGCCAGGGTAGTAATCTCTGGATTGCTGCCTGTGACACACACTAGTGAGGGTAAGAATCGGAGGATTTGGCAGATAAAGCAGTGGCTGAGGAATGGGTGCAGGGGGTAGGGGTTCAGATTGCTGGATCACTGGGATTCTGCCTGGGGATAGCACGACCTGTATAACAAGAACGGGTTACACTTGAACCTGAAAGGGACCAATATCCTTGCGGGCAAGTTTAGTGGAGCTGTTTGGGAGGGTTTAAACTAATTTTGCAGGGAGTTGGAAGCTGGAGTGATAGGGCTAAGAGTGGGGCAGTTGATTTACAGAGGCAGTGTGTAGTGAGACTCCTAGCAAGGACAGGGCAAAATTACAGTCAGTGGGATGAGTTGCAATGTAAAAGGAGGACAAAATTGAAAAGGGTGATGAATACAGAACTGAAAGTGTTATATTTGAAAGCATGCAGTATGTAGAATAAGATAGATGAACCTGTAGCACAGTTAGACACTGGCAAATATAACAATGTAGCATCACTGAGATATGGCTGAGGCAAGATTATAGCTGAGAGCTTAACATTCACAAATACACATTGCATCGAAAGGACAGGCAAGTAGACAGAAGGGCTAGTGTGGCTCTGTTGGTAAAACATGAATGAAATCAATCCTCTGAAACAGATGACATAGGAGGTGTAGAATCCTTGTGGGTAGATCTACGAAACTGCGTGGAGGGATAAAAAAACTGATGGGCAGTATATACAGCCCTCCAAACAGTAGCAAAGATGTGGGCTACAAATTACAAAAGAGATGTCAAAAGTGCAATGTTCTGATAGTCATGGGGAATTGCAATATTCAGGTAGACTGGGAAAATCAGATTGATGCTGGATCTCAATAGGGGGAGTTTGTAGAATGCCTACAAGATGGCATTTTAGAGCAGCTCATGGTTGAGCCCGCCGGGGGGTCAACTGCACGGGATTGGGTGTTATGCAATGAACAGGAATTGATTGGAGAGCTTAAGGTAAAGGAATACTGAGTGGTCAGTGATCATAATATGATAGCATTCATTCTGCAATTTGAGAGGGAAAAGATAAAGTCAGCTGTATCTGTATTACAGTGGAGGCAAGGGAATTACAGAGGCATGAAAGAGGAGGGGGCGAAAGTTGATTGGAAGGAGACTCTAGCAGAGTAGCAATATCTAGAAATTCTGGCAGTACTTCGGAAGGTGCAGTATGGATACATCCCAAAGAAGAAGTATTGTAAAGGCAGGGTAATGTAAGAGTGGCTGAGAGGGAGGTCAAAGACAACATAAAAGACAAAGGAAGGGCACTTAATAGAACAAAAATTATTGAGCAATTAGATCATTGGGAAGCTTTTGAAAACCAACATAAGGCTACTAAAAAAGCCATAAAGAGAGAAAAGGTGGAATGTGAGGTAAGCTAGCCAAGAATATTAAAGAGGATACCAAAAGTTTCTTCAGATGCATAAAAAGCAACAGAGAGTTGAGAGTAGATATTGAACTGCTGGAGAAGTAGTAATAGGGGAGGGGACAAGCAAATAGTGGATGAACTAAATAAGTATTTTGCATCAGTCTTCACTCTGGAAGATGCTAGCTGTATGCTGGAAGTTTGATTGTGTTAGGGGGCAGAAGTGAGTGAAGTTGCCATTGCTAGGGAGATGGTGCTTGGGAAACTGAAAAATATGAAAGTAGATAAGTCACTTGGGCCAGTTGGACTAGATTTCAATGTTTTGAAAGAGCTAGCTGAAGAGGTTGTGGAGGCATTAGTAATGATCTTTCAAGAATTAATACTTTCTAGCATGGTTCTGGAAGACTGGAAAATTGCAAACAATATCCACTCTTCAAGAAGGGAGAGAGGCCGGTTAGTCTGACCTCAGTGTTTAAGGAGATGCTGGAATCGATTGGTATAGATGTGGGTTTGGTGTCTTGGTGGCATATGATTCAATAGATCAAAATCAGCATGGTTTCCTCAAGGGAAAATTTTGCCTGAAAAATCTGTTAGAGCTCTTTCAGGAAATAACAAGCAGGATAGACAAAGGAGAATCAGTGGATTTTCAGAAGGCCTTTGATAAGGTGCCGCACTTGAGGCTACTTAACAAGATAAGAGCCCATGGTATTACAGGGCAGATGCTAGCATGGATGAACTAATGGCTGACTGGCAGGAGGCACAGAGTGGGGCCTCTTCTGCTTGGCTTCTGGTATCCAGTGGTGTTCCACAGTGGTCTGTGCTTGATTGATTATATATCAATGATTCAGATAATGGAATTGATGGCTTTGTGTCAATGTTTGTGAACAATATGAAGATAGGTGAAGGGGCAGGTAGTGTTGTGGAAACAGGGAAGCTGCAGAAGTAATTAGACAAATTAGGATAATGGGCAAAGAAGCGGCAGGTGCAATGCAGTGCCGAAAAGTGTATGATCATGCACTTCGGTAGAATAAATAGAAGAGTAGTCTTTTGAAAAATTCAAAAATCCAAGATGCAAAGGGACTTGGGAGTCCAGGGTTCAGTAAAGGTTAATTTACAGGCTGAGTCTGTGGTGAGGAAGGCAAATGTGATGTTAGCATTCATTTCAAGAGGACTAGAAAATGAAAGCAAGGATGTAACGTTAGGGCTTTATAAGGCACTGGCGAGGCCTCACTTGGAGTATTGTGAGCAATATTTGGCTCTGTATCTAAGAAGCGATGTGCTGACATTGGAGAGTGTTCAGAGGAAGTACGAGTCAAGAGTCTAGAACTAGAGAACACAGGTTTAAGATAAGAGGAGATCTGAAAGTTAAAGTCTTTCACGCAGGGGATTGTCGGTATATAGAAAGTGAGAAAGTGATGGAGGCTTTAATAAATTATACTATTCTAAAGATATTTGGAGAGAGACATGGATTGGAAAGGTTTAGAGGGATATAGGCCGAGTACAGGCAAATGGAATGTTCAGGTAGTCATGGAGAAACAGGGCCTTTTGCTACATAACTTTATGACTGTATAACTAAACATTACAATATTAGGAAGTGTTTAGATTCAATGTGGCTCATTTAGTTGTACACATTTCTAGCTCAGAGGATTGTTAGCATTGATCTCACTTTAGAAGCCTGTGTCCTGTTTATAATGTAGTGTTACCTTTAAGAATGGGTGCACCATATAGCATAACTTCCATACATTCTGTACCAGTCACAACTGTCAGATCAGTGTTTAAAATATTTTGTTCGGGATTCTTGTCAGCAGCTCTACCTCTGTCCTTTGCCTTCATAATGATCCATCCCATTGACATGACACCAATATCACATTAAAGCAGTTGCTGCCTGAGAAATTTGAAGGCCAGAAATTGAGTGTGAATTTAGAAAATGGAGTGTTGTACTGAGGAAAACCAACTGATTCCGGCACAGATAATATTGCTACAGAGGCTGAACACACGAGTTCTGGTGAAGAGCTCAATATCTAGAAGACCTTTGATGCTTACTGAGTTGCTGCGTGGCATGATTCAAGTGCAGATTGAGTTGGATGCTTTCAAAGAGGACTGCATTGCAATGTGGAAGCAGTTCAAAAACTCCAAAGATCCCATGAGAATTTTCACAGCAGGTGAGGATATATCAATGTCAGCCGAATACAGTATAGTCAGGGCAACATAAAACAGATGTAAAGAAGTCATGGAAAAGTTAAAAGCTTCTGAGAAGCTCTGAAAGGGAGATACAGTGAAGATGGCTTTAAAATTTCAAAAAGATGAAAGGAAGGGTCTGATGTCTCTATAAAGGCAGAATGAGGAATGGGACACAAGGCAAAAGCACAAAACATTGAGAGAATCAGGAAGATTCAAACTGTATCTGAGGCAAATTGGAGAAACTATCTATTGGAAGTATTTGCACCTGGACTGGATTTTTCAGAGATGTTGAATATGGCTTATAGTAAAGATATTTGTGGATGTGCAGAGTGAGAGACTGGTGTTACATAAACTTCCATCAATTACGTAACTTCATAAATGTAAGCGCTCAAATGTTGATGTAAGTTTATTGATGTATATTGTTGATGATTTGCACATTAAGGCAATATTGTTTAAAGGTAACTTTGAAAAGTTTATCAATCATGTGATATGATTTTATTCATAATTGCACAAAGCACTTCCCTTAGTTAAGAATATGTTCCTTTCAAGAAAGAATTGTAACTGTAGATATTACAGGTACTAAAATCATTGTGACAACCACTAAGACCCATTCTTTTTTTCAGGTGATATAAAATAGCCTTGCAGTTCAGTTTTGGAGCATCTGCTTTGTCTTATAAACATTCATTCCTGTTATTCCATTTATTCCATTAACTTAAATGGGAAATGATCTGTCTTCATTGGTGGAAAATGGCTGTGTATAAATGATCACCCTCTTGTATTTCTTGTATTACAGAACGATTTCCTAAAAACTAGTTCATTGGATGCAAAGCTCATAAACACAGGACACATCTTTCTCCAACACATGGGAATTCCCATATTACACCTCTCAAACTAATTGGTATATTCTCAAAATTTTGGATTTATTATGGTCTTGAGAGCAATTTACAAAATCTGGTCTACCTGGTGATTTATGTTGCTCATGTACTTCTGCACACTATTTATTTTTAAAGCAAATATGCAGAATTGATTATCTTCAGTCAAGCAATATTTATAAAGAAGATTTTGCCTTGTAACACGTTTCATGACCTCCAAACATTTTATAGTTAATTATATGTTTTTGAAGTAGAGATATAGAAAACTTAAAGCACAATACAGGCCCTTCGGCCCACAAAGCTGTGTCGAACATATCTTATAAATCATCTTCAAATCTCTTATTATCTTTCCTTTCGGTTAGTCCTGACGAAGGGTCTCGGCCTGAAATGTCGACAGGGCTTCTCCCTATAGATGCTGCCTGGCCTGCTGTGTTCCACCAACATTTTGTGTGTGTTGATGTTTGAATTTCCGGCATCTGCAGATTTCCTCGTGTTTACCCATAGTCCTCTATTTTTCTAAGCTCCATGCATCCATCCGGGAGTCTCTTAAAAGACTCTATTGTTTCCGCCTCCACCACCATCACCAGCAGCCCATTCCACGCACTCACCACTCTCTGTGTAAAAAACTTACCCCTGACATCTCCTCTGTACCTTCTTCCAAGCATCTTAAAACTGTGCCCTCTTGTGCTATCCATTTCAGCCCTGGGAAAAAGCCTCTGATTATCCACACTATTAATGCCTCTCATCATCTTCAACACCTCTATCAGGTCACCTCTCATCCTCTGTCGCTCCAAGGAGAAAAGGCTGAGTTCACTCAACCTCTTCAAAAGACATGCTCCCCAATCCAGGCAACATCCTTGTAAGCCTCCTCTTCACTTTTTCTAAGGTTTCCACATCCTTCCTGTAGTGAGGTGACCAGAACTGAGCACAGTACTCCAAGCGGGGTCTGACCAGGGTCCTATATAGCTGCAACATTACCTCTCAGCTCCTAAACTCAGTCCCACGATTGATGAAGGCCAACACACTGTATGGTTTCTTAACCACAGAGTCAACCTGCGCAGCAGCTTTGAGCATCCTGTGGACTTGGACCCCAAGATCCCTCTGATCCTCCACACTGCCAAGAGTTTTGACATTAATACTATATTCTGCCATCATATTTGACCTGCCAAAATGAACCACCTCACACTTATCTGGAAAAGCAGCAGCCAATTTATTCACAACAGGATCTTACTGGCAATAATGAGTTGAATGACCAAACTATCTATTTTAGAAGTTGGTATCTCCAGTTCTATTATTCTAATAGTTCTGAAGAAACATTTAATGTCTACCTTGGTCTAACAGCTCATCTGCAGAGCAAAACTTCTGACAGTGTAAACAGCTCAGATTTCTGCCCTGCGGTTTGAACTCGGGACCTCTCAGCACAGAGCGATGAGTGCTCCCACTGAATCTAAACTAACGCTTCATGGAAGAACCAACCCTAAACTTCCATATAATGCAGGGTTTTAGTGTTCAAATGCTCCAAGGTCAAAATTCAAGTAAATTTATTTTTGAGGTTTATGTATGTCAGCATATACGACCCAGTGATTCATTTTCTTGTAGGCATACTCAATAGATCCATAATAGGATAATAACCATTATAAAATCAATGAAAGACCACACCAACTTGAGTGTTCAACCAGTGTGCTAAAGGCAACAAACTCTGCAAATGCCAAGTGAAAGAAATAATAATAATAAATACGCAATAAATGTCAAGAAAATGAGATGAAGAGTCCTTGAAAATGAGTCTATAGGTTGTGGGAACCTTTCTGTTATGGGGCAAGCGAACTGAGTGAAATTATCCCTTTGGTTCAACAGCCTGATGGTTGAGGAGTAATACGTGAACCTGGTGGTGAGAGTTCTGAGGCTCCTGTACCTTCTTCTGATGGTTGCAATGAGAAATGAGCATGACCTAGGTAGGAGGGTCCCTAATGATAGATGCTGCTCTCCTGCGACCAAGCTCCATGTAGATGTACTCAAAGTTAAGGAGTGCTTTACCAGTAATGAACTGGGATGTATCCACTACTTTTCGTAGGATTTTCCAGTCAAGGGCAGTGGTGTTTCCCTACCAGGCTATGATACAGCCAGTCAATATACTCTCCACCACACATCTATAGAAATCCTGTAGAAATTCAGTTACCTTCCAATAAGTGCCTGAGGGACTATAATATCTATTCATTGTGAACAAGAATAAAGATAGTTGATAAGGAGTTTATAATGTAACCATTAGTAGACCTTGAATTTTGTTTCTATTAGTTTCATTCAGGGTAAGCCCATTCAATTGCTCCTTCACAGCACAGTTTGTAGGGTGACCATGCTTTGTAACGATAAATCTCCCATACTTTCTTGTTTTTCCTTAAAGGCATGGGATTGTTCTCTTCACCTTGGTTGTAAAGGACATAAATGGAAAATATTTGCAGTTATAAGTCAGTCTTGAGGAGATATGCATACATCACACAAACTGCACCTAATTGGCTCTAATTGGGCATTTTGTAAAGATAGAACTGAGTTGTTTTTCAGCATTGGAATTAAATCACATTGTTAGAACAGACTAGAGGAAACTTCCTACTGATAATGTATCAGGAAATGTGGATGAATAGATGGAAATGAGTTTATATTGATAAGCATCCATGGATCTTGTATCATTCTTCTTAATGTACAAAATATTGACCATGTCAAAGAGAAGATTTGAAAAATATTGGAGTTCTGTAATTTGGATAGTGTCAATAGGAAATGTATTCATAATGACCTTCAGAATGCCAGGTTCTCTCTCATGCTGTCAGTTCAGGCCAATACCTCTGAAGTCCTAAATTTTTAATGGGTTCCCTATAAAATTCAAAAAGCTTTCCCCTGCTGTAACTTTTAATAAAGACTTTGGCAGCAAGAAGGCTCTGATGTGAAACTTATTATTTCAAAGCACTAACTGCATCCTCGGTCTAGCTTGTTACAATATGTTAATAGCTATGACAGTCGCCAAGGACATTCAACAAAAATTGGGAAAGTCAATAATTAAAAAAAAATCAGTCTGGCTTCATTAAGGAAATGCAACTCTGTAACTTGGTGCCTCCACTAAAGTATATAATTACTACATGTTAAATTGAAATTGCACTAAATCTGTCAGCATTTTAATACCTAACCTGAATCACTAGCATGAATGTAAAACTGTAATTTATTGCTGATGTGCAACCATCTTATTAAACCAAACAGCCACACCGCAGCTCTTGTTGTCAGAAATGATTATTTTAAAGTTTTTTTTAGCCTTTGCTGATAGGTATGAATTAAAGCACTTCACTGTAAAACATCCGCCTGTGAAAATTATCACCTTCCCACAATCCTGTGATTTAAAGGCAACAACCATAATTAAAAGCTCCATTGGACAGGAGGTTTAACTTACTTTGTATAGGATAGTAAAATATCTGCTGATTGAAATCTCTGCTGAGTGTATGTGCCTCCACAGGGACTATATGAGGATAATTAACTTAAATCATCCGTGCAAAGCTGACCGTCCTCACTGCTAGGGCATTCCCAGGACAGAGTCTATATGATGTGAAAATCTGAAAGCCAATGACCATCAGCAACATCATTACAATCAAGCGCTGATGTATAATTACCAATTTAAATTGTTAACTCTTTCTCTTTCTGCTAGATCTGCTGATAATTCCCAGCACTTTCTGTTTTCACATCAGCATCTAGGCATAAACTATTTTCTAAATAGAGACCAAATTCAAAAATCAGAGGCACAAAGGGACCTGGGAGTCCTCTTGCAGAACTGCCTAAAGGTTAACTTACAGGTTGAGTTGGTAGTAAGGAAGGTGATGTTAGCATTTATTTTCAGGAGGACTGGAATATAAAAGCAAGGATGTCATGAGAAGGATTTATAAGGCTTTGGTCAGACCGCACTTGGGGAATTATGAGCAGGTTTTATCGACTTATCTAAGGAAGGATGTGCTGGCATCACGAGAATGATGCTGAGAATGGAAGGGTTAAAATATGATGCTGAAAAAGAAAGGGTTAACGTATGAGGAGTGTTTGATTGCTCTGGACCTGTACACACTTGAGTTTAGCAGAATGAGTGTTGACCTCATTGAAACCCATCGAACATTGAAAGGCCCAGATAGAGTGGACATCGAGTGGATTTTTCTTACAGAAGAGGAGTTTAGGACCAGAAGGCATACTCTCAGAATAGAAGTAAGTCCCTTTAGACAAGAGATGAGGAGGAAGTTCTTTAGCCAGAGGGACATTAATCTGTGAAATTCATTGCCTTAGAGGACTGTGGAGGCCTTGTCATTAGGTATATTTAAAGCAGAGGATGAAATGATATTTTGTAACTAAATGTTTTTCTTCTATTATAATTATATGTGGTGTACATTATGTGCTGTGTTTAACTGTTTATACTGTGTTTTGCACCAATGGTTGAATGGTAATTGAACATGATAGTGGAAATTTTTGATTAGTAAGTGCGTCAAAGGTTATGGGTAGAAGGCAGGAGAATGGGGTGAGAGGGTTAATAAATCGGCCATAATGGAATGGCTGAGCAGGCATAATGGGGAGAATGTCCTAATTCTGCTCCAATGTCTTATAGTATTATAGTTTTATGTATAGAATTCCCCGAGCTTCAGTAAATTACTACCAAGAAACCTTTTTATATACAGTATATAAATACCTCATTTGCTATACTGATACCTCAGACCTCGGTAACATTAATTTATATCCTTGTGCACTTGTATAGTGGACTTGAACACACAAACCTCTTACATACAGTCTATTTGTTAAATATACTGTACCTGCAAACATTGTTGTAAGAGGCGGAGAGGTCAAGTTACTGGGCTGAATTATGCTTGTGTTCGGCTTCAGCCTGGGTTAGACACCTGATTTTCCTCACCCTCCTTCAACACTTTTGCAGATGATTGGGTCCTACTGTTCTGGAGTTGGGCAGCATGAAGTGGTGGTGCTGTAGAACTGACTAGGTGTCAATGACATACCATTGTGGTCCTTTTCCCCTAATGTTCAGACAACCCTACAGGAGGTGTGACCAAAGGTAGAGATTTGCCTCCTGTCAAAGCGTATGAGTTTTTATAAGGGTTTTAATGGTTTCTGCTACACAGAGCATTTAAAAACTAATTACTTCTGGGTAATTTCAAGAATGAAAAAATATATTAATATTTATTAAAATCACTTTTAAGTATCAATAACCAACAGCATGAAAATAAAGTATTCTATGTAAATTAAACCACTGCACTTTCATATCCCAATGTCTGAGCTGGATTTTGAGTTCAAATTAATGGGGATTCCCATTCTCTGTCAGCTTATCTGAGATAGTATCATAGAAGCAGGTGGCATCCGTCGATCTCGAGAGACCGTGGATCTGCGCCTGGAGTTTTCAGGGCACAGGCCTGGACAGGGTTGTATGGGAGACCGGCAGTTGCTCAAGCTGCAGGCCTTCCGTTCTCCACGCCACCGATGTTGTCCAAGGGAAGGGCACTAGGACCCATGCAGCTTGGCACCGGTGACGTTGCAGAGCAATGTGTTGTTAAGTGCCTTGCTCAAGGACACAAACGCGCTGCCTCAGCTGTGGCTCGAACCAGTGACCTTCAGGTTACTAGTCTGATGCCTTGCCCACCAGGCCACGCGCCAACACAATAGAGGCAGATGTCATACATAAATACTGAGAAATCCCAGATCTACAGGACAGAGTGAGAACTGTGTGCCTACTACTCAACTCAGACTAGCCTCAAAGCAGGTCCAAGATGTACCTTCCAGCAATCAGCTGAACAACGGTGCGTCCCTCTTGAACCACTGGCTGCAACCAGTCTGATTTGGCCTATTACTGGGACAAGACCAGTCATGCAGAAAGGCATTTGGTATCCTAAAGGAACAAGCTGGCTTGTTACCACAGTCCGTGTGTCAGTTAACGTGAATGTATGAGGAATCTCAACAAGGCAACTGTTTACTTGCATTCAGCAGCTACTGAGATCAATATATCTTTTAATCATGGATTTGGACTAGAATTTGAATTAGTGGGGCTGCAATTGGAGTAACAAATATAATCTTAGTATGATCACTTAGTTTCCTTAGTATGCACTCTAAGGAAATTCAGTACCACCAGACTTAACCTGGGAGTGCTTGAATTTTACTATCTAAAACTTTGAAATGATTCAGAAGTCAGCATTCTTAATTAAGTTACACAAGTGATTGACCCAACTTCACTTTGATTTCTGTTTTTAATCATGCAGCAAAGTACCAGGTGAAAAGCCTGAGTTAAAACAGTGATGATTATTGCAATAGATTGACTATTCCTTTCAATTTTTTGCATTATTGAGATATGGAAATATGCAAATGGGATTAACTCAGTTAGTCAACTATGAGGCTATGGATGAGCTGAGCTTAAAGACCTGATTTCTGTGCTGCATAGCTCTGTGACTCTATAGGGAATGAACTACCATTGGTGCTTTAGAATGTCATAGAATCATAGAATGTTTTTAACATAGAAGGAGGTCATTCAGCCCTTCATTGTCCATGACAGCACTATCAGCTCTCTAGTTCTATCCACTGATCCTTTCTTCTGGATCTTGCAGACCTTTCCTTTCCGTAGATTTATCCAAGTTCACCTTGAAGGCCATGATGGGAATGTGCCATTACCACATCTGCAAGTGATGCCTTCCATTTTGTTTTTCCCTTGTTACTCTTAATTCTCTTCTCCTTTATTTTATACCTCTGCAACCTCTACTTCTCATCTCCTCTGCCAAAGGGAAAAGCCTCCCACTATCTATCCAGAACCGTCATCTGCTTATATAAAAAAACAGTGTCTAATTCTCTCATTTACCATGATGACTGTAATCCTCCCTCATAAATATCGTTCTTATAAATCTTACTTGGACCCTGTCTAATGCCTTCCTATCATCCCTATAATTAGATGATCAGAATTAAATATAATACTGTAGTTGAGTCTGGACCAGTGTTTTATAAAGGTTCACCATCACTTTTTCAAGATTCAAGACTCAAGATTCAAAAACTTTATTGTCTTTCTAACCATACATCAGCTCTGCAGGGTAGAATGAGACAGCATTTCCCAGGGGCAGTGCCATTATAACATAACAAATGCAACACTAAATAATAAACATAACAATAAATAGTAAAACACAACAGCCACATGTCAGTTAAAAACAAGTTATAAGTGTCCAGTGCAAGTTAAAAGTGTCCAAAGCGGAGTCAGGTAGAGCAGCTATTTAGCAGTCTGACTGCCTGTGGGAGGAAGCTGTTTAGTAGCCTTGTGGTTTTTGTTTTGATGCTCCTGTAATGTTTGCCTGATGGCAGAAGAACAAACAGTTTATGGAGAGGGTGTGAGGGGTCTTTAATGATGTACCGTGTCTTCTGGAGGCATGGACTCTGAAAGAGGTCTTGAACAGAAGGTAGGGAGACCCCTATAACCTTCTCTGCTCCCCTAACCACCCTCTGCAAGGCTTTTTTGTCGGCAGCACTGCAGCTGGAGTACCAGGTTGTGATGCAAAAGGTCAGCACACTTTCAACCACGCCTCTGTGGAATGTAGTTAAGATGTTAGTGGGGAGTGATGCTTGTTTAAGCTTCCTCAGAAAGTGCAATCTCTGCTGGGCCAGTTTCACAATCCCAGTGGTGTTCCTGGACCAGGTGAGATTGTCCGAGATCTGCACCCCAAGGAACTTGATGTTTTCCACTCTCTCCACTGTGGAGCTACTAATGCTGAGGGGTGTGTGCTCAGGCTGAGACCGTCTGAAATCAACAATCATCTCCTTGGTTTTGGTGACATTAAGCATCAAGTTGTTGTCACTGCACCAGCTCTCTGTTTGTTTGACCTCCTCCCTGTACGTTGTTTTATCAGTTTTGCCGATGAGCCCCACCACTGTGGTATCATCAGCAAATTTAATGATCAGGTTCCCCTTGAATCTGGCCGCACGGTCATGTGTTAGCAGTGTAAACAGCAATGGGCTGAGCACACAGCCTTGTGGGGATCCAGTGCTCCCCTTTACTTTGTATTATAAAATACTTTGCATTTTTATAAGAAATAGCTCTATTAATAAAGCCCCAAATGTATTATGCCTTATTAACTTCTTTCTCACCCTTTGTCCACCTTTGTCAATGTCACCACATAAACAATTATAAGATGGTCATAGTGATACTATTTTGAATATCCTAATAGTGCATCTTGAGATGATAACAGACCAAATGTCTCAAGAGTTTGTGTTGAGAGGTTTCAGCTATAGTGTTGCTGAGTACAAAAAAAGTGCATTCATAACATTTTTTGCCAACAACTATCCCTCAAAGTGCACTCACAAAAATAATTAAGTCATCTCTTGCTGATATTTGGGGATCTTACTATGCATATTTTAACTACCATGCTTATTAACAAAATTAGTGATTTAATCACTAATGATGTTCTTGGTAAATATTAATGTCATGAGATTTTGAAAAGCACTTATTCTGTATACTTTTCTAAATGCAAGTTTTTCTTCCAAATAAGTGCCTTGTGTACCTAATAAAATGGCTAGTGAATGTGTGTTTCTGCTGCCGTAGCCCTTCCGCTTCAAGGCTTGATGTATTGTGCGTTCAAAGATGGTCTTCTGTACAGCATTTTCTCACGGTGATCGCTGACAGGACTGGACCCAGGTGCAGAGGAGCAGCAGACTGCCATGGTGACTTCTGGCAATGACTCAACACAGGCCAGGAGGAATGGAAGACTTCCCATGAAGAGCCGGAAACAAGAGCTTATTCGTAGGAATATCAATGTGGCATTGGAAGCATGACCAAGCAACACCGTGACACAAATCATTCTCCACAAAGCCTCTGCTGAAGTGCTAAACAGGAGTCCCATTAAATAATGCTAGAATGTGGGAAACCCATGCCAGTCATAATTAACATGACCAGATTAAACAGAAAACACAAGGGCTTAATAAATCTCATTAAGACAACAGGTAACAATACAAGTGCTGGAGAAACCTAGAAGCCCAATGCTCAATGGACAGCCGCAGACATTCATGACACTATTGTAATACGTCGTTATTTGAGTTAATTTTCACCTTCTTGTCAGCTTGAACCAGTCTGGCCATTCTCCTCTGACCTCTCTCATTAACAAATCCACAGAACCTCCTCTCGTTGGATGTTTTCTTTGTTTTATACACTATTCTATGTAAACTCTAGAGACTATTGTGCATTAAAATCCCAGAAGATCAGCTGTTTATGAGATACTCAAACCACTGTGTCTGGCACCAATAATCTTTCCATGATCAAAGTCGCTAAGATTACATTTCTTGCCCATTTTTGATGTTTGGTCTGAACAACAACTGAACTTCTTGACCATGTCTGCATGCTTTTATGCATTGAATTTCTGCCACTTGATTGGCTGATTGGATACTTGCATTAACAGGTAGGTGTACCTAATAAAGTGGTGCCTGAAGGTCCATCCCCAGGCTAACAACACCCCACTTCTGAAAACACATATGATCAAGCTTTGATTACATTCAAAAGTTCAACTTACGTATGTATACTTATTACTACAGATGGCAGAACTAGTTTCCTTTCTCTCTGCACTTTTCGTAATTGTTCTTCCTGGTCAATATTACATGTTTCTGGTGCCAAAAGTTGCCAGATAAAGTGATTTTATTAATTGCATATTTTCCATCTTATGGACACATCAGCATAAGGGCCTCTATAAAAACAGAAAACATTCATTACTTGGGGACAGCCTATGGAGAAAAAGAGAAAAAGTTGTTTTCAGTGGTTCAGAGAGCATAGGATGAGAAAGTAATGAAGCTACCAATTCAAGAGGCGAGTTTGCATACCAAGTATATCCATTGGACTGGATTCACAGAGCCACACAACACAGCAGCTGAACAGCCAGCCTGCCATCTCAACCCTGACCATTGAGTATCTATATTAATTTCATTGTCCCACACCTGCCCTGCAACTTTCCATTCACTTGTAATTTAAATTGCTCTCTACATGACCCCCTTAACCACTCATCCTTTTCGATTGATTATCCTCCTGACACTTTACCCAAGAGCTTGTCAGGGTCATCCACTGTATCCGGTGTTCCTGGCGTGGCCTCCTTTACATCAGTGAGACCCTACGTAGATTAGGGGACCACTTTGTTAAGCCCCTTCGCTCCATCTGGCACAAGAGGTGGGATATCCTGTTGGCCATTCATTTTAATTCTACTTTGTATTCCCATTAGACAAGTTGATCCATGATCTCCAATAGTCATGATTAGGCCGCTCTCAGGTTAGAGAAGATACAACTCACATTCTGTCTCCAACCTGAAAGCACGCAGATAAATTCCCCTAATCTGGTCATTTCTGCTCCTTACCCCTTCCCTCTTTTTCCATTCCCATTCTGGCTCCCCTCTTAACCCTTCTCTTCTGCTTACCTATCATCTCTCATTCAGGTGCCCATCCTCCTTCCCTTCCTTCCATGGTCCATCATCCTTCTTCATCAGCTCTTTTCCTCTTCCACCTGTCACCTCCCAGCTTCTCACTACATCTCCCCTCCTTCACCCACCCATCTCTCCTCCCACCTGGTTTCTCCTATTACCTGCTAACTAGTACTCCTTCCCATCACCCCCCCCCCCCCGTAACATTTTTATTCTGGCTTCTCTCTTCCTCTCCTCCTGATGATGGGTCTTGGCTCGAAATGTCGACTGTCTATTCCTCTCTGTTAACGCTATCCAGCCCACTGAATTCCTTCAGCATTTTGTGAGTGTGGCTCTGGATTTCTAGCTCTGATCTCTTGTATTTTTAATGTTACCTAATTACCAGTGCTACAAACGCTAAGGATCCTTGGGTGTCCCTTATTATCTCAACAATTCATTGAACTCTACCGTTCATTGTATTGTCTGTACACAAACCTTATTAATCCTTCCAAAAGTACATCATCTCACTTGTATCTAGGTTAATTTCCATCTGCCATTCTTACCAACTTATGAATATCTTTCTGCAGCTGACAACCATTATCAACATCACTACCAATTTATGAATCATCTGTGAACCCAGTTCAAGTCAAGTCAAGTCACTTTGTATTGTCATTCTGACCATGACTGCTGATAAAGTACACAGTAAAAATGAGACAATGTTTTTCAGGACCACAGTGCTACATGAAACAGTACAAAAACTACACTGAACTACATGAAAACAACACAGAAAAACTACACTAGACTACAGACCTGCCCAGCACTGCATAACGTGCACAAAACAGTGCAGGCATTACAATTAATAATAAACAAGACAATAGGCAAAGTAGAGGGCAGTAAATTGGTGTCAGTCCAGACTCTGGGTATTGAGGAGTCTGATGGATTGGGGGAAGAAACTGTTACATAGTCTGGTTGCGAGAGCCCAAATGCTTCGGTGCTTCTTCCAAGATGGCAAGAGGGAGTAGAGTTTGTATGAGGGGTGCGTGGGGTCCTTCATAATGCTGTTTGCTTTGCGGATGCAGTCTGTAATGTAAATGTCTGTAATGGTGGGAAGAGAGACCCCGATGATCTTCTCAGCTGACCTCACTATCCGCTGCAGGGACTTGTGATCCGAGATGGTGCAACTTCCAGTTGTTCCAGTCCCAATTCATTGGACACAACACTGATAACAGGCTTCCAAAAACATCCCTCTACTCATATTACGAATTTTGGATTCATTTTGCCAACATACTATAGATCCTATTGTTTCTAACTTCTTGTGGGCAAATCTTCCAGAAGGAATTTTGTGTAAGCCCTTACTGAACTTTATTGAGACCACATTAGCTGCATTGCCATCAGCAACACACTTCATGATCCTCTGAAGAAATAAATCATATTGGTCAGACAGGCTCTCCACACAACATTCCCCCCCCCCCCCACCACCACCACCACCCCTTTAAGCCAGAAATGAAGCTCAGCTGGTGAGTTTATGAAAGAAGCCTTAAAAAAATCTTACTCATTTTTCACTGGAGCATGAAAATAATAAAAGTGAACCTACTGGAGGTTCTTACTAGAAAATGTACCCACTCAAGTTATCTATGGTGGAGACTAATGCCACAATGTAGGTATGAAATACTTTTTTCCACACCAGAGTTTCTTGTGAACTCCAAGACACTGAGCAATTTGTAACAGGGCACATTGAATTGCACTGAACATTTATCCCCTGTAGAAAAAGTGAGGCATGTCTAAATTCAAAAGGAGTTCAATCTGGCTTGGATTTAAAACAGAAATTATTAAGGAAGGAGAATAATATTACCAGATGACTGCAGCACAACTCTTTGTCACTCTTATGTGCAGTACGTATATCAATGTGGAGAATTTTTAGTTGGTGTTAATGGATTGTCTCAATTCATTTCCATACTACAGCTGTTAATGCATTTAGCTCTATTATTTTACCTTTGTACCAGTATATTAATTCAGCCTTTATTATTTAAATCAATTCCATGAAAGAGTCCAAGCTCCTCCGGCTTTTAAATTTGTCTAACCTTGCTTTCAAAGCCAAAAAAAGGGCAGTAAACTTAATCTGTAAATTTGACATCTGCTAAATTCAACTCAGCTATCATAAAATCTTTGAAAGTGGAAGAGTTTTATAAAAGCTTAGACTTAAAGTAGCAAGAAGTAGCTGTAATTGCCCATACTAACGTGAGTCAATAATCTTGCAGTTGGCATCCACTAACTTACTCAAATGTGGATGTGGGAAGAATTGTAATCATAAAAATTAAAAGTATTTCCATGACTGTATATAAATTTCTAGAATATCAGCATCTAGATATTTTCAGTCTTGGATTTTTGGAAACTTCAAACTGCCTCCTGACTTGCTAATTTAAAAAGTGCTGTACCTCCCTTTTTTTCTAAATGCCTAACAATTCATATATAAAACAGAACTTCCAAATAAAAACTGAACATGTTATCCAGCACTTAATGTGTTTGACTTAAGGTAACAGGTGATAATACTGTAACTGGCTTGTGGGACAAGATACCACTCCAACTTCAGCTCCAGCAGCAAATTTCCAGCCCTAATCTGAACTAAGCATTTGACCTGTGATTCATCTTGTAATCTGTGGTGTTGGAATGCAGCTGGAGGCTGGAAATCAGGGTTATGGGAAAGTGTGCAAATTGATCCTGGAGTTGCAGGAGCTGGGAGTGTGGTTGGGTTTGTAGCAGAAGGCTGGTGACAAGGTGAGGAGCGTGGATAAAGGGATTGGGTAGGGCTTCCATGCTGAGTCCAACTGTGTGTTCTGTGTGTCCGTAGTGAGCATATATGTGTGTGCATGTGTGTGACTGCGCGCGCGTATGTGTGTGTGTGTGTGTATGTGTGTGTGTGCGTATGTGTGTGTGTGTATGTGTGTGTGTGCGCATGTGTGTGTGTGTGCGTGCACGTGCCATCAAAATGAGTGTGCACATGTGCAATTACAGCTGTATGTGTGCCTACCTTAATTCATGAACACTAATACCCGTACAACAGATTCAGGTCTCTACTCATCTTCGACCCCCTTGCCATTGAATCAAGATTTTGCATGTGAAGACTATGTATTAGCAGGGTACAATCTCTACCTCACATTAAAAGAAACCTCTTACAGGCTACTTTCACTGCACAGTTCAGGATCTAGAATGCCCCTGGCATTACACTATATCTCTCGATTGCTGCCTGCCCTGCTAAGTTCCTCCAGCTTTTAATGTGTTCTATACTCTACAGTCTCTGTGTCTCCACACAAGAGCAAACATGACTAAGTGCAACGTATCGAAGTTTGCTGATGACACAAAGATGGGAGGGAGTGTAATGAGTGCGGAGGGCATTGAAACCCTGCAGGGGGACATAGATAGGCTGAGTGATTGGGCAGACATTTGCCAGATGAAATATAATACTGACAAGTGTGAGGTCTTGCACTTTGGCAGTAAAAATAATAGAGCAAGTTATTATCTAAATGGAGAGAAACTGGAAAGTGCTTCTGTGCAAAGGGATCTGGGGGTCCTGGTGCAGGAAACACAAAAAGTTAGTATGCAAGTGCAGCAGGTGGTCAAGAAGGCCAATGGAATGCTGGCTTTTATTGCTAGGGGGATGGAGTATAAGAACAGGGAGGTCTTACTGCAGTTGTACCGGGTATTGGTGAGACCACACCTGGAGTACTGCATGCAGTTCTGGTGTCCATATTTAAGAAAGGACATACTGGCTCTCGAGGCAGTGCAGAGAAGGTTCGCTAGGTTAATTCCGGGGATGGGTGGGTTGATGTATGATGAGAGGTTGAGTAGATTGGGACTCTACTCATTGGAGTTCCGAAGAATGAGAGGCGATCTTGTTGAAACATATAAGATTGTGAAGGGGCTTGATCGGGTGGATGCGGGGAGAATGTTCACAATGATGGGTGAAACTAGAACTAGGGGACATAATCTTAAAATAAGGGGATGCCGTTCCAGGACTGAGATGAGGAGAAATTTCTTCACTCAGAGGGTAGTGGGGCTGTGGAATTTACTGCCCCAGAGAGCTGTGGAAGCTACTACACTCAATAAATTCAAAACGGAGATAGACATTTTCCTGGATAAAAATGGCATTAGGGGATACGGTGAGCGAGCAGGTCAGTGGACATGAGGCTAGGTTTAGATCAGCCATGTGATCTCCTGGGCCAGTTTTCGATAGCCTGGATGGGTCAGAGAGGAATTTTCCAGATTTTTTCTCCTCAATTGGCAAATCGTTTTTTCTTTCCCCCGGTTGATCACATGGGTTTGGGCGGGATGAATAATAAAATAAAATGGGTGGCATGGTGCCCTGTTGGTTGGCACTGTTGCCTTGTGGGATTCGGTCAAAACTAGAGTTAAGATTGGATCAGCCATGATCTTGTTGAATGGTGGAGCAGGCTTGAGGGGCCGATTGGCATACTCCTGCTCCTATCTCTTATGTTCTTGTGTTCTTATGATTAGCTCCAAAACTGGGATTAACCAGTTATTTCTATACAAAGTGAAAAAACAGCACTCTAACATTGTATCAAACATCCCCATACAATAAGCATTGGTATAGTTCATTACAGTAAGTGCGAGTCCTATTGGCCAATAGTCATTGAGGAAGCTCATCCCACTCTTTCTGGGCACCAGAATGTTTGCTGCCCTTTTGAAGTAGGTGAGACTCTCAGACTACAGAAGTGAGAGTTTGAAGATGTCCTTGACAGCCAGTTAGTTGGCATAGGCTTTTCCTACCCAACCAAGTAATTGTTGGGGCCTGACACCTCCTGAAGAATGTTCTGACATTGGCTACTGAGGCAGGTATCACTGGATATCTGGATGCTGTCTGGATTCACACAGGTGCAGTGTTATTCTCCCTTTCAAAGTGTGCTCAAAAGGCATTGAGCTCATTGAGGAATTAAGCATTTCTGCCATTTATGCTGTTAGGTTTGATCTTGTGGAAAGTAATGGCCTGCAAAACTCAGCCGTAACTGATATGCATTTGATTGTGTCTCTACTTTCACATGAATTGCCTTTCATTCTCATCATGGCCTTCTGTAGGTCTACCTGGACTTCTTGTAGGATTCTGTATCATTAATCTTGAATGCTGCAGACCCAGCCCTCAGCAGACGGTGAATTTCATGATTCAGTCCAGGGTTTCCAGTTTGGGAACACTGGATTTGCTTTTGAATCCACTTGCTCATCCATTCAAGTCTTGATGAAGACACTGATGGCCATGGCATATTCATTCAGATCGTAAAATGTATCCCTTAATATGGTAGAGCCCACTTGTACCATAAACACTCCGCTGCCTCCTTGACTACTCGTTCGTGGTCCTTACCCCTGTTTCTATGCTTCTCAGTCTCGGCATGTATGCCGTAAGTAACAGTACAGCCAGGATTTCAGACCCGCCAAAGTGCGAGTGCAGGATTGCAGGTTAAGAGTTCTTGATGATTGTATAGGATTGATTTAATGTGTTCTTCTGCCTCTTCCTTTACCTAATGCCACCATCTAGTATGTATGATGCAAGTGAAGCACTCAGAACAGAGTGAGCCAAGGGGTGAGGCATGTCTCTATGAAACCAAGTACATAGCAGTCTTTGATATCCATCTGGTATTGCAATCTTGCTCTGAGGTCTTCAATTTATTTTCCAGAGACTCTACATTAGCCAGGAGGATGGTAGAGAAGGGTTATCAGTGTTCTTTGGAAGGTTGGATCCCAGGAGTTAGCATCTTTGTCCTCAGAAGCTAAATTCTCAATTCCTGATCCTAGTTGCTTTCCTCTGAGCTAACCTTTTAGTCTTTTAATTGGTGTCTGCACTTCTCACTCTATTGTGGGCAGAACTGTCCAACTGCTTTGCTCCCAAGTGTAATGAATCCCTTCTGTTCTTTGGTACCACTTCTGCAAAAGACTGTAAATTCCATAGCCTTTCAAAATGTGTCTTCCTAAACAGGAAGAAAGAGTACTAAGTAGGATGGGGCAGAGCAGAAGAGAGTCAAATCCGATGCTGACACCAGACAAAGTAAGATTGATTTTAGTCCCTGGTTTTAACATCATTCTCGAATGAATTTAGAAAACTGATATTATTGCTTCCTCTCTTCTGTCCAAAATGTGCTCTTACCAGTTCCTACAACCTAAATCTGACACTAATGGGATAAATGATGGATTCCACAGGGCTGGAACGAGAAGGGGAAAGCTTAAAAGGCGTCTGAATCATTTATGAGTTGTGCTCCTGATCCTGAGAGTTGTTTGAATTAACAAATTAGCAAATGTACAGTCACTGGAGAACAAGATTGACGACCTAAGGGGGAGATTGCTGTATCAGAGGGAAATGAGGAATTGTTGCATTCTGTGTTTCATGGAGACATAGCTCACTCAGGATCTGCTGGATGCATTGGTAAGACCTGAGGGCTTCTTGATACTCTGCAAGTCAGTGCAGTGCAGAGTGTAGTGAGATTGTGAGGAAGATCAGGGAGATCGTAGGGCAAAATTACAGTATGAGCTGGTGGAACATGGGGGAAAAATCGAAAATGGTGATAAAAACAGGACTAAGGGTATCATATATGAATGCACACAATATATTGTATGGAATAAGTAGATGATCTTGCAGCACATTTAGCAATGACAGGTATGACGCAGTGACATCACTGAGTCATGGCTGTAAGAAGATCATAGTTGGGAGCTTAACATTCAAAGGTACATCCTGTCTTGTAAGGACAAGCAGGTAGGCAGAGGGGTTGGGGTACCTCTGTTGGTAAAAAGTAAAATCAAATCCTTAGAAAGAGGTGACAAAGGATTGGAAGATGTAGAATCCTTTTAGGTAGAGTTAAAAAACTACAAGGGTAAAATTACCCTCATCAGAATAAGGTTTATTATCACTGGCATGTGACGTGAAATTTATTAACTTAACAGCAGCAGCTCAATGCAATACATAATCCAGCAAAGAAAAAAAGTAAATAAATGAGTAAATCAATTATGTATATTGAATAGATTTTTTTAAATGTGCAAAACAGAAATACTGCATATTAAAAAAAAAGGGTGAGGTGGTGTCCAAAGATTCAATGTCCATTTAGAAATCAGATGACAGAAGAGAAGAAGCTGTTCCTGAATCATTGAGTGTGTGCTTTCAGGCTTCTGTACCTCCTACCTGATGGTAACAGTGAGAAAAGGGCTTTTAATGGGGGCTGGAGATCCTTAATGATGGATGCTGCCTTTCTGAGACACTGCTCCCTAAAGATGTCCTAGGTACTTTGTGGGCCAGTGCCCAAGATGGAGCTGACTAGACTTACAACTTTCTGCAGCTTCTTTCAGTCCTGTGCAGTAGCCCCTTCATACCAAACAGTGATACAGCCTGACAGAATGCTCTCCACGGTACATCCATAAAAGTTTTTGAGTATATTTGTTGACATGCCAAATCTCTTCAAACTCCTAATAAAGTATAGCCGTTGTCTTGCCTTCTTTATAACTACATCAATACATTGGGACCAGGTTAGATCCTTAGAGATCAGAACACCCAGGAACTAGAAGCTGCTCATTCTCTCCACTTCTGAATTTGTAGAATGCTTATAGATGTCTTTTCAGAGCAGCTTGAGGTTGAGCCCACCAAGCGGAAGGCAATTCTGGATTAGGCATTAAGTAATGAATCAGATTTAATTGGGGCTTAAGGAGGCAGTGATCATAATATGACATAATTCACCCTGCAGTTTGAGAGGGTGAAGATAAAGTCAGATGTTTCAGTATTACAAAGGGAATTACAGAGGCATAAAAGAGGAGATGGCAAAAGTTGATTGGAAGGGGACACTAGCAGGGTTGATGGCAGAACAACAATGGCTGAAGTTTCTGGGGCAATTCAAAAGCCACAGGATAGATATATCCCAAAAATGAAGTAGTATTTTAGAGGGAGGATGAAGTAAATGAGGCTGAAAGGGGAATCAAAGACAGCATAAAAAAAAAGAATGGGCATATAATAATGCAAGACTTAGTGGGAAGTTAGATGATTGAGAAACTTTTTAAAAGCAAAAGGCAACTAAAAATAAGAGGAAAAAGAACGGTGAAGGCATGCCAATAATATAAAAGGGGATACCAAAATTTTTTTTTTCAGATATATAAAGAGTACAAGAAAGGTGAGAGTAGATATTGGACTTTTGGAAAATGAGGTAGTAATGGAAGCAATGAAATGGCAGATGAGCTTAATGAATCAGACTTCACTGTGGAAACTCTAGCAGTAGACCAAAAATCCAAGAGCGTCGGGGGCAGAAGAGTTAGTTACTAATACTAAGGAGATGATGCTTGGGAAGTTAAAATGTCTGAAGGTAGATAAGACACCTATACCAGATTGACTACACCGCAGGGTTCTGAAAGAAGTACGTGAAAAAATTGTGGAGGCATTATTACTGTCCTTTCTAGAGTCACTAGATTCTGGAATGGTTCTAGAGGACTGGAAAATTGCAAATATTACTCAGCTCCTCAAGAAGGGATGGAGGTAAAAGAAAGAAACTTATAGGCCAGTTAGCAAGACTTCAGTGGTTGGGAAGATATTGGAGTCCGTTATTAAGGATGAGATTTCCAGGTACTTGGAG
Organism: Hypanus sabinus; assembly: GCF_030144855.1. Taxonomy (NCBI): domain Eukaryota; kingdom Metazoa; phylum Chordata; class Chondrichthyes; order Myliobatiformes; family Dasyatidae; genus Hypanus; species Hypanus sabinus. Next base: position 41,295,147 of record NC_082728.1, on the reverse strand, counting down.
GCCAAAGTGAGTGCAGTTTCCTGAAGGGGAAATTTTGCCTTACAAATCTACTGAATTTTTTTGAGGAAATAACAGGAAGAATAGACAAAAGAAAGCTAATGGAAGTTGTTTACCTGGATTTTCTGAAGGCCTTTAACAAGGGGCTGCATACGTTCAACAAGATTAGAGCCTGTGGTAATACAGGGAAAATACTAACATGGATGAAAGATTATCAGGAGAAAAAGAGTGGGAATAGAGGAGGCCTCTTCTGATTGCCTGCTGGTGATTAATGGTGTTCCATAGAAATCACTATTGGGACCTCTTCTTTTCATGTTGTCTGTTATCTATTTGGTTGATGGAATTGATGTGGTGTGGTCAAGTTTTCAAATAATATAGATAGGTAGAGGGGAAAATAGTGCCAAGGAAGGAGGGAGTCTGCAGAAGTACTTGGACAGATTGGGAGAATGGGAAAAGAAGATGGAATACTGTATAGTGTTTGAAAGCGTAGGTTCATGCACTTTAGGAGAAGGAATATAGATATTCTCTAAATGGGGAGAAAATACAAAAATCAGATTTTCAAAGGGACTTGGGAGTCCTTCTGCTGGATTCTCTAAAGGTTAACTGACAGTTTGAGACAGCGATAAGAAAGACAAATGCAGTATTAGCATTAATTTTTGAGAGGATTAGAATATAAGAGCAAGGAGGAGCATTGGTCACACTTGGAGTATTGTGAGGAATTTTGAGCCCCTCATCTAAGAAAAGATATGATGCATTGGAGAGAGTCCAGATGAGGTTCATAAGAATTATTCTGGGAATGAAAGGGTTAATGTATGAGGAGCATTGTTGGTTCTGGTCCTGATCTTGGTGGAGCTTAGAAGAAAGAAGGGGAATCTCATTGAAATCTGTCAAATATTTCAAAACCCAGATGAAGGGGATGTGGAGCGAATGTTTCCTATAGTGAGTGAGTCTTGGACCAGAGGGCATAACCTCAAAATAGAGGGATGTCAATTTAGAACAGAGATAAGAAGGAATTTCTTTAGCCAGTGGATGGTGAACCTGTGGAATTTATTTCCACAGATGACTGTGGAGCTCAAGTGATTGTGTACATTTAAAACAGAGGTTAATAGGTTCTTGGTTAGTCAGTGCTTCAAAAATTATGGGGAGAAGACTGGAGAATGCAATTAAGAGTGATAACAAGCCAGCCATGATGAAATGGGAGTGCAAATGTGATGGGAAAAGTGGATTAATTCTGCTCCTATACCTTATGGTCTTATAATATGATTGCAGCAATTAGCAAACAAGAAACAGCCTACCCCCACATCTTTCAAATCATTGTTATGGACTTCAGTCAGGCTTATTTAAAGAAGTATCTGCCCAGTTGTCATCAGCATATCACCTGCAGCTCATCGGGTCCAACACACTCGACCTCCGTTATGCTAAGATTAGGAATGCCTACTGTTCCATCCCCAGGCCACTTGGCTGTCCTCTGACTGTCAGGAAATCTGACCATCTGGCTGCCCTCCCTCTACATGCACACAGGCAGAAGCTACAAAGCAAGACTCCAAAGATAAGAACACCAAAGAGGTGACCGCAGGAGGCAGAAGAAGAGGCTAAGAGATTGTTTCAAGTTGTTTGACTCTGGGACATGGTCAAGGACACTTCAGCTGATCTGAACAATATGCCACAGTTGTCACAGACTTTACAAAATCAATTGTGGATAAGTGGTCTCCACAAAGTGGTCTTCCAAAACCAGAATCCTGAGATGAACCAAGAGATCTGCAATCTGTTGAGGGCCTTATCAGTGACATTCAGGTCTGACAACTAATTAAAATACAAGAGGATGTGGTATGACCTCTGGAAAGCCATCTCATATGCAGTGACAATTCAGGGCCAAGAAGGAATTATTGAAAGTTGCTCAAACAGCTGTGATAGGGCTTGAGTTCTATCACGTCCTGCAAAATGAAACCAAGTGACACAGGTGACAAAACTGTTTCACTCCCATATGAGCTCAATGCTTTTTATGTGTGTTTTTTTCCATCAAACCATGGAGTCACCTTCACCTCCACAGCCTCTGAAGTCCCTGTGACTTCAGTTTCTGAGGCCAACATGAGAGCAGGAGGGTGAACACAGAAATCATCCAGCCCAGGCAGGGTACTTGGCCGAGTTCTGAAGACCTGTGCTGATCACCTGGCCACAGTGTTCACCTGATACCTTTAACATCTCACTTCAGCAGTCTGATGTACCTATTTCAAGCAGGCTTCAATTATACCGGTGCCTAAGAAGGATGCAGTAACATGCCCCAGTGACTATCCTCTGGAAGCAGTAACATCCATTGTGATGAAGTGGTTTGAGAGTTTGGTGATGAAACATATTAACTCCTGCATGAGGAGCGACTTGGCTGTGCTCCAGTTTGTCTACCATCACAACAGGTCAGAAGCAGATGTCATTTCATTGGCTCCTCACTCAACTCTGGAACATTTGAAACTCCCCCCACCCCCGTCATCTCCCGGCTTAATCTGTAAGTGATCTGCAGGGTTTTAAATTTCTTCATTCGATTTGGGAACTACAGATCTTTTGTTTCCTTCAATAATAATATTTATCTCCCCATTTTTGAGCTCCACATTAACTTTTAACACACCTTCGAGCACAAACACCTGGGAACTCTCACTTCCCACTATTACCAAGGTTAACCCTTTCTTCACTGAACCAAGTCTATCTGACCCACAAGGACGGCCGCCCTGTTCCACTGAATCAAATACCTCAGACTTTTTTTGAGCTCCGTTACCAGGTTCAGTACCACGTGCATCCCCATCTTGGACACACTCAAGTGGGACATTGGCCTCTTCACAGCTTTCAATACCCGTACCCTTTTCAAATTCTAAGTTCCCCCGTTTCTCCCAGGTACTCTCTGGGCAACTCCCTTCCGGAGTAATCTCAACCCCGCGGGCTGAAACAACCTCATCTGCCAACCCAGCAGACTTCTTCAAGGCAAGGGCACCCTTTTCATCTAGGGCTGCCCTCATTTCATTATCGGGAACACCTTTAGAATTTTCAACTTCTTCAAACAGTTCTGCCAAACCAGACAGATCATCCATGTCCAACTCTGGACCTCTTAACCGCTCTATCGGTTCCTCATCTTTATTTTCTGCCTCTAGAACCTTTCTCCTCGTTAAGGGCAGATCTACCTCCTCTCCCTTACCCTCTTTCACTTTACTACTCTTCGTTTTACCACTCTCTAAACCCTCATGGTACAGGGTCGGTAGAAACATCTCGGCCAAATCGAAACTGGCCGGATTTAAACTGCTCCCTTTCTCAGCTGCCTCTCTCGACATGCTGCGAGTGACCACACATGCGGGATAGATCTTGGAATCTAGGGGTGGGGCCACAGCACTCACCGGCTGGCTTGTCATCGTCATGGCTGCCCAAACCTTACCACCTGCTAAATCGTTACCAAGAAGGACGTCCGCGTCAGTTCTCGGGAATTCTGATCGCACCCCTATTTCAACTGGTCCAGACACCAGCTCACAATCCATAATGACCTTATGTAAGGGCACCATTTCTGTCCGTTTACTTATTCCCTTCACAGCTACCATTCTCGTCTTGCGGCCAAAATCTAGTACCTTACTGCTGATCAACGACAGCTCAGCCCCCGTGTCTCTCCAGATCCGTACGGGAACTGGTGTGTCTCCCTCCCTCACAGACACGGTTCCGTGTGACAGACAAGTCTCAGACCCTTCTCGTACTCTGTCTACCTGGGGCTCTCTTGTCGATTTACTGATCAACATGGCACACCCGATAGGGACTGCTGCTTTCCCTTTTCCTGTCCCTTTCCTCTGAGCAAAGCACCGAGATGCAATATGCCCCCCCTTTCCACAATTAAAGCAGGTCAAGCCCGGAAATCTCTGGCCATCTGGCCTTTCCCCCTCAACCTTACCACTAGCTCCCGGCGGGACCTCTGCCTCAGCCGGCGGACTTTCTCGATCGTTCCCATGGTCTCTCTGGGAACTTTTATTCGAGGAAAGCTTTGTCTTGTGGGTTAGGGCATATTCATCTACGAACCAGCAAATTCGGATATGGACTTATTTAGCTTCTCATTCAAATACATCCAGATATCCTATGAAACACAACCTTTAAATTCCTCAATCAGAATTAACTCCCTGAGACGCCCATAATCCTCTTCCACTATCTCTACTGTGCACCAACGGTCCAAGAGCACACCCTTCTCAGAGGCAAACTCGGTATACGTCTGATTCCACCCTTTCTTTAAATTTCTGAACTTTTGTCTATACACCTCAGGTACTAGCTCATAACTCCGGAGAATGGCCGCCTTTACTTTGTCATAACTCTCCTCCTCTTCCTCCTCCATGGCCAACGCTGTATACGCCCGCTGTGCCTTCCCCTTTAGGACACTTTGTAACAGCAACACCCACTGACCTCTGGGCTACTTCTGATTCGCTGCCACCTTTTCAAAAAGCAAGAAATAACTATCAACATCCGTCTCCTCGAATGGAGGTACTAACCTCAACTCTCGACTAACATTGAACCGCTCCTCTCGGTCTGACCCCTGAACTCATGGCTCTTGCCGTAACTTCTCCATCTCCAAGTCATGTTTCCTCTATTTCTCTGCCTCCCTCTTCTTCTCAGCTCTTTCTTTCTCTTTCTCAGCTGCTTCCAGCTGTTTTAACCGCATTTCATGCTCTCTTTGTTTCTCAGCTCTTTCCTGCTCCTGTCTCACCTCTAGCTGGAGCGCATACTCCTTCTCTCTCTCGGCTCTTTCCCTCTCTTTCTCTCTCTCTCTCTCTTTCTCTGTTTCGGCTCGTTCATTCTCCTTCTAAGCTGCCTCCAGCTGCTTTACCTTAATTGCGTGTTCCATCTTTAATTTCTCCAACTCTAACTGAGCCGTCCCACTATCTGATACCTTTTCAGGGATATTTTCCAATAACTCAGCTGCAAACACATTCTTCCCAATATAATACTGGGTTATTGCCCTTCGCGCCTCCCGCTTTTTCATTGACAACCTCACCCCTGCGAGGTTTAACCCTTTTGCCAAATTTATCAAGTCTGATTTGGTGGCCGCCTCCAGCACCTCCAGAGTCGGGTTTTCAATAAATTCACCCACGTCCATCTTTGCTGGTTTCCTGTCTGGCTACCCGCGTAACCATATCCAAGTTTTGGACTTACAAGCCCGATTCACTGGCCCCCCAATTTGGTGTCAAATCCCGAGACGCGAACGCCACTTTGTCACGAAGCCCGTAACAGGGTCACTTATCAGCAAAGATAGAGGGGTCCATTGAAGTCTGATGGTATTATTTTTTAAAGTATTTATTGATAAAGGGGCACAAAAATAAGATTAATGCAAACATACAGATAATATACGCGGTCAATACTAAATCTAAAAGCGCGGGTATAATAATTACCAATAAGAAATAGCTCCATTGTTGTCTCGGGGATAATGTATTGTCCGACGGAAATATAAAAGTCACTGTTAGTTCGTTCAAGCTGCAGCATTTTGGGTTTAAGAGAGAGATGGTTTAACTTGCCCAGGTCTTTTATGATGCCAATCCTTTGAGTCAGGGAGTTAATTTCCTCGTTGTTAGCTAAAAGCCGTTTTCCATGTTACAAGCCACCAGTCCCAGGCAACGGAACTGAACGCACGTGGCCTCCTTCAAATGGCTTCCCGTTACCATGGGAGTGCTAGCGTTTCTTCTGGTGTGTCTGAGGGGCTGTTCCCACAGACCCTCTTTTATCCTGACTCACAGAGTCGCAGATGTCAATCAGGTTGGGGTGATGCAATCCCTCCCTCAACCAGCCAACTTTGCCTGAGGGCGTTCACGTAGCATAGTATCTCCAATCCACAAATTCGCCTTCTGGAGACAATGGCCATGTCCCGTAGCTTTACGTCACCGGGGGACCGAGACATTCCGCATGTTTCTCTCTCATTCCCTGGGCCCCCTGACCCAACCCAACAGTGATCTTGTGATTCTCACAAAGGAGGGGGTTGCAGGCATAACAGAGGAAACCAGAAGTTCTTCAGGGGACCAAAAGTGGGGTGACTGAGCAATTTTAGATTCTTTAGTGTTATCATTTCAGAGGATCTGTTACCAGGTTCAGATATGGCCCAAGTGCGGAGTGAGAGACACTGAAGCAGGTCGATAGTTCACAAACTTTAATGTGAACAGTGTTAAAGGAAAAATAAACAATAAACACTAGTCCAAATAGGGCAATTAACTAAAACTCTCAAATGGGAAATGAGGCCTACACTGCAGCTGAAAAGATAATGTAAACATTAAACAAATACCACCAGACTTCAGAGTCAGTTGGCTCGAAAGTCCAATTTCTCAGGGAAGGCTAAAAGCAAACAGGCAGCAAAGTGTTGCTGTGCTCTGTCCGAGTCTCGACAAGCACTATGATGACAAGTGTGGAGTTAAATGCTATCATGATTAAATAATAATTCGCTGACACATGCAAATTCACATGCGCAATTGCCGTATCTACTGTGCTGCCGAATCTGAGGTTGTGACAGGATCCCCTCTGGGTCTAGCATGTAAATGCCTATTACAAAGAAAGCACAGCAGCACCTCTACTTTCTTAGAAGATTGTAAAGATTCAACATGACATCTAAAACTTTGATAAGCTTCTAAAGATGTGTGGTGGAGCATATCTTGACTGCTTACGTCACAGATTTGTGAGGAAACACAAATGCCATTGAATAGAAAGACTACAACAAGTAGCAGGTGCAGCCTAGTCCATTATGGGTAAAGCCCTCTGCAATATTGAGCTCATCTACATGGAGCACTGTCACAGGAAAGCAGCATCTATCATCAGAGACTCCCACCATCTAAGCCATGCTCTCTTCTCACCGCTGCCATTGGGAATAAGGTACAGGATCCATACGACCTGCACCACCAAGTTCATGAACAAATATTCCTCCTCAACCATCAGGCTCAGTTAGCGTTGGAAGTGTAAGAGTAATGCCACCAGTCCATGCTTTAATCTGATAACCCATTGCTCCTCTACCTGATCTCTCCATTACACCAGCACAGGTCTTCAAGATGTAGAATGACAAGTCGACATTGATACCAAACTCTGATAGGGCTAAGGTGATAGAGCATAGCATACATCATGAAAGCATTCTCTTGTTGTCCTTTAGGATACACTGTAACTAAGCACATCTTGAAATTTAGTGCAAGACTGCTCTTACAAACCTCTGTGCATTAAGAGTTCACAAATAGCAAAGTTTCTTCCTCTTCATCCCCGCAATGCTCTGTATGTGACCTGGAACCTTGGGTGCCCACAGAGGAGAACCAGGATGTTGGGCTGTAACGTAGCTGTTGTCATTGCATTGAGCACACTTTAATATGACCTTGCAGTTACCCGTGATATGTGATCATGAAGAACAATATCTGAAGCAAATCCCTTGCTCTTTCAGGTAGGCATTTCACTCCTCATTGGGTTTTAACCTAAAGCCACTGCACTTTCATAATGGGTGACGTTTATTATGGATAGGGCAATATTTAGCTTGATTATCTTTAAGTGCAGATTCACTCTGAGCTGTCGGTTAGGAGATATTGGACCTATGTATTGACACAGGAGTCCTAATGTTTGTGTGCTTCAGAGGAGGTTTCTCAGTCCAAGATGAGCTGTGGCTGGGAAGAGCAAAGCTGGGGTCATTTCTTATTTTAGGTTGACAACAGACAAAAATTAGGCGGGATATATGACTCAATTTTTTTTTAATACTTTGAACCTTGATAAATCCACTTCTCTTGCAAAGAATGTGGCAGCTTTTCAACAATAGGACTAATACAGCAGGCAGTGTCTAAATAAGCTAAGCCAAGCAGATAACAATCTTCCTTTGCTGAAGGCAGCTCCCTTAACAAATCTCCAAGTTTTCTGGACTTTAAGTTATCTTCATTTGAAATCTTTGGAAAGCCATCCAGTTTCTTTTCGGTCATGTTCTACCACCTCTGTTGCCTTGTGACATTGATTGAACCTGTCCCAGGTCATTCTTAAAGCTGCAGCTGGGTGGCTTGTATGAACTGCTCTAAAGCACCTAACGTAGTCACCCATTCCTTACCAAGCCATTTCGATAGCAAGTCCAATTCCTCACCTTTATTAAAAGATGACTTCCGTGCTCTGTAACTTTCTGGGGCTGTCAGACTGGTGCTCATAAGTCCTTTGTGTGCCAGATACCTTGCCATATTCATCATGACTGAAGACTCTGAATGGCTTTCAGGTAAACACACAACCAAGAGAAAATCTGCAGAAAGCAACACACAGAAAATGCTGAAGGAACTCAGCAGGTTCAGGCAGCATCTATGGAAAAGAGCATAGTTGACTGAAGTAACAGGCCTTCTGGTAAACTACTTTGTACTGAGGGTTATTAAACTTTGGCTGTCAATGTGGATTATTACTGTCAAATTTTGCCATTGTGGCCTCTTTTAATTGTAGAGGAATGCCTGGTTTGATGCTGGACAGGTAAGTAAGAGTTACATAATATATATGAAGGATTCAGCATTTCTAAGCTTTGTTCTGGCAATTTACTGGACGGGGTGGGGGAGAGGGTAGAGGAGACCATGGCTTCAGTGTACTGATGGAAAAGTGTGAGAGGTAAATTGAATGGAGTGTTGAGACTGTTGATTCTGTGTTGTATAGTGGGCAGACTCAGACTGCTGGCTAAGGTATTTGGCTTAGTGCTTGACATAATCACTCACACACTCATGTGTACCCTGTGTTGTTGCTGGGTGACTTCCTCTATTGTAAAGCTCCTCACCCTCTTCCTCTTCTGCTGCCGTGATAGCAGCTGCAGTCTCTTTTTGAAGGTGCGGGGCTTCCAAATGAGCCTGTAGCCAAGATTTATCTGTTTTAATGGCAATCACCTTTGCAAACTTTGGCTCGGGCTGCTGCAGCAACAACTGATGATCTGCACAATTTTAGATTAGTTTAGATTAGATTCAACTTTATTGTCATTGTGCCGAGTACAGATACAAAGCCAATGAAATGAAGTTAGCATCTAACCAGAAATACAAAGAATAGTGTTATTTACAAAATAACTGCGAATAAAAAGTTAGTGCTACAGCACACAAATATAAAAGTACTGAGACAATACAATATCACAAAGATCTCCAATGAGAACTGTCTGGTGAGCTTTGTCTTTCCTGTGGTTTTGTGTGTTTTGAGTATCTCTCATCCATAATGCTTGTTATTCAGTCCTCAACTGTTTGTCTGCTGATTGACCACCTGCATTCCTGTACTGCTGTCCATGTGTGAAGTTGGAAGTACACAATTCAGCTGTAAGTCAATCCCCACTCAGCTGAACGCTGGAGTCAGGGTATAGCGTCCAAGCTCTGAGTGCTTTATTTGGGCAGCACACACACATCAAATTGACTAAGAATAAAACTGAGAATGAACCAGTAAAATGCCACACACAGGAGAAAATCTGCGGATGCTGGAAATCCAAGCAACACACACAAAATGCTGGAGGAACTCAGCAGGCCAAGCAGCATCTATGGAAAAAAGTAAGGACGATATTTCAGCCCAAAACATGGCCTGTACTTTTTTCCATAGATGCTGATTTCCTCAAGTGTTTTGTATGCGTTGCTCAGAAAAATACCATAAGTATTTATGCAGCAAACCTATGATGATTAAATCGCACATTCATAAGAAATTAGGATTATATGAAGCTACACTTGCATATAAAATACAAATACGAGGAGGTCTCTAGATGTTGGAAATCCAGAGTAACACACACAAAATGCTGGAGGAGCTCAGCAGATCAGGCAGCATCTATGCAGAAGAATAGATAGAAGACGTTTTGGGCTGAGATACTTCTTCAGGACTGAGAATGAATGAGGTAATGCTAGAATTAAAAGGTGGAGGAGTGGAAACAGCTTAGCTGGAAGGTTGACAGGTGAAGTCAGGTGGGTGGGAAAGGTCAAGGGCTTGAAAACAAGGAATCTGATAGGAGAGGAGAGCAGACCATAAGAGCAAAGGAAGGAGGAGGAGACCCATGGTGAAGTAACAGGCAGGTGAGAAGAAGTAAAAGTCAGAGTAGGGAATAAAGGGGGGTGTAATTTGTTTATTGGATGGAGAAATCGATATTCATGTCTTCAGTTTGGAAGTTACCTGGACAGTATATGAGTTGTTGTTCTCCACCCTGAGGATGGTCTCATCTTGACACAAGGAGAAGCCATAGACTGACAGGTTGGAACTGGAATGCAATTGGAACTAAAATGTTTGGCTATTGGGAAGTCCCACTTATGGCAGATGGTACGGATGTGTTTGAGGAAGTGGTCCCCAAATTTACGATAGGTCTCTCCAATGTAGAGGAGGATGCATCCAGAACAACAGATGAAATAGATGATCCCAGCAGAATTGCAGATGAAATGTTGCCTCACTTGGAAGGTATGTATAAATATTCAAATATTATACACAAAGTGTTTAAACAAAGATTTAAACTATCTGAGAGGGATTAATACCATGTAAGCATTCATTAAGTTAACAAGCAACACACACAAAATGCTGGAGGAACTCAGCAGGCCAGGCAGCATCTATGGAAAAGAGTACAGTCCATGTTTCAGGCTGAGACCCTTCATCAGGACTGGAGAAAAACAGATGTGAAGTCAGGATTCGAAGATGGGGTGAGGGCAGGAAGAAACACAAGCTGATAGCTGAAACCGGGAAGGATGATGTAAAGAGCTGGGAAATTGATTGGTGAAAGAGATACAGGGCTGGAGAAGGGGGAATCTGATCAGAGAGGACGGAAGGCCATGGAAGAAAGGAAAGGGGGGGGGTGCACCAGAAGGAGGTGATGGGCAGGTAAGGAGATAAGGTGAGAGAAGGAAAAGGGAATGCAGAATGGTGAGATGGGGGGGGGGGGGGGGGGACATTACTGGAAGTTCGAGAAATCAATATTCATGCCATCAGGTTGGAGGCTACCCAGACGGAATAAAAAGTGTTGCTCCTTCAACCTGAGTGTAGCTTCATCGCAGCAGTAGAGGAGGCCATGGACTGACATTTTGGAATGGGAATAGGAAGTGAAACCAAAACGGGTGTCCACCTTATCAGGTAGAAGGAGCATAGATAGTGAAATGGTCTCCCAATCTACGTCCGGTCTCCCTGATACACAGGAGGTCACACCGGGATCCCCAGATACAGTAGATAACTCCAACAGACTCATATGTGAGGTGTTGCCTCACTTGAAAGGACTATTTAGGGCCCTGAATGGTAGTGAGTGAGGAAGTGGCAGGTGTAGCACCTGTTCCACCTGCAGGAGTAAGTGCCAGGAGGGAGATCAGTGGGGACAGACTAATGGTCAAGGCATTCGCATAGGGAGTGATCCCTGTGGAAAGAAGAAAGTGGAGAGGGAGGGAAATATATGCCAGGTGGTGGGATCCTATTGGAGATGACAGAAGTTATGAAGAATTATGTTTTGGACACGGAAGCTGGTGGGGCGGTTGATGAGGTCAAGAGGAACTCTATCCCTGGTAGGGTGGCGGGAGGATGGGATAAGAGCAGATGTGTGTGAAATGGAAGTGATACAGTTGAGGGCAGCGCTGATGGTGGAGGAAGGGAAGGTCATTTCTTTGAAGAAGGAGGGCTTCAAAGTGACTCCTTCATTCTGGAATGACAGGACTCATCCAGAGAGCAGATGTGGCAGAGACGGAGGAATTGAGAGAAGGGGATGACATTCTTACAAGAAATAGGCTGGGAAGAGGTGTAGTCCAGGTTGGTATGAGAATCAGTGGGTTTATAATAGACATCAGTAGATAAGCTGTCTCCAGGGATGCAGACAGAGAGATCGAGAAAGGGGAGGGAGCGGTCAGAAACAGACAAGCTAAACTTGAGGGCAGGATGGAAGTTGGAGGCAAAGATGACGAAGTTGACGAGCTTCGCAGCACCAATGCAGTTGTCTATGTAGCACAGGAAAAGTTCAGGAGTGACACCAGTGTAGGCTTGGAAGAATAGATTGTTACACGTAGCCAACAAAATGCCAGGCATAGCTAACATTATACCAATAACCGGGAATAAACACAAGATATTTCTCAGATAGTGTACTCATTTATCAACTATACAACATTTACGAATGATGATTTATGATGGCGCAAACAAAGGAAAGACAATGTAGCAATGTAGTATTATGTAAATGTGTTTCAGTCTAACTGAAACCCCATCAAAAATAAAATGGCTGCTCTCCTCACATGGTCGAACTGACTTTAAAGGTGACAGCACCATCACAACTAAAGTTGGCAGTGCAAACAGAATAAAATTCAGCAGGGTTATATTTCAAAGTAAGAGGCTAAACAATCACACTCTCTGAATCAACTGCTCATGAAATTGTCTGACATTTGATTGTGCCCAACTATACACCTCAAAGCCTGACTACCCCATCAACATAATTTGACTTTCAAAGCCTCAACTGACCATCACACCACTTTCCCTACACAGTCAGCTCAACTCTTCACCCCAGAGGCTGAGCCTCACCCAGAACAGAATTAAAATCAGAATCAGGTTTAATATCACTGGCATATGTTGTGAAATCTGTTGTCATGCTGCAGCAGTGCATTGCAATACATAGCATTTAAAACTACAAATTACAATTTGAAGTGTATAAGTGCAAAAAAGAGAGAAAAATGCTGAGATAGTGATCATGGGTTGATCGTGCATTCAGAAATCTGATGGTGGAGTGGAAGAAGCTGTTCCTGAAACATTGAATGTGTGCCTTCAGGCTCCTGTACCTCCTCCTTGATGGTAGCAATGAGAATAGGGCATTTCCTGGGAGATGGGGATTCTTAAAGTTGGACACCACCTTTTTGCAGCATCACCTTTTTAAGGTGTCCTTGATGCTGGGTAGGTTAGTGCCTGTGACAGAACTGGCTAGTTTACAGCTTTCTGCAGCTTTCTTCAAACCCAAGTTGCAGGCACTCCATACCTGACAATGATGCAACTCGTTAGATTGCTCTTAATGGTACATCTGTAGAAATTTGCTAGTGTCTTTGGTGACATACCACTTCTCCTCAACCTCTTAATGAAATATAGCCACTGTCATACCTTCGTGGTAGCTGCATCAATATATTGGGTCCAGGTTAGATCCTCAGAGATGTTGACATTCAGCAATTTGAAACTTTCCACTGTTGATCCCTCAATAAGGACTGATGTGTGTTCCCTCAAATTCACCTTCCCTGAAATCCACAATCAATTCCTTGGTCTAACTGACGCGGCGTGCAAGGTTGTTGTTGTGACATTGCTCAGCTGATCTATCTCACACTTTCTCCTCGTTACCATCTGAAATTTTGCCAACAATAGTTGTGTCATTGGCACATTTATAAATGCTGTTTGAGCTGTTTTTTAGCCACGTAATTGTGGATGTAGAGAGAGTAGAACAGTGGGCTGGGCACTCCTCCTTGAGGTGCACCTGTGTTGATTGTCAGTGAGGAGGACATGTTATTTCCGACTAGCGTGTGGTCTTCTAGTAAGAAAATCAAGGATCCATTGGGTGAAGGAGGTACAGAGGCCTAGGTTTTAGAGATTGTTGATTAGAGGGCGGATTTGGAGCTGTTGAAGGTATGACTGTGTTGAACGGTGAACTGCCAAGAGTGAACAGCTGCCTGACATAGGTATTTCTATTGTTCAGGTGATCCAAGGCTGAGTGGAGAGCCAGTGAGATTGCATCTGCTGTAGTCCCATTGTGGCAATAGGCAAATTACAGCAGGTCCAGGGCCTTGCTTAGGCAGGAGTTGATTCTAGCCATGACCTATCTCTCAAAGCACTTCATCACAGTAAGTGTGAGTGCCACTTGGTGACAGTCATTGAGGCAGCTCACCCTGCTTTCCCTGGGCACTGGTATGACTGTCGTCATCTTGAAGCAGGTGTGCACCTCCGACTTCAGCAGTGAGAGATTGAAGATGTCCTTGAACACTCCGCCAGTTGGTTGGCACAGGTTTTCAGTGCCCTACCAGATACACCATCAGGGCCTGATGGCTTGCAAGGGTTCACCCTCTTGAAAGATGTTCTGACATCGGCCTCCATAACAGAGATCGCAGGGTTACCAGATCCTGCTGGGATTCACAGGGGTGTATATTTATTCTCCCTTTCAAAGCATGCATAAAAGGCCCTGAGCTCATCCGGGAGTGATGCAGCACAGCCATTCATGATGTTAGGTTTCATCTTGTAGGAAGTAATGGTCCGCAAACCTTGCTAGAGATGATGTGTATCTGATTCCATCTCTAACTTCTTTAGGTTAAAATAGAGTTCCTTAGGTTGTACTTGGAATTCATACATAGTTCTGAATCATCAGTCTTGAATGCCACAGATCTAGCCTTCAGCAGACTACGAATCTCCTGAATCACCGATGGCTTTTGTTTTAGGTATGTCTGGTATGTTCTTGAGGGCACACGCTCATGTCCTGATGAAGTTGGTGACAACTGTCACATACCCATTCAGATTTGAGGATGAATCCTGAAAATTGTCCAGTACACCAACTCAGAGCAGTCCTGTAAGTGTTCCTCTGCATCCCTTGACCATGCCTTCTTGGTCCTTACCACTGGAGCTGTGGTCTTTAGTCTCAGTTTATACACTGGGAGTACAGACAGGTGGTTGAACTTTCTAAAGTATGGGCATCGGATGGCATTAAGCATTCAGTGGTCAAGTGCGTTGGCCCCTCTGGTTCCACAGGTGATATGTTGGTGATTGTTGTTCAGAGACTTCTTCAAGTGAAACTGCTTGAAATTTCCCTCAACATTAGGGAAGGCATTAGGGTGCTCAGTTTCGTGCTTATAGATTATGTTGCTCGGTTTCTCCAGTGCCTGCCTGACATTGGCCTGAGGTGGAATGCACACCATTACCAGTATGATGGCAGAAAACTCACTCAGCAGATAAAATGGATGACATTTGATAGCTAGATGTTCCAGGTTGGGTGAGCAGGACTGAGACAGAACTGCCATGTTTGTACACCATGATGAGTTAATCATAAAGCATAGTCCACCTCCTCTGTCTTTAAAAGACTGAGCTGTCATGTCTCTGTGAAGAATGGTTAAGCCATAAGTCTGCAGTGCTGCATCCGAAATTGTGAGTGTGAGCCATGTTT
Organism: Hypanus sabinus; assembly: GCF_030144855.1. NCBI lineage: Eukaryota > Metazoa > Chordata > Chondrichthyes > Myliobatiformes > Dasyatidae > Hypanus > Hypanus sabinus. Next base: position 41,280,086 of record NC_082728.1, on the reverse strand, counting down.
CTGTAAAGCAGAGTACACAGCAGTGCACAATGTCACTTTGGTACTGCAATCTTGCTCTGGGGTTTTTAGTTTTATTTCTAAGAGACTGTACATTCAGCAGCAGGATAGTCAGGAGTGGAATTCTAAAATCTTTGAGTTTCAATCATACCTGTAGACCAGCACTTTCTTTTTCTTAACTGCACTCGCAACTCAAATCAGCTGTTCGATTTTAAGCATCAATAGATTTTTTAAGTGTCTTAAAATGATGCTGCTTACTGAGTACCCATGGCTGTGATTGTGGATTTCAGCTGTTGCATTCCAACACAGGAATATTTGCTGATTCGTTTTGGTGCTGCAAGCAAAATCACACAAAATTCTGGAGGAACTCAGCAGGTCAGGAAGCGTCTATAGAAATGAATAAACAGTCAACATTTCAAGCTGACACCCTTCGTCTGGATTGAAAGGGAAGTGGGAGGATACCAGAATAAAAAATTGTGGGGAGAGAAAGGAGGAAAAGCTCGAAACTTGTCATTGAGGAATGGTAAAGGGCGAGAAAAGAAGGAATCAGATAGGAGAGGAGAGTAGGCCATGGGAGAAGGAGGGACACTGGGGGAGGTGATAGGCAGGTGAGAAGAAGAGGTAAGAGAGTGGAATAGAAGAAGAGGGATAGAGGAGGGGATAGAAAATAAAGAAAAAGAGGGTTACCAGGAGGAGAAACTGATGTTCATGATATCAGGTTGGAGGCTACTTAGTCAGAACATGAGGTGTTGTTCCTCCAGTCGGAGCAGAAGAAGAGGCCATGGACTAACATGTCAGAACAGGATGGAGACAGGAATTAAAATGATTGGCTATCAGGAGATTCCACTTTTGGTGGATGGAGTAGAGGTGCTTGATAAAGCAGTCCCTCGCCTTACAATGGATCTCACCCATGTAGACAAAAACACATTGGGACGTCCCCAGCAAATTGCAAGTAAGGGTCTGATCACTGTGGAAAGTAGAGAGTTGAGTGGAAGTGAGGAGAACCCTCTTCTGCCATCTGGATCCACAATCCCAACATCTAGGACCCTCTCTCCCATACCACCCTGTATCTGGTCCTGCTGTAAGTCTGTCCCCAACCCCTACACTACTGAGTTTTCTTGCAGCAGACTCATGAAATAAACAACAATTGTTTAACAAAGATTTACAAATGCCAAACAAATCCTCTGCAGCCCAAAAGATTTATAGACCCCATTGTGAAGGAGAACAGTCGCAAGCTGCAGAGCTCACTCGCGTATCTGAAGGCATTGCACATTTTTTTTGAGTTGCAATTGTAATTTTGCTGTCACATTGAAATGGTTTTGATTTGACAAAAATTGTACTCTTACACTTCAAAGTTTTCACATTCTAAGCCGCTTCCTAGTCTCCTGACATTCCATTAGAATCCACAAACCTGAATATTTTATTTTATTCATTTCCCTGTCCCAGTACTTTCAGTCTCTTAGGATGCAGTTACTTTACCAATTTTATTGAAATAATATGTAAACGTGGGCTGACACAAATGATCTATGACTAAATCACATTTGAAATGCAGAAATAAAATCCCCAACATGTAATAGCTGCAGTTCAAACTTAAGAATGTAAAAGAGAAGGGACTGAATGTGTGCAAAATTACTAGCATGGCAAATGAAATCATATAGAGTTTCCTTCTATGGAATATCAATTTGCATCTCATCCTCAGGAAAAAGAATGAAGTGTTTTTTCTATTGTACATCAAACCTTACAAACTTGTATGTGTCTGTACAATTCCATCAACCCTGTGCCATTTGGAACATGATACAAAACCAGCCACTGGGCTTTGAGCAGCTCTGAAGTGGAGGAAACCATTGGATATTAAAGGACATGACAAAAAAACTCTACGAATCATAAATCAAACATTTGGGAATGATTGCTGCTTGAGAGAACCTTCAGAAATTCTGACAGAATTAGCATTTAGATCGTCTGTAAGTTGAATGTCAACGAACTATTAAGCTGCTCTTTATGAATATGATTGAAATTCTTTGCAGAATTGCCACACCTGGCCAACAACAGATGGACTAACAGGCAATAACTGACTAGGAGCATACTGAATAGTTAAAATGGAAAATATTAATATTTATGTGAAGCAAATATGTCAGTAAAGTATCTCTGGCACATTGCTTATGTATTTCCATGCCATCTGTTTTTATATGGTTATTAATATTATTATTTGTGGTAAAAACATTACAGCGTTTTCTGATTGACATCACATGAAGTCAGGTATATCAAAAGTTAGCAACCATAAAGCTTATCAGATGGATTATCTACTTTTCCCATCTGCCTCAACTGAAAATAGTGCTGCGTGCCTCTTCTGATCTTGCCCCATCGCTATCCGTACTCTGTTCTTTGATTCTTCAACTTCATTGATCTGCCTCCTCACATTCAGAAGATATACTAGTTTGCAATTGTGCATGATAACGAAAAGGTTGGAAGTGAATCACGTACATGCCAAGCTCTGTCATCTACTCATCAAAATGAGAAGAGAAACAACTACTTACAATTCCCCCTCCATCTATTTCTAATTAAACATATTTGCTTTGTCTTATAGTTCTATTTATCCTACTCTTTTTATTTACTAGATATCACAGACACGACTATCACAAATACCATATTATAATTTGTCCTTGAAAGTGGAATTGCGACTTCTGGAACCACTGGTGTATTCATGCACCTGAGTTATTTGATTGGACTGGAAAAGAGGACAATTAAGAGTGGGACTGAAGCTGTACCAGCCCAGGCTTAATTTCATTCACAGCAGAAGTCTGATAACTAGTTTTGTCTACATGATAATCCAAAAAATGGGTGAATGAACATTTAAAAGAATTAAACTATTTAACATACTTAACAGAAACAAATTAAACATCTTTCTTCCAACAGCCAATTCCTCTCATTAATTTCAATGGCCTAGTGGTAGAAGTACCAGTTAACCTATCGCAGGCTCAGTAATCAGGTTGGTTGGGCTGATCTATGGGAGGTTTCCCAATGAATCCAAAAGACAGGGGAGAAGAGCCCTCCTTGAGATGCCCCATGATGGTAAGTGCAAGAGTTCTTGATTTTTTCATCAGTTTGTTAACTCTGAGGTAGATTGACAGCTTGATATAGCACCAAGGAGTTTCTGTTCATCAAATTGTTCTGGATCGAATTCTCCTCCTTTGTTTTAACTATACTCAAAAGTTACTGTAGGAATTTTTCATAAAAATTATTCAAATACCGTCATTACAATCTTGATCTGTGATGTCCAGACACACAAGTGCACTTTAGTAGTCCAGTTAATGAGAAGGATAAAATTGAAAGTGAAAAAAAGATTTTACTTGAAATAATCATGATATAAGTGTAAGTGAAGGCTCAGCTACAATCTGAATTGAACATAATGTGTGGAAAATCGTAACAATAATTCTGCCAAATTTTTGTTTTTTTAATTAATTACATTTCCCATTTGAAGCTTGGTACTCCTAGACCATTTGCCTCTGTAGAACCCAAGATCTTTATATGTATGTGTTGCAGTCTTGAAAACAAAACAGAGATGTAAAATTTCACCTTAGAATGTAGAGTAAGTGCTCATAGTGTAATTCCCTCAGTCAGGAAGATCAATACTTCATTTGATCAATGCTCACAAGCTACTGCACCATTATAATGTTTATGATGATGGACATCAGACAAGTTCTGTTCATTCTGCTTCAGCTTGGTGATCTGTAAGGACAAGTCACTTTAGTTTACAATTAAAAGGCAGCGATTGTGACACACTGATTATGAACTTTACTTTCCTAGATTTCATATGCAAGCATTGACGACTGGGATTCTGTTCATTTATTTAGAAATGTACCTACGTTTATTGCTTACTGCACTGCATCTAAAAACTCCTGAGAGAAATGATTTTATTATGCCTTATAAATATATTTAATTTCAAGTCTGGATTTAAAAAAAATACTTTTAAGAAAAAAAAGGTACAATTTTTAAAATTTTATTTCTCAACTAGCTTAAAACTCGCATCAATGTTTTAGGACTGAGCTTCTGCTGGTTCTAGATTGCTAGCAGCACAATGTCACTGCAGGTCATGCAGCTGTCTCACCACTCTTGCAATTCAGGTTCAAGTCCCACCCTTGGTCCTGTTGCTATGGTGTTGGCAGTTCCCACGTGCCACACCCCAAAATTATGTCACTTAGTCAGTTAACTAGCCATTGTAAATTACCCCCAATGTAGGTGGCTGGCAGAAGGACTGAAGGTCAGGGGTCAGGTTTCATGGGCATTGACTAAAAGGTAGGTGAATAAGTTACAGGGAAATAGATTGGGGCATTTGGGTGATGTGATTGGACTCTTGCTTTTTCTTCTTTTATACAATAATCAGTTCTTTGGTTTTGATGACATTGAGTTAGAGGTTGTTGTTGTGGCACATTTGCATCAGTTTTTCAATCTCCCTCCTAAATGCCAATTCAATACCACCCTTAATTTAGCTAACAACCATGGTGTTGTCAGAAAACATAAATACGGTACTGACCTGTATTTAGCCATACACTCATAGGTTGAAAGTGAGTAAAGCAAGGGCTAGTCACACGGCCTTGTGCTGATGGTGAGTGTGGAGTGTGAAGAAATTGAGAAAACATTTGCACAGGGAAGTACTGAAGCAGAGGTCTTGGAGCTCAGTGATGAATTTAGAGGGGATGATCACATTGAATGCCAAAGTGAGAGTTCAAGATGTCCATAAACACTCCAGCCACTTGATTAGCATGTGTCTTCAGTACTCAACCGGGTACACTGTCCGGGCCAGGTGATTTCTGTGGGTTCACTCTCCTGAAGGATGCTCTCCCATCAGCCTCAGAGACAGAGAGCACAGGGTTATCATGTGCTGTGGGGTTTTGTGAAGTTCTGACAGTCAAGTGAGGTCATCTGGGAGTGAAATCTTGGTGCTTGGTAGGAGGTGTTACCACTCTAGTGCCACCATAGTTGTCAAGCAACCCTCTGTTATTCAAGTTTAGTCCAGAAATGCCACTTTGCATGTGAGAACAGGAAAGCAGTGCGGTCAGAAAAAATTATCAGCATCATTCTTTTAATTATTATGATTTTGTGGTGTTTGTGGCTGGAATCCATTCTTATGATCAAGGATGAGTTAAGGCAAATAAAAGGCTGAACAGAAAGAGAAAAGGAACTGGCAAATATTTTGAAAACTGGGTGCAAACACACACGCCAAAAATCTTTGGTGTACTATCACTGTAGCAACTCCAGCAGCGTTAACATCAGACATCGATTTGTTGGACGGCAAGTGCTGACAAGCTGCTCAGGCAAACTTCCAATCAGTACAGCACTCTGACGTGCAATCCCATTTCTCATTTGCATCAGTCTTTCATACAGTTCAATGGGAGAAGCATTTGCTGTTTAATAAAAGCAATGACAGTGTTCCAGTCCATGGGAAGATGGCCATCTCAGGTATGCTACAGAAGGAGGGCATGGATGAATTAAGACAAATCATACTGGCTGCCCAAACCGGTGAGGATCATAGGACTCACCCCACCATCCATCAGGGACATTTATCAGGAGTACTGCATATGCTAGATTTTCAATATTACTAAGGATCCCACCCATCCATCCAGTATCCTCTTTGACTTTCTACCATCAGGCAGGAGAATCCGATGCATAAACACAAGAATGGTCAGGATGGGAAAGTTTCTTTCCTCAGGCCATTATGCTTCTGAACTCCCTGCTGCATTGCAAAGTGTCACTTGTTAATCTGCTCTGTCCCTTACAAAATTTAATTTATGCACTTTAGTTTGTTTATTTATGTATAATCCATCTGTAGATTTCATCCATCTTTTCATAATTTATTCTTTGTCATGTGTGTTATGTATATTACTGTGCTTTACACCCTGGTTCGGAGAAACGTTGTCTCGTTTAATGCTATGCATGTGTGACACTAATCTTGACTTGATTTAACCTGACTCAAATGAAGTACAACTTATGATAAAGAGTATATCCTCCAACACAAGGAAATCTGCAGATGCTGGAAATTCAAACAACAACACACAAAATGCTGGTGGAACACAGCAGGCCAGGCAGCATCAATAGGGAGAAGCACTGTCGACATTTCGGGCTGAGACCCTTTGTCAGGACTAACTGAAAGGAAAGATACTAAGAGATCTCCTTATAGATGCTGCCTGGCCTGCTGTGTTCCACCAGCATTTTGTGAGTATATGTTCCAACAAGGTTTGAATGCCAAAAAATAAACTCAGGCCCATCTGTGGCTCATTGTTGATAATGCTGGTTCAGATTACAGGTTACAGGTTACATTGGGTTACAGGTTCATTTGGCGATTTAGCAAAATTAGATTAAAGTGAATAGGGATGCAGTTTTTCCATATACCCATTATCACTTTATGAATATTATTAGCCAAAAACATCATACTTCATTAGTCTATCTTTTGTTCTTCAAGGCTTAATTATAATACAGTTACTTTTGTCGCCTGCTCCTGAATATGAGGGCACCATCATTTCTAAGGGGTATTTGCTCTAACATCCAAGTTCTGTGAATAAAATCATGAGGACAATCTGTGGGGAATCCAAAAAAAAAATTGCACAGCCTCATCATTTCCTGTAAAAAGCCTCAACTTTACCCTAGACCATATGTATAATCTTTAAAGAGTCACCACCGATATGAGGCTGGAAATTCATCCACACAACAGCAGGCTGTTGAACGTCAGCTGAAGTTAAAATACAGCAATTCTTTGCACATTTCCAAACAGCTTTATCTGAGAGAAATTTCAGTTCTGTATTTTGTAACAGGATATTTGTACACAAAATATTTTTTCCATAAAGTAAAACTCTCTGAAATGATCTTGACTCTGGTACAAGCAAAATGAATCAGTGTTGAGTTCTTTAAGCTTACGTGCCTGAAAAACAGTTTACAGTTTGCTGCTCCCCACTGCATTTAGGAAGTTTCTTGGTCTCAACACTCAGGGACAGAAAACCACACCTACTTTTTCTTCAGCCAACAGGATTAGGCATTGCTATAGGACAAGCTTCTCCAAAGAGCAGGCATTTAGAGATTACACACATGTCTTTACCTGGGCCTTCCTGTGAATGCATTACCAAAAGTACATGGTTACAATACTGGACATCCCTGTACCCTTTTGTACAAAGAACATACTTCTTCATTAGGCTCACCCTTCTGAATCACTGTCTGAACCTCATCAATTACTGCAGTATAAATGCAGTCAATAGCCATATTATAACGGAATTGGAAGAGCTGGCATTGTGGTCTGTGCCTTTTAAATCTGGGCTACATGTTGAAAACTCTGAGTTTTTGCAACAGAATGATCCTTAAAGGTATCAGGATGCAGATTAAATGGTTGACAAAGTGGTTATAAAGCCACATGAGAAGCTTTCCTTTATTATCCAAGACATGCATTGTAAGCGCAGGGAATTTATGCTAAATATGGATACAGCACAAGTTAAGACAGAGCATGAGGACTGCATACTGTTCTGGTTACCGCATTTCAATAATAATGTAATTGCACTGTAGAGGGTGAACAGGCAATTCAGGACTGAGGAAAGATTGGATAAGCTGGATTTATTTTATTTGAATCACTGCCCTGCACCTGTAAAGAGCTTGTGTTATCTACAATGTAACTGTGATACTTTACAATTAATGATGAAGCTGAATAATTATTAGCATTCCTTGTTCGTTGTCAACTTATGATTTTAACCATGAGAATTAGATTTTGGTGCTGTTTCAAGGGTTGAAGGCAAGTGAATAAATTCCACAATATTACCACTAGTAGTAACCTACCTGGCACAATCAGTACTCGTGGGTTAAATTTGCAGTTGTTAGACAGACAGACAGACTGACATACTTTATTGATCCCGAGGGTAATTGGGTTTCATTACAGCAGCACCAACCAAGAATAGTGAAGAAATATATCAATATAAAACCATAAATAATTAAATAATAATAAGTTAATCATGCCGTGGAAATAAGTCCAGGACCAGCCTATTGGCTCAGGGTGTCTGACACTCCGAGAGAGGAGTTGTAAAGTTTGATGGCCACAGGCAGGAATGACTTCCTATGACGCTCAGTGTTGCATCTCGGTGGAATGAGTCTCTGGCTGAATGTACTTCTGTGCCTAACCAGTACATTATGGAGTGGATGGGAGACATTGTCCAAGATGGCATCAACTTGGACAGCATCCTCTTTTCAGACACCACCGTCAGAGAGTCCAGTTCCACCCCCACAACATCACTGGCCTTACGAATGAGTTTGTTGATTCTGTTGGTGTCTGCTACCCTCAGCCTGCTGCCCCAGCACACAACAGCAAACACGATAGCACTGCAACTCTAGCAATTACTCTAGTAGCAATACAACTCGAGCAGATAGAAATTCAAGGTGGAAATTACACAGAGAAATCTGTCAGTGGTATTAACTAATTATCAACCTAATATGTCTCTGACTTTCATAAACAGCATACAGTTAACTTATTACATTGTTTTCAACTCAAATAAAACAGTGTTGAACAATTTCTATGCCCTTATCTTTAAGAATTTCCTGCACAAATTGTACTTACATTATAAAAGTACATTATCAGATTGATAGTAGTCTTTCATGTTATATTTACTGCTTCATAAAATATGGATAATTATGTGTGAGGTTGCCACTTTGTGTTTAATATTTCAGTAGTATTTGAGTAATTTTGTATACATATACCATACTACTACACCCATGCTTCACTTAAAGTAAACATCAAGTTAGACTTACATTTCGGACTCCTGAGTTGTCCCTTGAAAAAGCTTAACATTTTGAAGCTACTAAACATAAGAGTGACAACAATGTACCTTTGACAGCTATCAACCTGTTGATGCACACTGAGACATTCAAACTAAGAAAAGCACAAAAAGGAATGGCAAATAAAAAATGCTTCCCAGCACTGCAGAAACTAAAAAAAGGCAGGAAATAGAAGAATTCAGAGGGTGAGTTCTTGGTGATAATAATTATTAAAAAAAGATCAGAAATGGCTGGCTACATTGAAAGCATAGACAAGTTTGATTACACAGCAAACAACTGGACTTTATATACTGTGCAAATTGAACGGTATTTTGAAGCAAAGACAAACAAGTACCAATTTTGCTGAGTGCATTGTGTTTAAAGGCATACAGTTTAAAAGTGAAACATGCAGAAAATGCGACAAAGAGCATGTCAGCCAGCTGAAAAGAGCATGCTGGGCAGACTAAACTAAATGGTCTACACAGGTACAGAAAAAGCTAAAAAGTCAAGTTATAGTTTCAAAAAAGCACTGAACTGCATGCTGTCATTAAAAATTCGGATAATGATGAGAGTGACGGAGGACTAGGTAGCCTTGAGATCTACATTGTAAAATTGAGCAATGTGGTTTATACCATTACTGAACAGCAATTTAATTTAAATGGAATTTAACTCTGGTTCAGCTGCTTCAGTCATTCCGGAAAATGAGCTTGAATGGCATTTCAAAGATACTAAACTGAAGTCTGCAGATTTTCAACTAAGAACTTACCCTGGAGAAAGGATAACTCCTGTGGGACTGACATTTATAACAGTGAAACACAACAACCAACAAGCCACATTAAGCTTGTAGGTGGTAAAACTGGGAGCATCGGCATTGTGGAAATATGAGTGACTGAGACAACTACAACTTAATTAGAGACCCATCCACAATTTGCGTACCATACATCCTGCCATGAAGCCATCTGAAAGCAAATTAAGAAAGGAACTGGATGATGTCACAGCTGTCTCTATGCTGAACACATGAACCACTGCTCAACAAAGGACAAAAAGGTGCTGGTGCCAACCTCTGTGCCTCTGGTTCAAAAACATATTGGACCAAGAAAGGATATGCTGCTGAGGGGAGTTTTAGTAGGCAACGTATCTGAGAAAGCTTCTGATATGTGGAATTACTTGTGAAATGTGGCTTGGCTTTAAGCTGGAAGAGAGTTCAAGGAGCTTCAGGAAAGTTGCAAGCATTCAGCTTTTATGAGTATAAACAATTAGAATCTACTCTGAGTGCATTAAGGTTTTTGCATGAACTTCAAGTGGGAGACAAAAGCTGCTCGTAAAAGTAGATGCAAAAGCCAAAGCCCGGCTGGGTGAATGGAAGGCCAAAAGGAGACTCCAAAAGGAATCAATGGGGATATGTAAACATAGGATTCACCAGATAATGTTGTGGATGAGGAACCCATGAGGAGAGATCGGATCGTAAAGGGGGCAATAGAAGGATTCATAAGAGAATACTCCAGTGAACTAAATGCACCTTCTCAAGATCAAGATGCACATCCTAGAAAGAAGAAAACTGAAAAGGGGAAGATGACATAAATGTGATTGAAATGGAAGAGGATAAATGAGACCTAATTTATCGGGAAATTAGCAAATTCAGAGATACCCGCAAGAAACTAGAAGAAGATAAAGGAAGTTGATAAAAAGAAAGGCAAGAAGTTGAAACAGAGAGAAGTACAGATCAAAGTAAATCCAAAGAGAAAAGATGAGAAAAGGAGAAGGAGAGTGTCCAGAGTTGTTGGAACCACTTCCTATAGTCTCAGTCAACTCCTACATCCACCATTGATGAGGCTCCAGAACCTAAACTTGTTTCACAGGCACAAGTCTCACCTGCCATGCAGAGTGACCCCAACCCCCACCTTGTCAGGAAAGATATTATTCCACAAATCAGCCAGAGCAACTAAATCTTCAGGCCTGAATAGGACAACTTAAAATTTACTATGTTGCGGAGTAATATTTGAGTAATCTTGTGTATATATGTGCATTGTTTGATTAAGAACTCTTGTTCATTGAAATAATTAATTATGTGTTATGTGTAAAAATATGTGAATTGCATGTGTCATTATGCCACACCGTGATACATGTGCACTCACTAAAAGTAAACATGAGTTAGACTCACACTTCAGACTCCCAAGTCCTCTTTTGAACTAGTTTAGTATTTTGAAGTTGCAAAACATAACAGTTGCATTGTTGTAGGTTAAATGCACATCAAAAATTTCCCTGTTTGCTTTCTTCTAAATTACAGAGTTGTTTCATTCTTAATTAAAATGCAGTGGGTTTTAATGCACAAACTTTATGTTAAGCCCATGCTGTGAAATGTACTGGAATTATCATTGACTGTGGTGATTACATTGAATGAACAACATTCTATTTGACCATTTGCCCTAATTGATCTATTCTCATGTTTATGTCCCATACATCTCCTTCCTTGTCATCTGATGCTTTCTACAAATGTTTAGCTGTTTACAGATTATCTACCATGGTGTGCTTTTGATTCAATCTTGAAGATATAATTCTAGAGAAACAATATGCCTAATCAAGTAGATTGTGGCTGGCAGTTCTCAAGGGTACTGCAGGCATTTAGCCAATTGCTTTCCTGTTCATTCTTGATTTTTGCTATTCTGCTGTAAATTCAGGCATTGACTGAGTGACGGATGTTGGCAGATCCATTAACCCACCTCACTGTGAAGCTTCACACTGTATCCAACAGTGGGGCCTATGTTAAACTGTTTCCTATGGAGATCCACCTCTCTGATTTCATGTTTTGGACTGCAAAAGGATACTGATAAACTAATCAGTAGGAAGAAAAGCAGTAAGTGCCTACCACCAAACACACCTTCACTTCACCCCCACTCTCTGCGTTCCACAAAAATCACTCCCTCTGAGATTCCCTTGCCCATTCGTCCCTTCCCACAATTCTCTCTCCTAGCACATATTGCTGCTAGCGAGCAAAACGCTATATCTGCCCATTCAGGGCCCCAAACAGTCCTTCCAGGTGAGGCAACGCTTCACCTGCAAATCTGTTGGGATTGTCTATTGTATCTAGTGCTCCTGATGCAGCCTTCTCAACACTGGTAAAACCTGATGTAAATCCGGGGACCGCTTTGTCCAACACCTCTGTTACATCCACCAAAGTGGAATTTCTCAGTGGGCAGCCATTTTAATTTCTACTCCCAATTCCGTTATGACATATTGGTCCATGGCCTCCTCTCAGGGTACTCCCTGGTTGGAGGAGCAACACCTTATATTCCATGTAGGGAGACTCCAACCTGATGACATGAACATTGCTTTCTCTTTCCAGTGCATTTTTTCTTTTTTCTCTCTTTTTTTTGTTTCCCATCCACCATCCCTCCTCTTCAAGTCTTACCCCTTTTTCTCACATGCATATCACCTCCCCCAGTGCCTTTCCTCTTTCCTTTCCCCCATAGTCACTTCCCACATAACAGTTTCCTTCTTCTCCAGCCCTTCACCATCCGCACCAACTTGGCCTCTCCTATCACCTTCTAGCTTCACCACACCCCACCTTTAAATTCAGGTGTCTTCACCCTTCCTTTCCAGTGCTGATGAAGGGGCTTGGCCTAAATCTTTGACTGTTTATTAATTTTCATAGATGCTGCCTGACCTGCTGTGTTCCTCTAGCTGTGCTGCAGTGGGATCAATTTTGAGAAGTGCGCAGCACTGTCTTTGGGAATGTATGATATGTTAAAGGAATTTACACTTCTAGGTACAGGAGGTACCTAATAAAGTGGCCACTGAGTATATGTTGATGGTCTTCTGCTGCTGTAGCCCACCCACTTCAATCTTTGACAGGTTGTACTCTCAGAGATGCTCTTCTGCACTCCACTGTTGTAACTCATGGTTATTTGAGTTACTGTCACCTTCCTGTCAGCTTGAACCAATCTGGCCTTTCCTCGCAGACCTCTGTCATTACCAAGACTTCACCCACAGAACTGCCACTTACTGGATTTTTTTTTTTGTTTTTTTTGCACCATTTTCTGTCAACTCTAGAGCAGGGGTTCCAACCTTTTTGTATGTCATGGACCAATACCATTAAGCAAAGGGTTCATGGACCTCAGATTGGGAACCACTGCTCAAGAATTTATTATGCAACTTATTATGAAAATCTTTGAAAGTAGGCTGTTTCTGAGATACTCAAACCACCCCATCTGGCACCAACAAACATTCCATGGTCAAAATCACCTAGATCACATTTCTTCCCCATTCTCATGTTTCGTCTGAACAACAACTGAACTTCTTGACCACATCTGCATGCTTTTATACATTGAGCTGCTGCCACATTATTGGCTGATTAGATGTTTACATGAACGAGCAGGTAAAAAAGTTTACCTAATAAAGTGGCCTTTGAGTGTTAAATAAATGGGAAGATAGTGAGGGGTGTGGAAAATTAGAGGAACCTTGGTGTTTATGTCCATAGATCCTTAAAGGGAGTGGGATGAGTTAGTAGGTAGTTACAAAATGCATATGACATCTTTCCTTTATTAGCTGATGAACAATATAAAACAGCAGGGAGATTATGTCACTATTCTGTACAACAGTACTTGAATACTGCACACAGATCCACATGCCCTGTTGCAGCACAAGCAATTTAGGGGAAATGTGGAAAGCTTAAGAGTTTTAAGCAATTATTTTGATATTCCCTTATGAAAGACGAGAGTTCATTTGACCTGTCAGTTCCATTCTTGCTCACAGCAATCCTACCAATCTCATTCTCCGCTGATTCCCTCATATGTCCATCAGCACCCTTCTGATTCTGTCACCAGTCACTTATACCAGGGGTAACATACTGCAAGTAACTAACCTACCAGAACACCTTTGAAATGTGGAGAAATAAAAACACAGGGGACCAAGGGAAAGCCCACAAGGTCACACAGAGAATATGCTAAATCCACACTAACAGCACCAGAAGTCAGAACTGAACCCAGGTCCCTACAGCTATGAGGCAGCAGCACTATCTGCTGTGCCACCATGGTGGAGTCAAGCAGGGAGCTGAATTGCACATGATATATTTTCATCTAATGTTTAATTACGTTGTTTATAGTCAGTTTGGCAAGATATGAGATGCAGTAAAATGAAGTTGCATAAAAAAGAAATATAGTTGGAATCAGAATAGTTGTGGAAATTGATGTTGCTTAAAATAGACTCAAAGCTGACAAGCAACCATTTTCCCTATGGCCCATGAGCTCTGTCTTGCTAGTCCTCTTTTGTTACTATTCATTTATTTATTTCTTACTGCAACTTTTTAAGTACTTTTATGCCTTTGTACTGTGCTGCCTCTACAAAACAAAAAATTGACTTCCAATATCAATGAAAATAAAGCTGATTCTAATTGTGATTCTGCCTTGTGCTACTTTGTGTCATACTATGTAGACAACCTACGCAGCTGATTATAGGAAATTTTTGTACATCACGTAACATCTCCCCACTGACTATTGATGCAATACCCATCTGTTCAGAAGTGCAGTGTGAGTAAGGTCCATTTAATTTATATTGAAACTCTTAGCTCTTGATGAAGATTGCCTCCCTCTATGGGACGTCTTTATATCCTGGACAGCCAAAGGCCTGACTCCTCAGTCAGCTGGGAGACAAACTTACATTCCGTGGCCACTTACTAGGTACAAGGGTGGAAACCTGTGTGGTCATCTGTTACTTTAGCCCATCCACTTCAAGATGCTCTTCTGCACACCATTGTTGTAATGTGTGATTATCTAAGTCACTGTTGCCTTCCTGCTAGCTCAAACCCCTCTGGCCATTCTCCTCTCACCTCTCTCATTAACAAGGCATTGCTGCCCACAGAACTGCCACCCACTGGATGTTCTTTTGTTTTTCACGCCATTTTCTGGTAATGCTAGAGATTATTGTGTGTAGAAATCCCAGCTGATCAGTTGCTTCTGAGATTCTCAAACCACCCTGCCTGACACCAACAATCATTGCACAGACAAAGCCACTTGGATCACATTTCTTCCCTATTCTGTTGTTTGGTCTGAAGAGCAAATGAACCTCTTGACCATGCTTGCATGCTCTTATATATTGAATTGCTGACACATGATAGGCTTATTTGATATTTGCATTGAACAGTAGATATACAGGTGTAACTAATAAAGGTGTCTCTGAGTATATGAATTAGGAACAAGAACAGGACAACTAACCTTTTGTCCCTTTTCCACCACTCATCCAGATTGTAGTTGATCTCACTCTGTGTCATTTTCCTGTATTATTCCTTAAATACCCAGAAATCAAATCAGTCTGTGTTTTGAATGAACTTGCCAACTGAGCAGAGATCTGCAAAGGTGAATGAATTACTGATTGAAAAATATGTCTCCTCCTCTCGGTCTTAAATGACTTACCCCTTATTCTGAAAACTATCTATTTGTTCTAGACTCCTCAGGCAGAGAAACATACTCCCTGTATCCTGCCTGCTAATCCCCCTAAGAAGTTTCAATATTTTCACCTCATGTTCTTCTAAACTATAATGCGTATGATCCTAGCCTACTCAGAATCAGGTCATACGGCGAGTCCACCATCTCAGAAGCCATCCTTCACTACAGTTTCTCAAAGCCAGAGTAACCATTCTTTGTAAGGAGACTAAAATCGCACACACAACCCTTGGTGTGGTTCTATCAAGGCCCTATATAAATATGGTAAGAGCAAAAGGATCTAGTGCTTTCTCAGTGTATATGATGAAAAAAACTCTTCTTAGGCTTCCAGCCAGGTGCAGGTATCGATTTTACCTGACGCTTCAATGACATGCCCAGGCATCATTCCTGATGAAGATGGCAAAGTCTGTCATTGAAACATCTGTTAAAATCAAGAAGATTTTAACCCAAGAAAGCCCAAGAAGAGTTTATTCATGGTTAAACCTCTTTATCCTAGTACTCAGTACTGCAATAAATCCAACACCTCATTTGCCTACCTAACTGATTTTTACAACTGTGACATAATGCTACACTAGTCTCATCAATCTGTAACCAATTAAAAATACTCTCCTGCTGTCTGTACAGAAGAGGATAGCTTTACATTTTCCATATTATTTTCCATCTGCTGTGTTCCTGCCTTCAAATTTCGCTATCCTCTGAGAGTCTCCTTACTGATGATCCTGATGATTTTGTATCATCAGCAACAATGTAAATCTGACATTTGGCTCCCTTACCCAAATTGTTGACATAGATACATATCAAGCACATCCAGGTATCTCTGTAGTAACGCAATCTGGCCACCTATCAAGATGATTATTCCCAATATTTGCCTCTTGTCTCAGTCTATGCTTGTATTTTAATTCCCAGTTTCCAATCATGTTAACTTAATTCTCTAACCTCTTGTGTGTGACTTGATCAAAAACATTTTGAAATCCCAAATGCACCATATTCACTCAATTATTTACCTCTACTCTATTAGATATGTTCCCAAAGTATACCAATAGTTTAGTCAAAGATAATATCCATTTCATAAATTCTCACTGACTCTGCTCAGTCTAACCTGTATTAATAACCACCTAGATGATCACATAGATATAAAAGACACAGGGTTTTATAAAATGAGGCATATGTCTCCCAGCTTTCTCAAATTTACAAACTGCTTAAAACTTGTTTCTGTCAATAGTCATCTATAGTTGGTTATGTAGAGGTTCATGTGAATGAGAATCTGTCTTAATATCTTGCAGAACATAAAGATGGACATGTAGAAAAGTGATTGTGAGATTCCCGCTGCCCTCCACAATTATTCATTGAACAAGCTTCAAGTCTACATCATTAAGGACTTAGGCCAATCCATTCTGCCACATTTAGCTTATACTCCCTAACTGTACAAAAGGAATCTCTGTGTCATTTCAATGAAAAGTTGTTTGGACAAACTGAAGTGGTAGGATGCACATGAGCAAGTCCAATTTCATCTTCTCACATGGATTGTTAACTATACATAGAATAGCATGAATTTACGATTTTCCTCATCTACTGGTTTTTACTCTCTCAGCTTCAAAAAGAATCTGGGCAGCACAGGAGATGTAAATGTACGTGGCTGATAAAGTACAGCTTTCACATATGTCAGATGTGCAAAAGCCAATTACGATAATAGCCTTCAACATTCAATTCTCTAGTCCAGTTCCCTCAGAAATTCGAGAAATAGCAAATCCATCCAGCTGTATAAATCAAAGTTCTTATTCTGTAATAGTTTGATGCATAGGATATTGTCAATTATAATAGTTAAATCATTTGAACATCCAAAATAAGAGGAACAGGAAATAAAGCCAAGCAGCTCTATGCATTTCAAATCATTAACCGTTCGTATCTGGCTTGAATTCTCTGTGCACATGGATATGCATGTACTATATCTTTTCCTCACAAGTATTTTGTCTGGCAGATCTTTCCTTCCTTAAACAAAGGAAGCTTATTTCTTTAATTTCCAATTCAGATAACATTCTACAAGTAAATGTGATTTTAACGGTGCAATGGATAATACCTTTGACTAGATGCCCTGATAACAGGAAAATGGAAGGATCATTTGGTATTTCATATGCAATAAACAACATTTTTGTTGCATTTCCCTATGTTATTTTTACCTTGCTAGAGAGCAGCACAGAGTGAACTTGCACAGAGGTTAAACACTAAGCACTTTGTGCCTGGGTTGGCTCTTTGAAAAAGCTATCTGATTCACTGTACTCCCACACGTTCCCCTCGCAAAAATTCTGTTTTGTTGTGATTGAACCAAATTTCAACTTTCAGTTGGTGCATTGTTGTATAAAATAAGGTGACCTCATCTCACTTCTTGTTTTATTGCCAATTATTTTAATTGCACTTCCGACATTTATCACCACTCTTGCCAGAGGGAATCCTTTCCCTCTGTGCTTTATCAAAATCTCTACTTAGTTTGATATCTACTATTAAGAATAGAAATCAGTTACTCCAATATCTTCAAACAGCAGTTCTTTATACAAATACTAAAATAGCTATATAAGCACAGTGATAGTTCTTTTGTTAATCTAACAACAAACTAACATGTCACAATTTATTATTGAATCCATGGAGGATTGTGCAAGTTTCTATCCAAATTGAACTAACCACGTAAATAATAGGCACCATGACTTTTGTATAGGATAGTTTAGAAAACTGAAATCCATGACATTTATTTGCTTAACAAGCAGTAGAAGCATATAGCATTAGAAATGACCAGCTTTTAGAACTAGCTAGCTTTGGTATAAAATGTATTCCCTTCAATGACATGTACTTTTATTTGATCAGACCTTTGCAATTCTTTTAGAGGAACAAACAGCAGAGTAAACTCCTACAAAGTTGCAAGCTTTGCTGTGTTTTTTGCAACATGTATAGACAGAAGCTCAAGATATTGATTCAATTATCCTGCAAAAATTCTATCAAAATAAATGAACACCAAATCATTACCTTCCATAACTGCTTCTGAACTCAAGACACCACCCACAAAACTCCATCTTTCTCTCAAGCAATTGTCAGATGCAATGGAATAATTTTACTATCTTTTGTATAGATGTTGTCCCAGGACCAGGGCACTTTTGGCATTGGCATTGAATTATTATTGTGCCAAGATATAAGCTTGGCTCGCATACTATTTATACAGATCGTTACACAGGAATAAGGTAAAACAATGATAATGCACAATAAAGTGTAAAAACTATTGGAAAAGTGCAGTGTAGGTAAATGATAAAGTGCAAGTCATAACAAGGTAGATTATAAGACCAAGACCTCCAAAAGGACCACAACCTTGTCATGGTTTGGAGGCTTGCATGCCTCAGTGATCCAAAAATCTATGTTGGCTGGAGTCAGGGCTTTATGATTTGGCTCTTGACCGGATCACCCATGCCAACTAGGTCAAACGGTAAATGCCAGACTAACGGAGCCCACCAGTCCTTCAGCTTCAAGGATTCAGCTCAGGGCTAACAAGCCTGACTGATAAAACAAAATTTTTGCAGAAACAGCAGTGAGTGTGATGTCTGCACCTGGAACTTGCATAACTTACATTAGTGAGAACCAAGTTACTGACATGACGAAGGAAGACATGCACACCACCAGAGATGGAGGATCTTCATCGCTGCCCTAAACACCAGCAGCATAATGGACAGTAGATGTAAGATTAAGAGTCTATGGTATTGTATAAGAATTCTATTTTGGAGTCTGATAAAAGTGAGATAGAAGCTGTCCTTGCACCTGGTATGCACATTCAGGCTTCTGCCTGTTGGAAGGAGGGAGCAGAGAGAACATCTGGAGTGGATGGGAACTTTGGTTATGCTGGCTGATTATAACTAGAAGTATAGACTAAGTTCCTAGAGGTTCCTGTGATGTGTTGAGCTGTGACCACAAATCTCTGCATGTTCTTGCCATCACTTGAAGTGTGTTTGCCATACCAAGCTGTGTTGCACCCAGACAGTATGCCGTTTATGCTGCGTCAATAAGAAGTGGTCAGTTGATGGGGACATGCTGATGAAGGGACCCAGCAAGAAGTGTTGACTCTCTATTCCTCTACATGCAGTAGGCACTGTCTGACTTGTTGAGTTTCTCCAGCATCTTTCATTTGCTACTCCGATTTTTATTGCCCTCCTGAGAAAGTAGAGGTGTAGGTGAGCTTTCATAGCCATGACAGTGTGGTTATACCAGCACAGGCTCTTGGCAATGTTCACTGAATCTCTTAATCCGCTCAACTTGAACGGCAGTGCTCTGACAGGGTGGACTGGAAAGTTCGACTACTGAGGGTATAGGTTTGGAACTGGATTAAGAAAGGTGCAACCATATTAATGTGATTATATTATAGACCACCCAACAATTAGAAGGATTTAGAGGTGCATTGCTGTAAAGAGTTCATAGGCAGTTGTAATAAACAATAAGATTGTGATAGTATGTGATTTTAGCTTTCCATATATTGACTGGGACTCCCATACTGTAGAAGGGCTGAATGGGATAGAGTTTATCAAATGTGTTCAGGAGAGTTTCCTTAATCAATATATGGAGGTTCCAACTAGCTAGAGTGTGAAACTGGATCTCCTATTAGGGAATAATATAGGACAGGTGACAGAAATGTGTGTAGGAGAGCATTTTTAATCTAGTAATCATAGTCCCATGAGTGCCAAGGTAATTATGGAGAAGACAAGTCATCAGGTTGAGATTCTAATTGGAGAAAAGCCAATTTTGTTGGCGTTAGAAAGGATATGGCAACTGTGGATTGGAACAGGTTATTTTCTGGCAACTGAATGCTTGCTAAATAGGTGGTCTTCAAAAGTAAACTTTTGAGAGTACAAAGTTTACATGTTTCTGTCAGAGTAAAAGGCAAGGATAACAGGTTTGGGCAGGTGTTCCTCCTCCTTCCCTTTCTTCCATGGTCTTCTATCCTCTCCTTCCTCTTTCTTTACCCCCCTCCCCCTCTCGCAATTTCACCTATCACCTACTACCTTGTACTTCTTTGTCACTTACCCCACTTTCTTACTCTGAATTCTCATCTTCCTTTTCCAGTCTTGCTGAAGGGTCTCAGCCCGAAACGTCAGCTGCTAACTCTTTTTCACAGATGCCGAGTTCTTCCAACATTTTGTTGTGTGTTGCTTTGGATTTCCATCATTTGCAGATCCTCTTGCATTTTCGAAGTCACTACTTACAACCACTTTCCTTGAATTTACCTTTGTCTTTTAGCTCTCTGTGGTGAACTATGTGCCTGTCGGGACACGCCCCCTGCTGACTGCTCCTGTGGCTCCTCCCACAGGCCCCTGTATAAAGGAGATCTGAGGCCTGACGCTCGGCCTCTCTGTCTCCAGGACATTGTATGATAGACACTCACTCCTGGTTCCTTCTTCCAGTCAATAAAAGCCGATATCTCGCCTTACGTCTCAGTGTGAGTTATTGATGGTGCATCACTCTCCATTTACCATCAGTCCTCCTCAGTATTCATTGTTAATTGTTTTATGAAGTCACCTGTACTATCTTACACTTGGAGTGATGAATTTCCAACTATTGCTTTGCATCTTCTTTTCAACTGCTCGAGCAGAAACATGCCTTTCTCAGGATACCAAGCTACTCCAATTAACTTATTTTCCCACATCTTTCAAAATTAACTTCCAAGTTTTGATGTAGTTGCCCTTAAACACCACAATGAATTTCCTGTAAACAAACATCTTTGGAAAGGTTTTGAATAATTTCTGCAGCCTGTCATAAAATTGACAAGGTTTTCTGCACTGCTGAAGAAGTTGGCTCTGCCAGTTTACTATTGTTCAATCTGGAATTTGCGAAATGCCTGGTCCAGGTATTGTGTGCATTTAGTGGAAAAGCAGGAAAATAACCGGGGAGTCCTGCAGTCCTATGGAACAGGGACTTAAATTCCAAAATATTTTTCACCAGACCATAAAAAAGCTGCAAGTACCAGGTATTGAGTGATATGATGTTAATAGTTGGAAACTAATTTGTGAAATTGCTTTGAATCTTCAAAGAGCTGCTTTGAACTCCAGTGTCAAAATCCAATTAGGTTCATAATGTGTGCACTAAAACTACCACTACCTTGTTGTACCAGGCATTGGATTCACCTTTGGTCAAATATTCAGAATGTGATGATGTTTACTGGATGACTGAAGGAGTAATTTCCCACTCTGTCTCTTGCTTTGGACCTGCTATTGAACTTGCAGAAAGACAGTAAGATCTCTTGCCTGGGAAGCCTTAAACAGAAAATTAAATGCTGAGCTAAAATCTTTTCCCTCTGGGATGTATGAAACTAAACAACAATAGCAGATCATTAGAAAGTCACCTGTTAACATTTTACATCAGAACTGGCAGATGGTCCATTGCAGGCTACAAAACAGCAGATTACTTTTCTGTGCCTATTCTTGCAGTACTACAGTGCCTAATGAAGAATTTTAGGAACAAGTCTTCATACATTTTATCATTGGCAGTATAAAAGACAGATTTACATAATGCTAATTCAAAGTTTTTACAGGAAACTACTTAAGTCATGAATATCTTTAACTGTATCCTATACAGTTACTTCAAAACAGACAAATGGGAGTGGCATTTACACTTAAATGGCGCTGGAATTAGATTCACAGCAGTGTGAACAATTGCTTTTCATTTTGCAGATGCCAGGCTTACCTTCTGTTCTGTGCTCAATAATCACTTCCTGTGATGTGCTGACTTGCACGGAATAATTATCCCACCCAGATCTTCTGTTTGATTTCTCTCGACTGGTGTCTGAATTCTTGAGTAAGCAGTACTGATTGTGATAATGAGATTTGGATCAAGGTGAAATGAGGTAACAGAAGTTTGGGATAGCCGTATAAAAATATGGATGTAGCATTAGTTTGCACTGCATGAGGTTCGTAGTTCAGCTCTGTAGGTTCCATCTTTTGAACTGTTAAGACATTTTTTGGGGTTAGGACATATAGCAAATATTGACTTCAGTGACTAACCGTCAGATCTGAATATGCAATGAAGATTAAATTTAAAATGCAACTCAGAACAGTAAAATGCAGACCAGGCAGACCAGCAAGCAGGCACTTAACTGATTGTCTACATATTAATCACTTGATTCCAACCAACATTCCAATGCATGGATATGACATTAATTAACACTTATTTTGGTTGAGATGGTGAGAAGATCCAGGCATTTGAAACTGTTGCACGTAGCTCAAAGGAAGCATTGTAAATATGGATTTGTTTGAATTGTCCTTTGATTTTTAGCATGTTAAATATTGTGCAGTACTGGGTCAAGGAGACATTCTTCCACTGAAAGGGTTTTCAATATGATGTCTATTGTATCTCATTTTGTCAGATAAAGAAGCTTCTTCATTCTACCAGTACATCTCTACAGTGATTTTGTTCACACAGCAACATGAACCATGGTCTCGAAAGGTCAAATCTTGATGGGGCAGAGCAATGTATCTTCTTTAGAACATAAACTATAATGCTGAATGTATCTTTGCATTCTTCTGAGTGAAATGTTGAATGAAAGGAGAGCTATGGCATACATTAACACTATCTCACTATTTTTGTTCTATATAGTTTATTTAATTTTATATATATATACCGCACCATGCAAAAGTACCAGAGAGACATTCTATAATGATCGATAAAACAATTGTTCAGAATCAGATGATCTTGCCTGCTGTCAGAGAGCTGGGTGTGTACGCACAAGTGCCACCACCATTCCCCACCCCTAGTACTCCTTCTCTGCCACCCGTCCCACACCCCTCCTGCAGTGCACCACACTTGCTATTCTTTGCATCCTTTAACATAGTCCAAAGTTTTTCTTCTCCTTAAATGCCATGATATCAATTAAGACTTGCTCTACCATTAGTGTGCATTTTAGTTTAACATTGAAAGCATTTTGATAGTTGAAGCAGGAAGTCATAATCAGAGACGTCATTCCATTAGTTCCACTCAAATTTCTTTATTGTATCAAGAAAATTATCTTTATCTGCAAAGGCAATATAGCAATTCTGAAGGTTAAAATTGATTTGCTCTTTTAGAATTATTGGCTTTCTGCAGCTTTAATTATGGTGTATCTTTGTGACTTCAAAACTGGTTTGCTAACTATTTGTAAAGTACTTTTAGAAGGCCTAGTGTTTAACTTTCTGTCATGAAAATTAATGGTAGTTTTCATTTCAGACCCCGAGATAGATCTCTGTGATTCTCATTATGATGTGTTTTTGGTTTCTAGTCAGTCCTTTCTTTGTTGCTGTTTTGGGCAATTTTGAATCGAGGGTGGCCTACAGATAATGAACACTGAACTGAACTGAACTGAACAGGCCTGGACTCTTTTGATTTTATGCTTTATATTCTGAGTTTTTCGTTCTTTTTTTGTTGTTATTTGCATGATTTGTTTTTTTTTGTACATGGGAGAAGGTTGTTGATGTTTATCTTTGCACAGGTTCCATGGTTTTCTTGCTTTGTGTCTGTCAGTAGGAAAGGCATGTCTCAGGGTTATATGTTAGCATGTTAAATATTGTGCAGTACTGGGTCAAGGAGACATTCTTCCACTGAAAGGGTTCTCAATATGATGTCTATTGTATCTCACTTTGTCCGATAAAGAAGCTTCTTCATTCTACCAGCACATACATACTTTGATAATAAATGTACTTTGAATCTTCGAAAAATCCATTTGCTGAAGGAACAGAAAGCAGTGATGGCATGATCAAAATTACGGCATTGATTTTTTTTTTGCATATTTTCTATTATAATTTGTTTCTATAAAAGTCAGTACTGTAGCACCAGTAAAGCACTAAGGACCAAAGTCAGATGTCTACCCTACTGGTCCTTCTGGCCCTGCAGTAGGACTCCTCATTCAGATATTGACAAAATACTGGGAGTAAGAGAAAATTGTTAAGTACTGGATATCTTATACTGATCTTTCAGAGCCTCACAGAATCTTTCCTCAAATTAGTTACTGAACTTCTTTTTCCTCTTTACTTGCTATTATGAAAGCTAACACGAGAGACATGCAGTTTGTCAACTCAAGAAGTGAGCAGATATTGAAATATTAATGTCCATACACACATTATATCTCTGTATTCCAACACTTGCATGTTCTGTTTAAGACTTGGTCTACTCTCTTAAAACTGGGTATTGAGTCAGGGAAATAGTTTTTAATTCTGTATTGGCCTGTGCAGAGCTTGTGGCCCAGAGAACAAAGTGGGGAAGTTTTGAGGAGGATGCATGGAGGAGGGGGCCTTAAGGGTTATATGTGCAATGTATGCAGTACTAGTTCTCAGAATCAGTTCTTCCCTGCCCACCTCCACATTGTGGGTTGGTTGACTGATTTGTTTTACTGCACCCCCATAACTTAACACAGTCAGTTAATGAAATCACACATGATTTGTGTTTGACTTTAGCAAGACTGATTCAGGTACAAACTGTGTCACAATAAAATCAGTGTCTAATGAAAAAAAGAAATATTAATGTCCATGATGATATAAGTGGAATGAATGCTGAGGCCCTTTTCCTTCATGTACACACATTCACAAAGTTCAGAAGATGAAGATTCAATGCCTAGCATACTTATGTATTTCAAAACAAAAGACTGGATGGCTCTATAACCTGTTAGCTGCAAGACAAGGCTTGGTCAATATTGATGTGTGAAGGTCAAAAAGCTGTCTTTGTGATACATCCTGTGAGTCCTGCTGAAGGGTCTCGGCCTGAAACATGGACTGTATCTTTTTTTCATAGATGCTGCCTGGCCTGCTGAGTTCCTCCAGCACTTTGTGTGTGTTGCTTGGATTTTGAATTGAATTGACTTTATTACTTACATTCTTCATATACACAAGGAGTAAAAATCTTTACACTACATCTCCATCTAAATGTGCACCTGCAGATTTTCACTTTTTGTGATACATCGCCTGACTTATTTAAAGTTTTCATTTTTTGCAAAATAAGTACGTTCTTGTTACAGGGCAGATACTTGTGTCCACATATATGAAAATGTATTAACAGCTTTTAATGAGAGTGCTTGCTAGTGTTGACTATTCACTGCTAACAAAAATGAAGAGTATTAACATCCTTGTCCAACAATAGCAAAATAAAAGATGAACCTGTAAATAATACTATTCAAAATCAAAAGCAGACCTTATTAGAGATATATTTTCATTCAGTCTACTGTATGTCTGCAAAACCACATGAAAAAGATGAATATTTTGGGTGCCTATACTGAACAGCGTGCAAAAGTGATCAGAAGATGTGAGGAATAATTGGCAGCAGATTTGAGAGTGGGAGACAGAGATTGGAGAATCAAGGTTTTTCAACAGACTTCTACGGATACTCTATTTTAACTAGCCTGGCAGTTTGCATCATGGTCTGCTATGGCAATACCAATGCACAGGAAATGCAGGAGGCTGCAGAGAGTGGTGGACACAGCCGGATCCATCATGGGCAGCCCACTGTCTAGGTCATGCCATCCTTTCATTATTACCATCGGGCCATATTATGGTAGCCTGGAATCCTACGTGACCTGGTTCAGGAACAACCAACCGGTTCTTGCACCTGCACAGCACTAACTCTCCCTGAGGTATAGACAACTATGCACACCTTTTCATGGACTTAGCTCTCATGGGGTTTTTCATTGCAGAACTTTTTATTTTCTTCGCTGTATTTCATAATGTAATTTGAAAGGCTTTGACAGCGTGGATGTGGAGAGGAAGTTTTGCTATGGTGGGAGTGTCTAAGACCAGAGGACACAACCTCAGAGTAGGTGGGCATCCATTTTGAACGGAGATGAGGAGGAATAGCTTTAGCCAGAGAGTGGCAAATGTGTGGAATTCATTTCGACAGGAGGTCAAGTCTGTATGGATACTTAAATCACAGGGCATGAAAGGATACAGGGGGAAGGCAGGAGATTGGGGCTGAGAGGGAAAAAGGAACAGCCATGATGAGATGGCAGAGCAGACTCAATGGGCCAAATGGCCTAATTCTGCTCCTATAGCTTATGTTTGTATGATTTTATCATCTTATGTATAATTTATATATATTTATGTTTTGTGTGCTGTCTGAACCCATGTGCCTGTAATGCTGCTGCAAGCAAGTTTTTCATTTTATCTGTACCTCACCATACTTACATGCATGTAAATAAAATTGACTTAGGGTTGAACTTGATTTGACCTTCAGGATGGCGCAAGAACAGATGAAGGCAATCTGCCTCTTCCATTTCACCCATTTCTTTCCCAACTACAATTTCCAAATAGGTATTTCTAACACCAAGAGGGAATGAATTCAGCAACGTCGAGAATGGACGACTGAATTAAAGATCTTATTCATTGCATTACTGAGAAAACTCAACTCAATAAATAATTTAATAAACGTTGGGTGTTGACATTAGAGCCAATGAATATAACAAGAGAAAATGTTGATTTTTTATTACAATCAGATTAAGAAAAAATATCATTTAGATCATCAAAGAGAGATATAGCTTTGTGTTACATGGAATGCTTTGCCACAGTCGATGAAAGAAATCCAGGAAAGCTGCTCTGTCTTATTACTTGAAAGCCAAACAATTTTTTCAAACCTAGATTTATCTTTTTCATCTTATTTTATGACAAAGAAGCATTGACTGCAAGTTGAATAATATACAGTAACGTTTTACGTATTATTATCCTCATTCAACAGCCTGAGACACCCAAATCTCAAAACAACATTAGATATGCATTTTCCAAATTAAGTAATTATCTTATTTATATGACTGACAGCAAAGGGAAAAAGATGCTCCCATTCCACAGAAGAGGAGTACAAACAGTAGTAAAAAGTGCTTCCTGGAGTTGAAATAAAAATTGTTAATACAGGTGGTTGAATCTTGTATTGCGAATCACTGAAACGTCATTTATGGGAAGAGCACTACCTATTCCAATTCAAGCACAAATTCTATTTGAATGGGTGAAGTGTTTGCAGCTGATCATTACATCTTCTTCCAATTCACTGATTCACTCATTTCTATCGGTGATTCTGCTCTTCTGTTGAGCAGTTCCGCGTTTTTAATGACAATCATGCCAGAGCTGGCAAAAACACGTTAATCAATAATTGCCTACTAGATATGAATGGAAGTGTTGAAAGCTATTCAGACTGTCTTCTGTGATCAGGTTTTAATTGTATAAGGTCATCATTCATATTTTAACAACTTGTATTTCAAAAAATATATTTCACCGTTCCAAATAAAGGAAAAATGGAGGAGAAGCTTAGGAGGATTAACAGCAACTCCTTTGCTTGCATCTTCAGAAGCAGCTCTATTTCCATTTTTAATATCTCTATTTTTCTCTTTCCAGGTTCTTTTGAAGACCCTGACCTGGAGTTACACGCTGACTACGGTTCTCTGCAAGAATGGAACCCACTCTCGGCGTTTCATGAATGCCCATTATTCTGCACGCCAAGGGCACGGCTCAAGAGCTTCGCTCGCCTTTGGAGGACCGAGATTTTGTGGCTCTGGAGACGGAAGATTGGAGGTGGGTGTCAGGGCAGGAGATCGGCGTGTCATGAGAGCTGGAAGATCTAAGGCTGTGTGCCCAGAGACCCGAGACCTTTGGGCACAGAGCTTGGAAAAAGTGATGCAACAAATTTTTAACATTGTAAACCAGTGAGTTGTTTGTTATGTCTCCCCTCTTGCTGTGAAATGGAGACATCTCATTCTCCCTTATTAGGGAGAGAGAGAGCCTGTGGTGCGTTGAATACCGGGTGAATGAGTAGTCTTTGGGCCAGTTGGGGGAGGGGGGATCGTTGCTTGCTGCTGCTTATGTGCGGGAGGGTGTTGCTGGGAGGGCTATGCACTTCTAACATTTAAATGTCATTCATTCTTTGGGGGCACTCCTGTATTTTCCGTGGATGGCTGCAAAGACAAAGCATTTCATGATGTATATTGTGTACATTTCTCTGATGTTAAATATACCTTTGAAACCTTTGAAAAATATGACCAACAAAAAATGACCAACACCTTTGATATTGTGAATGTGTTGAGAAAAAAAAAGTGACATCAACAAATAAGTAGGTTTTTGGGCAAGTAGCAAAAAGTTGATTGGGAGGCTGAAACTGCTGGGCCTGAACACCTCCAGCAGCGACCCACTTCCTGTGCAGGCACAAATAGCCAGCGCGCGGGGGGAGACTTTGGTAATGCACCTCTGACGTCATTTCTGCCCGGAGAGGGCGGGCGCTGGGGATTAAATGCTAGCGCCGCAAAGTTTGAATAAACTAGTCTCGAAACATTATTTCAGCGCTGTGTATAGCACATCGCTACATTGGTGACCCCGACGGTCCAAACGGGATTTGGACCAAAGATGACCGACTCTTCATCTGTTCATGCAGTTTTGCTAAAACTGTCGACTTTCTGGACGCTGCGACCATGCGTGTGGTTTAGCCAAGCAGAAGCCCAGTTCCAGATTCGGCAGATATCCTCTGATTCCACGCATTACTATCACATGGTGAGCGCCCTTGACCAGGAGACGGCTGCCCAGGTTAAGGATTTCATACTGTCATCCCCGGAAGAAGGCAAATATGAAGCATTCAAAGCGCTGCTCATTGGGACCTTTGCCCTCTCATGGCATGAGCGGGGTGCCCGCCTGCTTCACCTGGACGGTTTGGGAGATAGACTGCCGTCGGCATTGATGAACGAGATGCTGGCCCTGGCTGATGGACACAAGCCCTGCCTCATGTTTAAGCAAGCGTTCCCAGAGCAACTGCCCAAGGACATACATCTGCTGCTGGCTGATGCAGATTTCAGCGACCCCCAGAAGGTGGCGGCCCGGGCAGACATGCTGTGGAAAGCCAAGAGGGAGAGCATGGCGTCCTTCGGTCAGATTACCAGGCCATGCGCCCAACAGCAGATCAGACCAAGCCTGGCAGAGGGGTGCACACAACACAGATGCAGGAGTGAGGAGGCCAGTGAACAGTGGTATTTCTACCACCAGCGGTGGGGCCCAGAAGCCCACCATTGTCACCCGCCCTGCAAGGGCCAGCTGCCGCTAATGACTATGGCGGCCGGCCACCAGGACAGCCTATTGTACGTCTGGGACAAACAGTCGGGACGCCGCTTCTTGTCTGACACTGGAGCGGAAATCAGTGTTTTGCCCCCAACGGGGTACGACACCCACAACAGGAAGCCAGGACCCACCCTGAGGGCTGCAAACAGCAGCACGATATGGACCTACGGCACCCGTACAGTGCAGCTGCAGTTCGGCGCCAGCCGGTTCACGTGGGACTTCACACTGGCTGCCGTGGCCCAACCACTCCTGGGGATGGACTTCTTGCGAGCTCACAGCCTGCTGGTCGACTTGCAAGGGAAAAGACTGGTACATGCCGAGACTTTCCAGAAGTTCTCCCTGGGTGAAGCCAAGTTGCCGGCCCCACACCTGGACTCCCATCACGCTGTTGGACAATGAATTCACCAGAATCCTGGTGGACTTTCCATCAATTCTGGCACCGCAGTTCACGGCAGCCATGCCCAGACACGGGGTACAGCACCACATCCCGACCCAGGGACCACCCCTCCACGCCCATGCACGAAGGCTCCCCCCAGAAAAGCTCCGCCTGGCGAAGGAGGAGTTCAAGAGGATGGAGGAATTGGGGATCTTACGGAGGTCCGACAGCCCATGGGCCTCCCCCCTGCACATGGTGCCCAAAGCAGCTGGGGTTTGGAGACCATGTGGCGACTACCGCAGACTGAACGAGGCTACAACTCCAGACCGCTACCCCGTGCTGCACATACAGGACTTTGCAGCAAACCTGAACGGGGCAAGAATCTTTTCCAAAGTAGACCTCATCCGGGGATACCATCAACTCCCGGTGCACTCTGAAGACATCCCCAAAACAGCACCTATCACCCCGTTCGGCCTGTTTGAGTTCCTCCGAAAGCCGTTCAGT
Organism: Hypanus sabinus; assembly: GCF_030144855.1. Classification (NCBI taxonomy): domain Eukaryota; kingdom Metazoa; phylum Chordata; class Chondrichthyes; order Myliobatiformes; family Dasyatidae; genus Hypanus; species Hypanus sabinus. The sequence goes on along the minus strand of NC_082728.1, from coordinate 41,249,928 downwards.
CTGAAGAATGCCACACAGACGTTCCAGCGACTAATGGATGCAGTGGGACATGACCTGGACTTTGCGTTCATCTTTTTGGATGACATCCTTATAGCCAGCAGTTGTCGTCAGGAGCATCTGTCCCACCTCCGCCAGCTCTACTCCCGCCTGAGTGATTTTAGCCTTACGATCAACCCAGCCAAATGCCAGTTCAGTCTCAATACCATTAACTTCCTGGGCCACAGGATTACCAAAGACAAGGCAACACCTCTGCCCGCCAAGGTAGATGTGATCTGCCACTTTGCCCGGCCCACAGGAGGCCTACTTTGCAGGCCTACAGGAGTTCATTGGTATGGTGAACTTCTACCACCGTTTCCTCCCCTCAGCAGCCTGTATCATGCGCCCTTTGTACACCCTGATGTCGGGTAAAGGCAACGACATTACTTGGGACGAGGAGGCCACGGCCACTTTCGTTAAAACCAAGGAAGCCTTGGCAGATGCTGCGATGCTGGTGCACCCAGAATGGATGTTCCGACCGCACTCACGGTGGATGCATCCGACACAGCAGTCAGTGGGGTGCTGGAACAGCTCATCGAGGGGCGCTGGCAACCCCTGGCGTTCTTCAGCAAGCACCTACGACCACCCAAACTCAAGTACAGTGCTTTCGACTGGGAGCTGTTGGCACTGTATCTGGCAATCCGGCATTTCAGGTACTTCTTAGAAGGCAGGCCGTTCACCGCGTTCATGGACCACAAACCATTGACCTTCGCGTTCACGAAGGTGTCCGATCCCTGGTCAGCTCGCCAGCAGCGACATCTGTCCTACATCTCCGAGTACACGACAGACATCCAGCATGTCTCGGGAAAGGACAACGCCGTGGCGGATGCACTCTCCAAACCAGCTGACCAGGCCCTGTCCCTGGGGGTGGACTATGCAGCACTGGCGGAGGTGCAGCAGGCAGACGATGAGATGCCCAGCTACAGGACCGCAGTCTCGGGTTTGCAGCTGCAGGACTTTCTCGTAGGCCCAGTTGGGAGAACCCTGCTGTGCGACGTGGCTACCGGCAGCCTGGAGGCGGTGAGTTTTCGACTCCATACACGGTTTGGCACACCTATCTATCAGGACATCCGTCCGGCTGGTCTCCAGCAAGTTTGCATGGCACGGACTTTGCAAGCAGGTCAGTGAATGCGACAGAACGTGCGCACAGTGCCAAACAGCCAAGGTGTAGCGGCACACTAAACCCCGCCGCAGCAGTTCGAACCCACCCACCGGAGGTTCGACCACATTCATGTGGATATCGTGGGCCCCCTACCAGTGTCCCGAGGAGCGCGGTACCTCCTAACTATGGTAGACTGGTTCACGAGGTGGGCAGAGACGGTCCCGCTCACTGACACATCTGCCAATTCCTGCGCCCGAGCACTTATCGCAACCTGGGTAGCATGCTTCGGGGTACCGGCCCACATTACCTCCGACAGAGGCGCCCAGTTCACCTCCAGCCTGTGGTCGGCTGTGGCCAGCCTTTTGGGAACGCAGCTACACCACACTACTGCCTATCATCCACAGTTGAACGGGCTAGTGGAACGTTTCCACCGTCACTTGAAGCCGGCTCTCATGGCCCGCCTGAGAGGACCTAACTGGGTGGACGAGCTTCCCTGGGTCCTGCTTGGAATTCGCACAGCGACCAAAGAGGATCTGCATGCCTCGTCGACCGAGTTGGTGTACGGCGCACCCCTGGCCGTCCTGGGAGAGTTCATACCAGCTCCAAGGGGGCAAGAGGAAGAACCCACAGCAGTCCTGGACAGGCTGCGCGCAAGGCTCGGCAACCTGGCCCCCGTACCAACTTCACAGCACGGATGGACCCCGACCCATGTACCCAAAGACCTGCAGAACTGTAAGTTTGTGTTTGTACGAAGGGGCAGACACCGGGCATTGCTACAGCGGCCATACGAGGGGCCGTTCAAGGTGATCAACAACAACGGGTCCACATACGTTCTGGACATTGGGGGGAAGAGGAGGTTTTCACGGTGGACAGACTCAAACCAGCCCATGTGGACTTGGCGCAGCCAGTCGAGGTTCAGGCACTGCGACGCAGAGGCAGACCTCCCAAACAGAGGCTGATCCAGACTGTGGACATTGGGGGGTGTATCGCCAGTTCTGGGGGCGTTATGTGGCGACTCACTTTCTGCGCAGGCGAACCGGCTCACAAATAGCCAGCACACGGGGGGAGACTTTGGTGTTACGTATTCAGGCAACAATAAATATATGAGTTCGGCAAGGGTTTCTTATAACAAACAACACGTTTATTAAACACAGAAAACAAACCCCCCAAAAGTAAACAAACACAACCGTAACCGTAACCGGTGCGGCAGTCCAAACAGTTCTTAAAGTGATATTCCAACAGTTCTTTAAAGTGGTATTGCCAAAAGTTCGATATGCTCACAGTCCATTTAAAAGGAGAGACTTTATAAGACGATTTAGGTTCTCTTTCATGTCGCTTGCTTCGATCCCCGACGTCGAACTTCCCACGAAGAATTCACGAAACAGAACGGCTTAAAGGCACTGACCTTTCCTTCTCCACCACCTTCAATCCTTTCTAGTTAAACCTAGGGATTAACACGAAGGTAGTCAACGAAATCCTTCCAAATAAGGATCAAACAAAGGTCGCCCCCGTTTCACCGTAGAAAGCGATTCTCCTCGATCTTCACTCTCCACTAATTCCGAACTAGCAGAATCATAAAGAACCTGCTGGCAATGACCTCTTAAACTTTAGGCATTAAATAAAAACTTCATCCTTCAGCTAAACTGCGTCATCACTTCAAACACGCAGTGGCATGAAGTCAACCTGGCAAATCCAGCCACGAACTGCCCCTCCTCACAGGGTGGGGTCTACCTTTTATAACCTGTGAAAAAAACCCGTCACATGATCTCTACTGGCGGGAAAATGACGTCATTCCACCATCACAAGACCATCACCTCAAGACCAGTACAGCTTCAAACCCAGTCACGTGACAAGGGCTCCACTGTCATGTGTCACGAGTATGTAACACCTCCCTCCAAAAAAACATTTTTGGTCTGACAAGAACAAAAATTTTTAACAATTGCTTACAAGAAAAACAAAGGTATAAATTTTATAACATATACAATACACAACACCATCATATAACAGCTTATAACTCACAATACAGTAGGAGTGTTACAATTGAAAAAAAACCACTCCAAAAAAAAATTACAGTGTACAGTCAACATCGAGATAGACAATCAGCAACCACATTATCTTTACCTTTAATATGAGTTATCATAATATTGTGCTCTTGTAACATCAAACTCCAATTTAATAATCTTCTGTTTTTGTTTTTCATCTTACTCAGGAAAACTAACGGATTATGATCAGTGTAAACAATAAGTGGTTTTTGAGTTGTACTAACATATACCTCAAGATATTCCAAAGCTAAAACAAGAGATAACAATTCTTTCTCTATTGTCGAATAGTTTCTTTGATGCTTATTAAATTTCTTAGAAAAGTAAGCTACTGGATGATCAACCTCATCACCCTCATTCCTTTGCATTAATACTGCTCCCGCAGCCTCATCACTAGCATCCACAGCCAATGAAAAAGGTTTTCCAAAGTCAGGTGCCTTAAGCACAGGTTGTTGACATATCATTGTTTTCAATTTTTCAAATGCTTCTTGACAAAGCACCGTCCATACAAACTTCTCATTCTTCCGCAGAAGGTTAGTTAATGGAAGGGCAACATTAGCAAAATTCTTACAAAATTTCCGATAATATCCTACCATTCCCAAAAACCTTCTGAGAGTCTTTTTCCCTGTTGGAGTGGGAATCTCTAAAATTGCCTGAACTTTTGCCTGAACAGGAGCTACCTTACCTTGACCCACAACATAACCAAGGTAAGTCACAGTGGCATGTCCAAATTCACTCTTAGCTAAATTAATAGTTAAGTTAGCTTTTGAAAGCCTTTCAAACAATTTCTCCATCGCAATAATGTGTGCTTCCCAAGTATCATTTCCTGTCACTAAATCATCAATATAAGCATCAGTATCTTTCAATCCCTGAATCACAAAGTTAATCATCCTCTGGAAAGTACCTGGGGCATTCTTCATCCCAAATGGAAGAACATTATACTCATATAACCCAGATGGAGTTACAAATGCAGAAATCTCTCTACCTCTGGCCGTTAATGGAACACACCAATACCCTTTCAATAAATCAATCTTTGTAAAGAACTTTGCTTTTCCAACTTTAGCTACACAATCACTTACTCTAGGAATTGGATATGCATCTGTTTTCGTTACAGCATTCACCTTCCTATAATCCGTACAAAACCTAATACTACCATCTGGCTTTGGCACCAGAACACATGGCGAACTCCAATTCGAGTTAGAATGTCTAATGATATTATTCTCTAACATATATTCAATTTCTTTCTCAGCAAGTTCACATTTTTCCATGTTCATCCTATATGGATGTTGTTTAATAGGTTTGGCATCCCCAACATCTACATCATGTGAAGCTATAGTAGTCCTTCTCGGAACATCTGGAAACAACTCCCTATATTTAAAAATCAACTCCTTCATCTGTTGTCTCTGCTCTAACTGTAAATGTGCTAATTTTTCATCAATATTTTTCCAGAATGGTTGAATTTGGTAACCTAACAGAAACAATGTTGGATTTAGAATGAAAGTCAGATGAATCATCTATCATGTTCCTAGTTAAATCAAACTCATTCTCACTAACCACAACAGTCACAGTATCACATTGTTTCTCAAAATATGGTTTCAACATATTTATATGGCAAGGTTGTGTTGACCTTCTACGATCTGGAGTTTTTACCACGTAATCCACATCATTGATTTTAGACACAATTTCATAAGGACCATGAAATCTAGCTTGTAAAGGATTTGTCTGCACTGGGAAAAAAACCAACACTTTATCTCCAGGTTTAAACATCCTCATCCTAGCTTCTTTATCATACCAAGACTTCATTTTCTCCTGAGCCAACTTTAAATTTTCCTTAGCTAAGCTACAAGCTTTATGTAACCTGTCCTTAAATTTCAAAACATAGTCCAACAAATTAGTGTGTACTTCCTTATTAATCCACTGTTCTTTCAATAAAGCTAAAGGTCCTCTAACTCTATGCCCAAACACAAGTTCAAATGGACTAAAACCTAAAGATTCCTGTACTGCTTCCCTTACTGCAAATAAAAGTAAGTTTATACCCTCATTCCAGTCACTTTCATTTTCCACACAAAATGTCCTAATCATATTCTTGAGAGTAGAATGAAACTTCTCCAAGGCACCCTGCGATTCTGGATGGTATGCAGACGAAGTGATTTGCTTAGCTCCCAATTTATAAACTATCTGTTGAAACAAACCAGACATAAAATTACTGCCTTGATCAGTTTGTATCTCCTTAGGTAATCCAAAATAAGTAAAAGAATTTATAAGGGCCTTTGTCACAGTTTTAGCTTTTATATTCCTAAGTGGTACTGCCTCTGGAAACCTAGAAGAAGTACACATGATAGTCAACAAATACTGATAACCAATTTTTGTCTTTGGTAATGGACCAACACAATCTACAATAACTTTAGAAAACAGTTCACCAAATGCTGGGATAGGTTGTAATGGAGCTACTGGTGTAACCTGATTTGGTTTACTCACAATTTGACAAGTATGGCACGTTTTACAAAACATTGCCACATCTTTTCTTAGACCAGGCCAGTAAAAATGTTTTAAAATCTTGTCCACAGTTTTCCTTACCCCTTGATGTCCACCTAAAGGCACACTATGAGCTAAAGTCAAAATCTCATTTCAATAAACTTTTGGAACAACTACCTGGTAAACAACATTCCAATCCTCACTTGCAGGAATTGTAGGCGATCTCCACTTCCTCATCAACACTCCTTTTTCCAAGTAATATCCTACTGGCACCTTATCAATTTCACTAGCTAGTAAAACCTGCTCTCTTAATTTTATAATCTCAGAGTCTCTATTCTGCTCTGCTATCATCTAGACAAAGATAAATCTTTATAGTCAGACTTACTCCCAGAATCTTGTTCAAACAACGAAGATAAGGAAGTCTCTGACACATCCTCAAAACTCGAATCCTGAGTTGAACAGTCCTGAGTAACAACCTCATTCTGCACATCAATCTTTTTAGCCATAGCTCTAGTCACAACACAGGAAGAATCTGTGTTAGAATTCAACTCTGGTTCCTCTGACTCCATTGTCAAATGCACTTCAGTAAAAACTTGTCCACCTGTCAAGTCATTACCTAACAATAAAGAAATACCCTTCACAGGTAAGCTATGCTGTAAGCCTACTTTAACAAATCCTGTAACTAACCCTGACTTTAAATTTACTTTATGTAAATGTACAGGCATAAAATCACTTCCAACACCTCTTATTACCTCACCAGTATCAGACTCTTCATTAAACTTCAACACACTGTCTAACATCAGTGACTGAGAAGCACCAGTATCCCTAAAATTTTTATTGGCACCAGAGTAGATCCTTCCTTCAAGGATACAAACCCTTCAGTTATAAAATGATCATATCCCTTTCTAACTTGGTCAGACTCTAACAAAGCATTTGTTTTTATCAAACCCTGTAACTTTACAGGTGCTTCAGTATGTTGCACACAAGCATCTGGAACTGCTTCCTTCTCTTTCCTTTTCAATTTGAAACAGTTAGCTATTACATGGCCAGGCTTCTTACAATAGTTACAAGTAAGACCAAACTGTCTTTCCTTCACAGGCTTTCCTTTCTCATCAACTTTCTCATTAACCTCTGATTTAATTTCAGATTTACCTGGAGTCTCCATGTTATTTTTCCTCTTAAAAATTCTGCCCTGAGGAAATTTATTCTTATGGATCAAAACATACTCATCAGCTAATCTAGCACAGTCCTGCAATTTATCAGCATCCTTCTCATTTATGTAGATCCTTACTTCAACAGGAATGCTTCTTTTAAATTCCTCCATTAAAATCAGCTCTCTCAATGTATCATAGTCCCAATTTACATTTTTAGAAGAAACCCATCTCTCAAAACACATAGCTTTATCATAGCCAAATTCCACATGTTTTTTCCACAGATTTTTTCAAACTTCTGAATCTTTCCCTATATGCTTCTGGGACTAACTCATATGCGTTTAAAATATGCCTCTTTACAATATCATAATTAAGTGCTTGCGCCGCTGTTAAAGCTGTGTAAACTCGTTGTGCTTTGCCTTTAATTACACTCTGTAACAACACTGACCATTTATCTTTCAGCCACTCTGACATTCGAGCAATAGTTTCAAAATGTTGAAAATACCTTTCCACTTCTGTTTCACTAAAGGGAGGAACCAATTTAATTTCTTGACTAGCAACAAACGTTTTTTTAGAACCAGACTGATTTCCAGACCTTAATTTCTCTATTGCATATGCAAATTCTCTCTTCTTTTGTTCCGCCTCCAATTTACACCTCTCCAAATCAGCTTTACTTTGTTCCAATTTCATTTGTTCGATTTGCAACTGCATCTCCAGATTACTTATTTGAAATGACTCTAAAATCGATTCATTAAAAACACCCGAATCCACATAGTGTGACGCGATTTTTCTCTGTATTACAGCCTTAGAAGTAGTCTGCAAAATACCTTTAAGTTGCAATCTACTAGCTATCTCAAACACCTCAGTTTTTTTCGCCTTCGCCAACACCTCCGCAGCTGGCGAAGCCAGAAACTCATCAATATTCATTGCTGCCGAATACCACAACAAGCCAAACAAAAGAACCGAGTAATCCCCGTTTCCAAAACACCGATTTAAAAGTTAGCAAGCATTTAAACTCAAATGATTCAATCCAGATGCAGCCCCGTAATTAATGTTACGTATTCAGGCAACAATAAATATATGAGTTCGGCAAGGGTTTCTTATAACAAACAACACGTTTATTAAACACAGAAAACAAACCCCCCAAAAGTAAACAAACACTACCGTAACCGGAAACAGCTGCTGAGCGGCAGCCCAAACAGTTCTTAAAGTGATATTCCAACAGTTCTTTAAAGTGGTATTGCCAAAAGTTTGATATGCTCACAGTCCATTTAAAAAGAGAGACTTTATAAGATGATTTAGGTTCTCTTTCACGTCGCTTGCTTCGATCCCTGATGTCGAACTTCCCACGAAGAATTTACGAAACAGAACGGCTGAAAGGCACTGACCTTTCCTTCTCCACTACCTTCAATCCTTTCTAGTTAAACATAGGGATTAACACGAAGATAGTCAACGAAATCCTTCCAAATAAGGATCAAACAAAGGTCGCCCCCGTTTCACCGTAGAAAGCGATTCTCCTCGATCTTCACTCTCCACTAATTCCGAACTAGCAGAATCATAAAGAACCTGCTGGCAATGACCTCTTAAACTTTAGGCATTAAATAAAAACTTCATCCTTCAGCTAAACTGCGTCATCACTTCAAACACGCAGTGGCATGAAGTCAACCTGGCAAATCCAGCCATGAACTGCCCCTCCTCACAGGGTGGGGTCTACCTTTTATAACCTGTAAAAAAAACCCGTCACATTATCTCTACTGGCGGGAAAATGACGTCATTCCACCATCACAAGACCATCACCTCAAGACCAGTACAGCTTCAAACCCAGTCACGTGACAAGGGCTCCACTGTCATGTGTCACGAGTACGTAACATTGGTAATGCACCTCTGACATCATTTCCACCCGGAGAGGGCCGGCACTAGGGATTAAATGCCAGCGCCACAAAATCTGAATAAACTAGTCTCAAAATGACTTACCGACTGTGTGTCATTATTTCAGCGCTGTGTATAGCACATCGCTACACTCCCTCTGCAAATGGATCCTAGACTTCCTGACTGGGAGACTTCAGTCTGTCCGGATTGGGAGCAGTATCTCCAACACCAACAAATCACATTGAGCACAGGGGGCCCCCAGGGCTGCGTGCTCAGTCCACTGCTGTTCACTCTGCTGACCCATGACTGTGCTGCAACACACAGCTTGAACCACATCATCAAGTTGGCCGATGACACGACCGTGGTGGGTCTCATCAGCAAGAATGATGTGTCAGCATACAGACAGGAGGTGCAGCGGCTAACGGACTGGTGCAGAGCCAACAACCTGTCTCTTAATGTGAACAAAACAAAAGAGATGGTTGTTGACTTCAGGAGAGCATGAGGCAACCACTCTCCGCTGAACATTAACGGCTCCTCCATTGTGATCATTAAGAACACCAAAATTCTTGGTGTTCACCTGGTGGAGAATCTCACCTGGTCCCTCAACACCAGCTCCATAGCCAAGAAAGCCCAGCAGCGTCTCTACCTTTTGCGAAGGCTGAGAAAAGTCCATCTCCCACCCTCCATGTTCACCACATTCTACAGAGGATGTATCGAGAGATCCTGAGCAGCTGCATCACTGCCTGGTTCGGGAATTGCACTCTCTCAGATCGCAAGACCCTGCAGCGGATAGTGAGGTCAACTGAGAAGATCATCGGGGTCTCTTTTCCCGCTATTACAGACATTTACACCATACACTGCACCTGCAAAGCTAACAGTACTGTGAAGGATCCCACACATTCCTCACACAAGCTCTTCTCCCTCCTGCCATCTGGAAAAAGGTACCAAAGCATTCAGGCTCTCACAACCAGACTGTGAAACAGTTTCTTCCCCTAAGTCATCAGACTCCTCAATACTTAGAGTCTAGACTGACATCTACATCATTTATTATTATATAGTAATTTGTCCTCAGCTGTGCCTATTGTCTTGTTTATTAGTTAATCATTAATTAATTAATTATTGTACTGCCCTGCACTGTTTTGTGCACTTTATGTAGTTCTGTGCAGGTCTGTAGTCTAGTGCAGTTTTTATGTTGTTTTTACATAGTCTAGTGTAGCCTTGAGTTGTCTCACATAGTCTAGTGTAGTTTTGTGTTGTTTCATGTAGCACCATGGTCCTGGAGGAATGTTGTTTCATTTTTACTGTGTACTGTACCAGCAGTATATGGTTGAAATGACAATAAATTCAACTTGACGACTAGTGTAGAATAGGAAGGTAGGGGGATTTGGAGAAGGAAGTCCAGCATTGTGGGCCACCTTAACACTACTTGTGAAAGCCACACACACAGCAGGGACTTCACACAACCATGTTGTTGGAATTCGTTTTGGACTGCCACAACACAACAGACGTTTCTCAACATGCTGTTCACATTGATGTATTGAAAGTTATAGTAGTTGTTATCTAACATGATCTTTCCTGGGTGGGCATCCCTCTACACAGCACTGCAGTCTGTGTGCAGAAGGTTTTCTTGTACTGCCATGGATTTGTCTTTGATGGTGGTTATTTTGCACTGGTATCTTGTTTTTCATAGTAGCCAGGCAGTGGCGTACTTGTAGAATTCATTCCCATTGAGCACTGTGAAATTTAAGTCATTAGGCATGTGTAGTGGAGTTTGATAGCTTCTTGATTAGTCAGGTGTCAAAGGTTATGGGGAGAAGGCAGGAGGATGGAGTTGAGAGGGATAATAAATCAGCCATGATTGAATGGCGGAGCAGACTCAATTAAATGATTGGCCAAATTCTTTTCCTGTATCTTATGATCTTATTTTTCTCTTCACTGTTTATTTAAATTCATACCCTGAACCTACATACCTGTGATGCTACTTCAAGTAAGTTTTTCAGCAAAGAAGACACCATAGCATATGTAATAATGTAATAATGACCCCTCAAGTTCACACACCGTTTAGAGCAATCCTGTCAATCCTGAGTACCTGCGCTTTACTCTTAATCCTGAAAATTTCTTTCCTGCTAGTGTCTATCCAAATTTCTTATAAAATCATTGATTGTTTACACTTCCACCACCTCATAGCAGTGCGTACAGGGTCATTATCATTTGCTGCATAAAAACATTCTTCCTCAAATGCCCTTGCTATTTCTTGAAGGGAGGGACTACGGTCTTTCACTGCTGGGAGCCATCACAAAACAACCTGGCCCTAAGTGACACACACAAAACGCTTTCCTACATTTGCAGATTTCCTCGTGTTTGTGGGCCTAAGTGGTTACAAGCGGTTTCAGTCAACGTTCTCTTCCGCCAGTGAAACTCAAGCAGTAATACTGATCGCACTGTGGGATTCCTAAATCACATCACCGCCAACCTGAACTTAAGCTATCTGGACACAGACATTGTGCATGCTATTTAAAGAATTTAAACAGAAGCAGACTGCTTTGAAGTTTGAATTGAAGCACCTATCTATAATAGTAAGTTTCTTTGTGGCTCACTTCTCCAAGCAACCAACAAAAGCAAATCTCCCTGCAAAGTTACCCTATTGTTATGATCATTGCAGGCCTTCCTGTGAAACCAGATACATTGTCACTTCTCTTAAACTAATTTTAAAAATTGCTCTGAGCAACATACACAAAATGCTGGAGGAACTCGGCAGGCCAGGCAGCATCTACGGAAAAGACCAAGTCCTTGTTTCAGGCTGAGACCCTTCATCAGGACTGGAAAAAGAAAGATGCGGAGTCCGAGTACGAAAGTGGGGTGGGGGGAGGAGAGGAAGACCCACAAGGTGATAGATGAAACTGGCTGGGGAGAGGAGAGGTGAAGTAAGGAGCTGGGCAGGTGATTGGTGAAAGAGGCTGGAGAAGGGAGAAACTGACAGGAGAGGACAGAAGGCCATGGGAGAAAGAAAAGTGGGATGAGCACCTGAGGGAGGTGATAGGCAGGTAAAGAGATAAGGTGAGAGAGGGAAATGGGAATGGTAGTGATGAAGGAGAGGGGGTCATAACCAGAAGTTCTCTGCCTGAAACATCGACTGAACTCTTTTTCACGGATGCTGCCTGGCCTGTTGAGTTCTTCCAGCATTTTGCGTTTTGCTGGATTTACAGCATCTGCAGATATTCTCTTGTTTATAAATTGCTCTGTGTGTTTAATAGAATTTAGTGTGCCATCTTTTTCAGCAGTAGCGTGTGAAGCCAATGAATAAAATCTGATGATAATTTCCAAGGAGACATTGACAGCCTCCCAAAATTTGACTGACGTGACAGTGTTCAAAATTTCATGTAGGATGCTCCCTGATGCTGGTAATGTGTTGATCAAAGGACGGATGGAACGAGACTGTCTTCTCTTCAGGGACTTTTATGTTGGATTGTAAACATACTGCAGCTTTCAAGAACTGATTCGAAAGTTAAATTTTATTGACATCTTCAAGAAACATATCATGTTCAGTTGACAGGCATCTGCTATTTGAGCCGTACAAGTTTGCAGTTCCTGCAGAGTTCCTGAACAACAGGATTGTTGACCTGAGATATTTCAGAGCCTGTCTCTCAATTCCATATCCAGATCCCAAATCCCCCGGAAGAGACAGAAATCAATGGAGACACAAGGATATGTTGGAACTTAAAACAAACCTCTGGAGCAACTGAGTGAGTCAAGCAGCACTACAGATGCTGTCTGACCTATTGAATTCCACCAGCAGGCAGAGATCAATACAAAGATAAAAATACTGATGAGGAAAGGGGCCTACATGAAAGAACATTTATACAGGATCAGTCCAGCAGAAGGGACTTAGGAGACAGAGAAAATAAGTTCTGAATTTTTCTGTTGCATTGCAGTCACAGCATATCTCAAAACACTTTACAGTGATCATATTGGTGATGTAATAAATGCAACAGCCAATTTAGAAGCTGCAAGGTTCCAATAACTTGGCAATGAGATGACAGCTATGTTTACTGCTATGCCAGGACATAGAGACAGTGGAAGGAGGCATCCTACAATTTTGTAACAGGATCAGAAATATATTTTTTCAAGGCCATACCTAATGCACAAACAGATTTCCAGCAGGATTAACTTGTGGGAAAGTTTCTTCTTGTTTACTTCCATTCAAAGAGGGTGTCACCATCAAAGCTTGATCTGGTTAGTTATAGAGGCCAGCAGGAGAGTGGCTTGTAAACTAGTAGTGTGCATTTTAAAATTCCAGTTATTTGCTCAGGGCAAGAAACCATTGAATAAAGTTTTCCATTCTTGCTAGTGCCCATTTTAATATTATCCTCACGTTTGCTGGCTATTTTATTTAAATGTATGAGCAGTCACAATATATTACTTAACATTACCAGCTGTCAAATGTACTGTTCAGCTGTGGAAATTAATTTTTTTTGTATTTGCACTCATTTACGCTGGCTACAGCTAAACCAGCTTCCAATTTGTTTGGTAAACTTTGAAGGTTTATCATCGTAATTTCTGCAGACAAAGACCACCTCAATTATGCACGAATTATAATTAATTCTTGCAATCATTAGAAGATGGGTGAAATATCATAATTGCCAACAGAAGCAAACAAATAGGTAAAAGTTAATTGTTATAATATCCGTCATCATTTGCTGAGGCAATTACAGTAATCTCCACATGATTACTGCATTTTTTAAGCTGTCAGGCATTGGTGGTGATTAGGGCTAAAGCATAGATTAATGCAAGTAGCTGTACACTGTTTCTGCAAACAATTAACTATCCTGGAAACAATGATTTCCTTTCAAATTTAGGGTGCTGAGTCTGAGAGATGCAAGCTAATAAGGTTTGCTGTGGAAATAAGCATAATGAGGGGGTCTTTGCTGTGAGCTAATGGATTATTTCATCAGCTGTTTTGCCTTCCTTCCCTCCTGTTGCTCTGTGAAAGCAATAAAACCGATGGAAATTGGAATAACTAATCCAGCACAATCCATTGGCATGACAGATTTTAGCCTCTCAACACATTGAGAAATACTTGTTTATATTAATAAACTAGAGTTGCAAAGTGTGCTTTATTATTAAGTGTGAATCATACCTTTCAATTTGTGCAATAATCTCTTATTCTTAACAATTGTAGAGTGGTTATATATGTAAGAGCTACCAGTATTTATGACATTGCACATGGCACTGGATGTTAATATCCAGGATAATGCGGGATTCAATTCAGAAAGCTACAGCTCCTAAGGGGCAACTAAGATTTAGAGTCAATGCATCTTGCTCCATTCTCTTTTCCTTGGTGAGACCATTCCCATCTCTCTATTTTTATCAATATTCTGGCATATGAGGCATGAAACAGCTGCTTTTTAAAATTAGCAAGTCAGGGCAAAAGAAATGAAAGTGTTCTAGCAGGGTTTTTTTGTTAACATAAATTCAATAATTCAAATGAAAGCTGGATTCAATTTGAGCTGAGACCTGGTTTATGATCCCTGCAAAATGCCTGGAGCAACACACACCACTTTGCAGCCCAGTGGGTCTAACTGAACATGAGGCGTCATTTCTGCAGCTGAGATGTGAAGGGAACCAGCGCATGCGCAGTTTCTAAGCCTCAAGTGGCAGAAGCAAAAGGCCTGCCTCTGTCCACCCTTTTGCCCTTTGCTCAGCTTGTGCTGCCAAAATCTTTTCAATTGCTTCTTTTTTACATATTAATGAGCAATACTTTAAAACAGTTGAAATAGATTTATTTTAAGAAAATTAATTTTAAAATTTAATGGACTTGACTAAAATACATTTAACTGTTTTAACCAATTAATTAAAATAAAGAAATGAAAACTCTGAACATCCCTTGCCTCTACTACCTGTGTCGGTGACCCCATTTAAATGAAAGAGGCTGCACCAGCATTTGCATCTGAGGAGCCAATGGACCAGATACAAAATGTGCTCTAGCCCTCAGTGCCCTATGATCAAGCACCAGAGCTGGGTTCATTGCTCAACCCAGCGGCCGCATGGAACTCAGATTGAGCTGACCTCCAGCAGAACTCTGATTTCCGCACTGCAATGAGCAGACACGGAGAATCAGGCAGGTGAGTGTTCCATTCAGAAGCACAACCTAACGCAACTCTTCTTTGTACTTGGGCACGATTTTATTTTAGGTCATTGGGTTCCTCGTGTGACTTCTGCTGTAATAATGCACCTTGCTGCTAAAACTCGGGATCTACTGTGTAAAGCAAATCACAGCTGGAAGAAAATAATAGCTGCAGCCTGTATAGTCAGTGATTCTGCTGACCATACGCATAAGATGATGATGTCACAGCAATGTTAAAGCTTCAAGGGTTATGCATTTATCACAAAGCTTGTGGGAGGACAGCTTTTATGAGTTCTGTTTTTCTTAAATTAATCTTAAAGCTGCTTTTCATGCAGTCTCTGCCCTGCTACATGGTAGCACAGTGTAATCATAGTAATCTGACTCAGTTGCAGCATAATGCTTTAAAACTATTGTCTCACAATGCGGGCTGCATATTAATTTCTTTGTGCATTTTAAAACATACCCTTTATAGCCCATCCAAAATGCGTTGAAACAAAATCTATCACACACTAATCCTATTGTCAGTCGTCACTTAGTGCCCTTCCTGTTTCCTTAGGTCCCCCCATGCAACAGCAGAAGATACAAAATCTCTCCACTTCCTCCACCCCTCCCACAAAAGGTGAAACAATTTACTTCTACTTCTTGTTAACATCTTTGTGTTCTGTTAATGGAGCTGCTGCATCACAGCTCTAGTATCTAGGAATCAATCCTGACCTTTGGTGCTGTCCACATGGAGGTTGCACGTTTTCCCTGTGACTATGTGGGTGGGTTACTTCTGAACGCCCACTTCTGAAAGGCCTGCAGTCTGAGAGTAAGTGAATACTTAGTGGCTGGCCCAGAATTAGTGGGGCAAGGGGCCTCCTCCTGTGCTACACAACTCTATGGCTCAGTGTGATCAAGACGTACAAACAAGCTGGATGAACGCAGCAGGTCAGGCAGCATCCATTGAAATGAGCAGTCAATGTTTCGGGCTGAGACCCTACTTCAGTCCTGACGAAGGGTCTTGGCCCGAAACGTTGTCTGCTCATTTCAACAGATGCTGTTCCAACCTGCTGAGTTCATCCAGCTTGTTTGTACATCTTGATTTGACCACAGCATCTGCAGTATACTTTGTATTGGTTCAGTGTGATGTTCCCTACAGTAAGAAATCAAGCTATCAATTTGGACACTGCATAAAGGATCCTGAGCTCTGAATCGTTTATTAGTTCAATTCTCCATCCCACTCCAATCCTAGCATCAATCTTCAGCATTTCACAATGTTCAATGTATGCTCAAGGAACAGCATTTCACCTTCTGAACAGGTACATTGCTGCCTATGGGTCTTAATATTAAGTTGATTAATTTCAGACAAAGACACTACTGTTCCTATCTTGTGCTTTTTTAATTTCTTCCTTTGTTCACTACTGATTTATCACATAGTTTCCAACTTCTTGTTTCTTTCTCCTGCCTATACTCTCCGCATCTGTAAGACTTTTACCTTTAGCCCAACTTTTTGTGAAAGTTCACTGATTGGAAATCTCGGCACTCTTCCTTCTGCTGCCTGCCCGGCAGGTGAACCTGTGAGTGTTTACAACGTCTTTTGTCTATAAAGTTGCAAAGTAAATCGTACTTCCCCGCTTGGACTTCCCCTAGAATTGTCAGTAGATTTAAGTGCAGCTACTAACATCTCTCTGTATAACCATGGAGTGTTTGGGATTCACTCACAAGTATGAATTCCGTGGATGATCTTGTTAAGGGCACCTCTTTGCATTCTGGCATGTGATTCCTGAAAGGGTCCAGGAATGCACTACTAAATTCCTGCACTTTTCCCAAACTTGTGCTCAATACCCAAGCATAAGTTCTGGGAAAGTGCAGGAAAATGAGCCCATCTTAGTTGAGGCATACAGGACAACTGGTGCTGGGAGTCTGGAGACCTGGTGATGATTTGGTGACTCTAATTCAAGAGAAAGTAACACTCGTGTGAGAGAGGTAAGTTCAGACCATGGATTGCCTTTGAATTGAATTTATTTAAATGTGTTTGATTATTTGAAGGTGTTTTCTAGTGTTTGCATCCATAATGCTATATTTTGATAGATTTTATTTTACATTTTTGTTTAATTATATGTTTAATTGTTAAGAACATAATAGAAGTAGGAGGTAGTATTCCTGCTGTGCCATTCTGTAAAGTCATGCCTAGTCTTCTAACTCTGTTTGATTTCACTGCATTAACCCCATATTCCTTGATTCTTTTGAAATCAAAAATATTAGCTGTATCTGACTTCAATATATTCAGTGATTGAGTCTTTAATTCCAAAGATACACTGTGCTCCATGAAGAAATTTCTTCTCATCTCTGTCCTTAACGGCTGACTCTTACCTTGAGGCTATGGCCTATGAGATAATCTTTTATTCATCTAAACTTAAGTGAGCATAGCTTTGGCCTGCCTAATATTCCTTAGTTAAAAACAGCATGGAAAATGTTATGCATGTTTGGAAACATCAAGCTATTTGACAGTTTTGGCAGCTGGTTCACCCCAAAGCAATTGCTGAGCCAATTGTGGAGACTGCAACAACTAAGATACGTGCACAGCAGAGCTTGACCAATTAGCTGGAGCTGTATCAAGGCACTAAAATACCCTGTGCTGCTAAATACAGATGAGGGCATGGATGGAGATAAATAATGGCTTCTGATACAAGCTTCTCAGTTCAACACTACAAAAGTAAAATGAGCTTGGTCTGGGAATACCTGATGATGGAGACCTCCAGGATAACATGGTACAGGTTTTCCTTCAATGCTGCAAAGGAGTACTACCACACTTTGTGCCACTGACAGGGAAATTACATCAAGGTAAATGGTGACCACTGGTAAATGCCAGATGAAACTTCCCATGATGCAAGATGCCCCAGACATGGTAATTATTGCATTTCACTTTGAAAAAGAAAAATCAATTGCATTCAGCACAGATTAGAAGGGCCGAGATGGCTTGTTTCCGTGTTGTAATTGTAATATGCAGAAAAAGGTTTGATGCACTTAGAATTTAATGCACACCAATATATGTATAGAAACATAGAGAAAATGCCTAACTACTTCCTATGATCCTATACAGAAGTTATGAGATAACAAGGTTCTTTTGATTGACAGAAAAAAAATAATAATAAACATGTTTAAAAAGTGATTCCAAATGACAAGGGAGAAGCTATTTCCATGGCGTATGGAAGGCACACATGTTATGTTGTCTGATGAAACTGAGAACATTTTATTCAAAAATGAATATTAGAACATGGAACATTGTTCCAGAAGCAACAGTGAAAACAACATCCCCAATGGTTTTCAAAAGAGATGAAACTTTGAAGAAGAAAATTTGATGAAGACTTGGATAAAGTGCATTCTCACACAAAGGAGTGATTTTTTAATTTTTTTTTAGGAAGAGCCAGTCACGTGGGCTAGGTGGGTTTCTTCTGTGCTGTAAAACTCCTTTGAGCTGATATTCTTAGGAGGCCCAGATCAGGTTCTATTTCACCAGCATCCAGCAACAGCATATAGATTAGAATTTATGCCCTGCATAGACCATCCATGGAAATAGCTTCTCCCTTATAATTTGGAATACCATTTTGAACTTGGTTTTTTTTTTAATGTCTTTCTGCCAGTCAAAACCTCAGTTCTCTTGTGAGCTCATTGGAACAAATCAGGGAAGCTGAAAGCATTATCAATGCTCCCTGGTGCAGCTTGGCGAAATGACATGGTTGAATAACCAGAATTAATCTGCTGACAGAAGAACAACTATACACCCTCGTTTTCAACAAAATCTTTCTGTAAGTCTAAAACTTTAATGGTTTATCCACTGCAATAAAGCTATCACACTTTGTCCACCACTTACCTCCACTTGTCTATCTCTGTTCTTTCAACCCAAATGATGATTCAGTGTTAACAGCCCATTTCTCTCCGCAGATGCTGCCTGGTCTGTTGAATTGCTCCAGCATCCTGTTTGTTCTTACGATAAACTATTCAATTAAGACCACTTCATAGTTGGGCTGCATATGACAGAAATGTCCCTCATTCTTTTCTACTGAGGACTCTGACCAGGACGCATAGAGTTAGGAAACGGATACTAAAGTCAGCGCAGGAAGAATGTTTTAATGTTCATATTTGGCCATCTCTGCACCCACCTAGAAGAGACCCCAATGACTTTAATAGTTTCCCATACTCTGTGAGAACACTGCACTGTAAGTCTGGTTAATAATGGCTGATAAATTAGATGCAAAAGATCTTATATTTAGACTCCTTTTCTTGCCAATAATTGTTTTAATGGTAAAACACCCACTGAAATTTTGCATGACTGAAAGCAGAAACATCAGCATCAGAAATCCATTACAGGGACATTTTCGATCTGGGAAGAAATTTGTGCTCCAAACTGTCAAAAATGGGGATAAATGTAATCGAAGTAAATACTCTATTTCTAGTTTTTTTTTAATTTCATGAATGTCAAAAGCTTTCATAGAAGTAGTATACAGTACATCATAGCAAACATTGTAAAACCTTGTAATTTCTCATAAGATTGTGTATAATTTATGTTTATGATTTTCTTGTGAAGGCTGCTTATATGTGGCTATGTACATGTGATGCTGCTGCAAGAAAGCATACAAAATGTCCATGATAAGTTCAATAAATTGACCATCATGACTTAAAATATGACTAGTGGTGATGATATATCTGTAATTCCGGTGCTAATTTAAATCCTGGCAATAAAGTGCTGCAGAAACCTGTCATTTCTACATAGCTAATCCTTCCAGAACTTTAAGCATCATGGCACGATTCAACAAAAAGGAATCGTTTTGCTAAAGGCAGAGTCAAGTTTACAAGTTTATGGTATCTTTGGCCATTTAGCGCAATCTTCAAAGAGTGCTTAATTGCAAGTCATGTCATAATTTAAAACCACTTATAAAGTGAAATTCTGACACTATTCCGCTCCTTGCCCTGGAGATATGTTTAGAAGAAGACAGATATGAGAAAGCAATTGGCTTGAACTGAAAAGCAAGCACCAACCCTGTGCGTCACAGTCAACCCCGTTTTTATGTATTGTTTGTTTCTTTTCTAATTCAGCACGGTAGCAGGCCCGTCTGACCCACTGAGTCCATGCCATCCAATGACACCCTCGTGGCCAATTAACCTGCTAATTGGTAATCTGTGGAACGTGGCAGGAATCCGGTGCAGCTGAAGGAAAGCCAGCAGTCAGGGGGAGAACGTACAATCTCCTGACAGGCAGCTGTAGAATTGAACCCGGGTAGCTGGTGCTGTAATACCATCACGCTAACCGCGATGCTCCCATACCGCCCTGGTAAACTACAGTTTCTACAACTTTCAATTTACTAACCTCAATTGAGACAAAGACATCTGTCATTGCATCATTAGACTACTTTCAACCACATTGCAGATATAATGATTGCATTCAAATTAACATTGGAATACAGCTTGCTATCCCAGGTTATGTTGTTCTTCAATATTTTGGGAAGGCAAATTGGGTAAAAAAGAAAGACCTTCCAAAAAACCATCAATCATCAAGAAAAATGCAAGTATCCAGTCTGCCATGTGATTAGATGAAGCTAACCCGTGCTTTGCAATGTCAGCACTGACACATTTTTAAATTGCCTGAAGCCACTGATGCTTAAAAATTGTTTATTGGCTGCTGAGAGAAACAATCAACTGCAGCTTTAAATATTTATTGATGACTGGATTTTCATAAATGTCAGATGCCTCACAGAAGGATTCTTTGAAAAACCTTGGAAGTCCTAATTTAAGCAGACATATAATTAAAATATAATGTTCTCTGACTTCTTAAATTGAAAATGTTAGAAACAGTAGATTTTGGTGTTACAAATAAAGTAAAGCTATTCATTTCCTGCCAAATCTTAACAAATCCCAGTTCAGAGAAAATAAAATGTTTTATGGTGCCAAATCACTGTACAGGATAAAAGCATAACTAAAATCCGCGTTCAAATTCCACTACTGCATACAAAAAATTAAATTCAGTTAATTCAACAAATTGAGATTATTTTTGATGGTGCCTGTGAATGTAATAAATTGTTGTACAAATCTATGAGTCAGTAATGTCTTTTAGGGAAGGCGATGCAGCATTTAACTCAGCCAATCCAGTTTGTAACTCTAGATGCCCAACAATGTTGTTGAATCGTATATGCCCTTGCAGCACATGAACAATTATGCCCGACCATAAGTACTTGCCATGTTGTCAATGTCACATGAGGTGAAAAATTAAATTGAGTAGAGATCAGTGCCTACATAAGGCACATGCAATTCAAGATTAGAGGACTTTATTTTCCAAGTTGCTTTGGTATCTCGAAGGGTGGACTACAGTACCTGCTGCAAATCTCTATCCAATCTATCTGATTCACAAATTTAATCTGGCATTTTAAACCAGTAAATAAAATGGGGGGGATGAGTGTTTTACCATCTGATATTCTGCCCACTGGGTTCAAGCTATTGAAGAACTCAAATCTCTAATGTACAGAAGTATTATTAGCAGGAGAAATAGAGCATGAAACATACTTGTGCTAACAAGTATTACAACAGAGAATTTTATGTCAAAGGCAAACTGTATTATTAGAAGCCTCAGCTTTTCTAGCCTAGTGTTAAACAACAAACCTGTCAGGTACGCACAGAAGATCACATGACAACATTCAAGAAAAGCATGGTTCTTCTCTTGAGAATTTGACCAACATTCATCTCTTAAACAACAGATAATCTGGTCATTGAGTTCTCTGCTTTTTATGTGACCAACTGGCGACCATATGTTTTGCTATATGTTGCAATTATTGATGCACCATCAATAACTCTCTCTGAGACATGAAGGCGAGATATCGGCTTTTATTGACTGGAAAAAAGAACAAGCAGTAGCTGACGACCATACTACATCCTGGAGACTGAGAGGCCGGGCTCAGGCCTCAATCGCCTTTATACAGGGGTCTGTGGAAGAAGCCATGGTCAGTGGGAGGGGCCACAGGAGCAGTCAGCAGGGGGCGTGTCCAGACAGGTATATGTAGTTCACCACAGTTATATAAGAGACTGTAACTTCACATGTCTTTCTCTCTTATGAACTGCTAAATTGTATTGATTTTAGCAGATGTAACTCTTTATCAAACCTGAGATAGGATAATGGATGGAGAGAAAATTTCTACATCCAAATGCCTGAGAGCAGAAATAAATATCAGCATTTAGATTCAGATTTAATTAATTGATTTAGCACACGTATATCAAAACATCAAACATCGAAACGTACAAACAAGCTGGAGGAACTCAGCAGGTCAGGCAGCATCCGTTGAAAGGCGCAGTCAACGTTTCGGGCCGAGACCCTTCGTCAGGACTGAAGAAGGAGGGGGCAGGGGCCCTATAAAGAAGGTGGGGGGAGAGGGAAAGTGCTGGGGAAAAACCAATCAGAGGAAAGATCAAGGGGTGGGGGAGGTGTAGCAGGGAGGGGATAAGCAGGAAAGGTGAAGAAGAAATGTAAGGGGAAAGCACTATGTGTAGTTGAAGAAGGCAGAATATCAAAACATATAGTGATTGTGTCATTTGAGTTAGCAAACAACACTGCCTAAGGATATGCTGGGGACAGCCTGCAAGTGTTACCACACATTCCAGTGCTGACACAGCAGGCCCACAACAAAATAACAGCTGAACTAGCGCACACACACACACACACACACACACACACACACACACACACACACACACACACACACACACACACACACACACACACACACACACACACACACACACACACACACACACACACACACACACACACACACACACACACACACGTCTCCAACTCCAGGAAAGGCTGGTCATCTGGACTCTATTGGACTCTGTGTCCAGTACACATTTCAGTAAATCACTTCACTTGGCTGTCCTGCATACAGCCAGAAGCTAAAGAGCAACAGTCCAGAGATTAGGACAACAAAGAGGAGGTCACTGGGGGCAAAGGAGTGGCTATGGTATTGTGTGAGTCATTGGACTGAGCTGTGTTCAAGAGCTCATCTGTGGATCTGAATGAATACAACATGGTTGTCACGGACTTTATTAAAACAGTTGTAGATGATCGTGTCCCCACTAAATCATTCCGTCTTCCCCAATCAGAAGCCCTGGATGAATTATGAGATCCACAATCTGCTGAGAGCCAGATCAGAGGCATTCAAGTCTGGTGACCAAGAGGGTTACAAAAGGTCCAAGAATGACCTCTCGAAAGTCAGCTCATGAGCGAAGTGGCAATTCTGGACCAAACTTGAACCAGCAAAGGATGCGGCGGGGCTTGAATGCTATCACCACTTATAAAATTAAATCAATGGACACAGGTGATAGCAGAGTTTCACAATAGATGAGCTCAATGTCTTCTCTTCATGCTTTGACCATGAAAACGTGGAGGAACCATCACAAACCCACACGTTCTCTGACGATCCTACGATTTCAGTACCTGAAGCAAACGTGTGAGCAGACTTCAGGAGGGTGAACCACAAAAAGCATCCAGCCTAGATGGGATATCTGGTCAAATACTAAAGACCTGTGCTGATCAACTGGCTGGAGCTTTCACTGAGATCTTTAGCCAGTGTGTGAGCATGCAGCCTACCTCAATAACTATCACCCTTATAACGGAGTCAGAGTCAAATTTAATTTGTTAACTTTACATCCACAGTTAAGTGTTTTGCAAGACAGACAATGAAACATATCAGCTCCTGCCTGAGAAGTGACTTAGATCCACACCGGTTTGCCTACTGGAGCAATGGGTCCACAATAGAAACCATCTCATTGGCTCTTCAATCAACTCTGGAACATCTGGACAGTGAATATGCATGCATCAGCATGCTCTTTATCAACTACAACTCAGCATTTAATACCATCATCTGCCCAAAACTGATCGGTAAACTCCAAGAGCTTGGCTTTAATACCTGCTTTTGTAGTTGGGTCCTGGATTTCCTCATTTGCAGACCCCAGTCAGTTTGGATTGTCAACAACATCCCCTCCATCATCTCCATCGACACAGGTGCACCACAAGGCTGTGAGCTTAGTCCAGGGGTGGGCAAACTTTTTGACTTGTGGGCCACAAAGGGTTCTAAAATTTGACAGGGGGGCCAGACCAGGAGCAGATGGATGGAGTGTTTTGGTAATACACCTCATAAGAAAAAATAAAATATCATGGGATATGTAAAAAACATGTGCTTTAATTTCAATTCAAAATGAACAAATGCATTACAACAAAATATCTGTCTTTGAAGTCCCATGGTATTTAGCTATTTATTGAAATGACTTTTAAAACACTGAAAATTAAATGAATAAAATACAGCTTTTTTAATAGTAACAGTTATTATTTTAAAGCACTGAAAATTCTGTTATCCTTCAAGATATTATCATCATCACTCTCCTCCTGACTGTCTTTATTTCAAAAACGGTAGGAGATGCAGGTCTACTTCTCCTGCTCCTTCTTATTCAATTGTCCCCTGTGCCAAAACTCAACAACGACCAGCACAAAGACAGAACAGTGACAGCGCGCCAGTACGCGGAGCGCGTTATTTGATCTGGATCGCATTTATTATTTTGAGAACGTACGTGCACCTGCACACTACTCATGTCCATCACTTAACAGAAATGACATGTAACATGTAAAGCTTATTGAAAAAAATATTTTCAAATGCATTTTTTACATATCACAACGAAGAAACTTATTTTTAATTTTAGTGGGAACAGTGTTGTTGGTCTCCCTTTTTAGCCAGCGCATCAAAGTCTGGATTTAGTTTTATTGTGGCGATTCTCAGGATGGATCTGAGGTGTTGGTCAGTTAACTTGGATCTGTGGCTGTCTTTGTTGATGTTCATGACGCTGAACGCCTGTTCACACAAATAGGTCGAGCCGAACAAAGAGTAAAGCGCAAATGTGGAGTAATACGCTGCACCTCAACAAAGGTCAATGTGTATAGAGTGTGTCATCTATTGGGAAAACGCCAGAATTGCGGGGAAAAAACGTTAACAAGGTTTATTAATATAATTTCATCAAGTTCTGCGGGCCGGATTAAAAAGCTTAACGGGCCGCATATGGCCCCTGGGCCGTAGTTTGCCCATGCCTGGCTTAGTCCCTGCTCTACTCCCTTTACACTGATGACTCTGTGGCTCTCCATAGCTCCATTGCAATACTCAGGTTTGCTGATGTGGTAATGAATTAGCACATACGAGGAATATTGAAAATCTGGCTGAGTGGTGCCACAACAACAACCTCTGACTCAATGTCAGCAAGATCAGGAGCTGATTATTGACTTCAGGAGAAGAAAACAAGATGTCCATGAACTAATTCTCATCCAAGGATAACTAGTTGTTATTTCGGAGAACCTGACTTGGGCCTAGCATGTAAGTGCAATTAAGGAGAAAGCATGACAGCGACATTACTCCTTCATGAGTTTGTGCAGAGTCAGCATGACATCTAAAACTATCGATGTGTAGCAGAGAGTATATTGACTGGCTGCGTCACAGTCTGGTATCAAAGCCCCAAAGCCTTTAAATGGAAAATCATACAAAATATAGTGGATACGGCCCTCCCAATCATTTAGCACAACTATGTGAAATACTGTTGCAGGAAAGGACCATCCATCATCAGGGACCCCCACCACCTAAGACATGCTCTCTTCTCGCTGCTGCCATCAGGAAGAAGTAACAGGAGCCTCAGGACTCACACCACTAGAAGCAGGAACAGTTAACACCCCTCAATCATCAGGGATAACTCAACATCACTTGTCCCATCATTGAAATGTTTCCACAACCAATGGACTCACTTTCAAGGTCTCTTCATCTCATGTTTTCAATATTTATTGCTTATTTATTATTATTATTTCTTCTTTTGTATCTGCAAAGTTGGTTATCTTCTGCACTCTGGTTGAATGTCTTTGTTGGATGGTCTTACATTGATTCTATTATGGTTCTTATTCTATAGATTTATTATGTATGCCTACAAGAAAATGAATCTCAGTGTTGTATTTGGTGACATATATGAACATTGAAAATAAATTTACTTTGAACTTTGATATCAGTCTCCATTTTAAAACAACTCGCTGATTTATGGTGTTAAAGGTCTGTTGCATCACTTTTTCCAAGCTCTGTGCCCAAAGAACTCGGGTCTCCGGGCACACAGCCAGCTCGCTGTTTATGATCTTCCATCAGCAGCAGCATCGGCCTTGAATCCACCTGCCTCCAGAGCCAAGAGAATCCAGCACCCAGCATCCAGCACTAGTCTTCCAGGCTTCCAGGTCAGGGTCTTCAAAAGAACCTTGAAAGAGAAAAAAAGAAATATCAGAGATAGAAATAGAGCTATTTCCGAAGATGCAAGCAAAGGAGTCGCCGTTAGGCGCCATCATCCTCCTAAGCTCTGCCTCCAGCTGTTGACCATTCGCATTGACCATTGGGCTTCAGACATCAGAACTCACTGATGATGGGTCCCTGGACTCCAGACTCTGGAATTTGCCAACTTGCATCGGGGGGGGGGGGGGTCACAGGCCCTCATACCTCCTGCCAAAAGAGACCTCTGATTCCTCTGATCCCACGGGGAAATTGACCTTCCGGGGAGTGTAGGGGTCACCAGCCTCCATCTTGGCTTGTCTTCATCCACTGTGCTTGCCAGCCCAACATTTGTCCAAAAACGTCCTTTGTCTACGTTATCACTGACCTTTGAACACAGATCACAGAGCAAAGACCTAGCTTCCGGCCTGACCTCTAACTCACCACATGACTGTCTGTAAATAATGACCTGACCGCTAACTGCTCATTCTGCACCCAAAACCATCCTAGCAGACCTAGAAAACAACAAAACTGAGCCATGGCACAGATGGAGATTGCAGCTCATTGATGTTCTACCTGAACTCTTATTCACTGTAAAAATAATTTTTATGCATTGCACGGACTGGAGTAGCACTCAAATCACATTGTCTTCAGCGATGACAATAAAGTTCCATTTTATGTACCACTGAAACTATTGAAAATTTTGCAGTGTATGAACTGTGAACACTCGTGGACTTCTAATATCAGTGAAATGCACATACTCTCAAGTTTATTGATTTTATACAGCAACTCAATCCCTGCATACATCCATCCCCAATTAGTGGGACAATGGTAAATCCAAGCAAAATCTGCCTCAGACTCTGTAAACTTGACTAATTTTCAATGGGTGGACAGTCATCACAACAATTTGTGTCAAACCAAAACTGTTGCTTTTCAATTACTTTTCTAGATATCTGTTGCACTTCTAGTAACTGTCAGGAGACATAAAGGAGTCTTGGCCCAAAAACAGAGCAGCAGGGATGATCTAACAGTAGAGAATGTCTTACTGATAAACAGCAAAGTAATGAGACATGAGGGACCACAAAACAAGAGAGAACAGATATTTAACACAACAATATAACAAGGTGACTGAAGGCTAGGAGCAATTGGTTGAGGCTGGTTGGTTCATATGAGTGAAAAAGGATTGTGGATGCGAGCTGGGTTTAAATAGGCTGCAGGTGATGAGTTGGAAATGAGTGGCAAGTGACAACTGTTAGCTGAGTGGGGATTGGGAGTACACTGCATATGCAGGCCCAACAGGGATCTCCCCCTATGACTGGCCTGTGTCAGCCCAGGATAATCTGGATATGTCAGGTGGAACTCCTTGATGAATGATGGATACAAAATGTAACTACACAGCACCCAAAATCTCTTCTCTGGGCAATAGAGCTACTGCAGAGCCCGTCTACAACAATGTGATTCCATCAACTGGTGAACGGTGAACACCGAAACACTTCCGTCATCTTAGGTTCCGGATATGCAGGCTCAGGTGGACTGAGTGGCCTGTGGACAAAGGGCTAGAGGAAGGACACAAGGAAGGTAAGTGTGACCCTGAAGGATGCTGGCAGGCGGAGACAGAAAATACATAAAGTGTCATAAGTGGTTGAGGGAACATCTCACTGGCTGGGCAAGTGAGTGGAGCTATCCCCTTTAGTTCAAGAGCCTGATTCTTGAGGGATAGGAACTGTTCTTGAACCTGAAGGTGCAAGTCCTGAGGCAACTGCACCTTCTACCCAATGGCAGCAACAAGAGAAGGAGCATGGCCTGAGTGGTGAGGGTCTCTGAAGATAGATGCTGCTTTCCTACAATAGAGTTTTATGTAGATGTGCTCAAGGGTTGGGAGGACTTTACCCGTGACGTACTAGGCCAAATCCATTACCTTTTGTAGGATTATCTGTTCAAAGATACTGGTGTTTCCATACCAGGCCAAGATACAGCCAGTCAATGCAGTCTACACTACGCAGCTATAAAAAGTTATCAAAGTTTTTGATGTCATGCTGAATGTCGGCAGACTCCTTAAGGAAGAGGCACTGCCGTACTTTCTTCATAATAGCAACTACATGCTGAGACCAGGACAGGTCATTTGAAATAGTAACACCAAGGAATTTAAAGTTGTTAACACTTTCCACTTCTAATCCTCCAATGAGGGTTGGACATCTGGTCTCCCTCTCCCGAGCAGTGATTGATAAAAAACGTCTTAATGTATGCATCTTTGCTGTCTAGATGTTCCAGGATTGTGTGAAGAGCCAATAAGATGGCATCTCCAATGGACCTGTTGCTTCGGTAGGCAAATTGGAGCTGATCCAAGTCAGCACCCAAGTTTCAACACCAACCTCTGTTCAGATCACAGATGGACAGCCAGACACAGTACCCAGGTCAGAGTAGTCTGGCTGAGCACAACGGTGGTTAGCCGAGAGGCAGTAGACCTGTCTGGCTGTTAGGAAGACCCACTGTGCACTCATCCAAGCATTCCAGCATCAGGGAGCCTGGGCCCTGGCAGACAGAAGCTCCACTGTTGGCTCTATTGGTGGCCATGAAGCACTTCAAAGGGTGACATACCTGTGGCAGAAGAGGTGTGTAGATTCTGGAACAGTTCAGCCCAGGTGAACTGGTGGAAGGATTAGAGGTGTCAAAGCATAATTGAAACTCCACTTGTCGATTCGTTCTTTCTGCAGATTATAACCAGAGGACAAAATCTCTGAGGCTGTATTGGTAGGAAATGATGAAGTTGAGTTGCTCAATGAAGAGCCTGACGTTGGTTGAATTGGCAGATCTGTTGAATGGATATAAAGTTCTGATAGTCCATCCAGATCAGGAAGTCAAGTCAAGTCAAATTTATTTATATTATATAGCACATTTAAAAACAACCCATGTTGACCAGAGTGCTGTACAGATTAGAGCAGATAGCTAAAATCACAAATACAAGAAACACAGACATAACCAACAAGGTAAGCAGCTCATAGGCACAAAAGAAACAACACAAGGGCCTAGGCACAAGCCAAAAATCAGCCACATCAGGAGGATTCAAACGCTAGTGAATAAAAGTAAGTTTTGAGCCTGGATTTAAAAGAGTCGAAGGAGGGGCAGATCTGATAGGGAGCGGAATGCTGTTCCACAGTCTAGGGGCTACAATAGCAAAGGCATGGTTACCCCTGAGCTTAAGTTTAGATCGCAGGACAGCCAGGAACCCCAAGTCAGCCGACCTGATGGACCTAGAAGTAGAATAAGGGGTTAGAAGATCTGAGGTATATGGGGGCTTTATAAACAAACAGGAGAATCTTAAAATCAATTCTGAACTGTACTGGCAGCCAGTGGAGGGAGGCCAGGATAGGAGTAATATGGTCCCTCTTCCGGGTACCTGTCAGAACCCTGGCTGTGGTGTTCTGGACCAATTGCAGATGGGACAGGGACAAGTGACTAATCCCAGTCTTCAGGGAGTTGGAGTAGTCCAAGCAGGAGGATACAACGGTGCGGATGACTTTCTCGAGTTCTTTGAAAGAGAGAAACTGCTTGATTTTGGCAATAGTACAAAGCTGGAAAAAACTGGCTTTTACTACTGCATTAACTTGCTTGTCAAACTCAAAGGTGGAATCAAATATCACAGCAGGGGATTTAACATGGGGTTTGACAAGGGTGGACAGGCTACCAAGACTATCAAAATAAGCACTTTGATGGAGTTGGGGGGCCAAATAGGACAACTTCAGGCCTGCCTTCATTCAGCTGTAAGAGGTTTTGTGCCATCCAGCACTTTATGTCTTCAAGGCAGTTCATGAGGCTGGCTAGATTGGACTCGTCGTTTGGTTTCAAGGGGAGATAAAGCTGTGCGTCATCAGAATAACAGTGGAAAGAGATGTCCTATTTTTAAATGATTTGGCCGAGGGCAAGCATGTATATAGAGAAAAGAATGGGACCTAGGATGGAACCTTGTGGGACTCCACAGGAGAGACTAGTTGGGGGAGAAGGGGAAGAAGATAATTTGCCTGTGTTAACGGGGAATCTTCTATTTTTGAGGTAGGATCTGAACCCTGTAATGAAGACAGTCGATTCACAGTATCGAACACTGCAATGAGGTCAAGAAGAGTTAGAAGGGCAGAGTCACCTGAGTCGATAGAGAGGACCAGGTCATTGTACACTTTCAGCAGGGCAAACTCTGTGCTACGATAAGCCTTAAAACCTGACTGAAATCTTTCCAAGATGTTGTTTTGGTGTAAGTAGGGCAGCAATTATCTGAGAATAAACTTTTTGAGAACCCTTGACAGGGATGGAAGTTTAGAAAAGGGACTGTAGTTACTAGGTAAGGTAGGGTCTAAGTTGTTTTTTTTCAGGAGAGGCTGGACCATGGCACGCTTGAAGCAGGTTGGAACGGTACCAGTGGCCAGGGAGCTGTCAATAATAGAGAGGATGCTGGGACCGGCTATGTCAAAGACATCCTTCAAGAGGGCAGCGGGGACAATGTCAAGGGGGTAGATTGCAGGTTTCATGATGGACACAATCTTTGTAAGGAAGGGAAGCGTGATGGGTTGGAAGCAGTCCAGTTCAGATGAACAAACCAGTGAGACATCTAGGTCACAGGTGGTGGGGGGGGGGGGGGTGGGGGTGGAGAATGTTCATTCTCATGTCCTCAACTTTGCTAATGAAGAATTTACTAAGGAAGGACTTGGTGTTTCCCATCAGCCAAAGTCTCCATTCCTCCAAGGCCCATCTAATGGTGAGTAGCTCCTTGAATCCTACTCCATAATGGCACTGTGTATAGTTCATCTTGAGTAAGAAGAAGGCATAAGGGTTTGCCTTCCCATCCAGTTCTCACTCGAAGAGGATGGCCCCCGTGCTCACATCAGGTAGGTGGCGAGGGAGCTGAGAGGAGTGGCAATTTGACTGTAGTTCTTGATAAACGGTGGTGGAAGTTGGTGAAGCCCAGGAAGCTCTGTAGCTGTTTGAGGGAGCACGGTCAGAGCCACTTAGCAATAATGTGCACTTTTTCTGGGTCCATGGTTATATTTTAGGCTGAGGGGACATAACCTAGGAAAGAAATGACTGTGGCATTTTTTTTAACCTGCCATACAGCTAGTTCATGAGAAGACACTGAAGGACTGAAAAGATGTGACAAATGTGTTCTTGAGGGTTCTTAGAGAAAATGAGGATGTCAGTGAGGTAGACAAACAGGTACCTGTGTAAAATATCTAGCAGGATCTTGTTGATGAAGGTTTGGAAAATCCCAAAGAGGATCACCAGAGGGTACTGGCCAGTACTGGTCAGAGGGTATTATGGACGCCGTCTTCCACTCATGCCCCTGGTGGATGTGCATCAGTTTGTATGTTCTCTTTGGTGAAGCTCTGGGCCCTCTGGAGTGTTTCCAATGCACTATCCATCAAGAGAAGAGGGCAGTGGTTCTTAATTTAGATTTGTTGAGTCTATGGTAGTTAATACAGGGGAAAAGACTCCCCACTTCCCATCTTTCTTTTTGACAGATAAAAATCCTACACTGGCTGTGGAATGGGGTGGTCAAATAAAGCCATGTAGTAGCTCTTTGGTGTTGTACTCAGTTGTGGTTTGAGTCTTAGGAGGGGAGAGGAAGATCGGAAAAATTCAGGGAAGGATGGTGCCCGGGAGGAGGATGGTCGTGCAGTCTTGTGGTCTGCGAGGTGGCACATTACTGGTTTGCATTTTACTGAAGATGTTGGCTAAGTCATAGTATTCCCGTGGAAGTTGGGTAAGGTTGAGAGTTTCCTATACCTCCAGGGATTTACGGGTGAAGTCAACGGTGGTTGCAGGCAAGTGGGTCCCCTAAGGTTCTTTGCGGGAATGGGATTTCCCACTCTCAGGGTTCCATAACTGGCCATTGTTCGGCACACCAAAGGCTTGGCCTAAGACTCTGGCTCGGATTTGGAAGCCTGGGATCTTGGTGCATCAAGGGTCGGTGTCACGACATGTGTCGTCAGGGGAGTCAGAATACCTGCAGTTGTGTGCCCAGATTTTTGGCATAGAGCTCGATAAAAGCGTAGTGGCGGACATTTAACATCATAAACCAGCATGTTGTTTATTATGTCTTCCTGCTTGCTGGGAAAAATGGAGTCACCTGTTTCACCCTCATTGGGGAGACAGAGAACCTGTGGTATGTCAAATACCGGGTGAAACACAAAGTCTTTGGGGTAACTGCAAGTCTGTGTCTTTGCTGTTTTTTTGCCTGTGGGTGGAGGGGGGATTGTAGCTCGCTGCTGCTTACGTGAGGGAGGGGACTTTGGGGTTCTAGTATTTAACTGTCATTCATTCTTTTGGGCACTCCTCTGTTTTAATGGATGGTTGCGAAGAAAGCGAATTTCAAGATGTGTATTGTATACATTTCTCTGACATTAAATTGAACCTTTGAACTCAATAGTGAATCAAATGACCAGGCGAAATGAGAGTGATTAGAGCCAGGGATAAGCCAAGATGAGAGGAGTGGTGGGTCGATACGGAGGAATTAAATGGACTCGCAATGCTCTCCAGTGCTCATGTGGACACACTCTGTACATGTTATCACTATCCCAGACCCCAAAGGATGTCCGTCAATAGTCAGTAGCAAGTCCAAGCTGCACACACGGAGTCTGGTTCAGAAAGTTGCCTCCTGTGTGCTGAGAGCCATCGGGATGTGGAAGAGGACAGAGAGAGTGAGTTGACTATGGTGTTGGAACAGGAGTCTAGAGGGAGCTTACTTGACGGAAGGCCACTCCTCTCTACTTGGTGGTGCCATTTTCCTGAATGCAGTGGGCATTTGATATGTGAGTGATCGGTAGGTCTGCAATAAGCTCACAAGTTGTTTCTCCATCTGGCTCATGCTCTTGAGGTGAGGAGGCTTACAGAAGCTCTACCTAACTGCATGGGTTCTGGAGATGTTACAGTTGAGAGTCCTGGAGCCTGAAATGGTTCTGAAAGCAAAACTGGGATCTTTTAAACACTCCGAGAGGCCAGAATGGTAATGGACCAGTAGTGTTTCTGCATTTCAGCTGCAGTGTTGCTGCGAGGGTCCTGAATTCAATAGTGTAATCCAGCTCCAAGCATGAGCCCTGATGCAGGTGAAGTAACCATTCTACTGCCTCCTGGATGTGAAAAACCCTGGCACATCTCAACAGTAAAATCTTCATATTGGTTGCAAATGTGGGATTTATTTAGCAGCAGCATAGGTTAAGGCTCACCAAGCCAAGACAGAAATGACAAAGGCAATCTAGGCTCGGTCCGTAATATACAGAGATGGCTGGAGCTTGAAATGTAAGATGCACTAGGACAGGAAGTTGCAGGATCCGTAGAAGTTTTTGTGTGCTGGAATCCAGAGCTCCCAGCGAGGAGGTTGACTGGCAAGAGATTGCTGTATCTAGATGGACAGTTGGCTGAGAGTGGCGAGCGGATGGTCAATTGTTTCCTGCTTGTTGTGTATTACGTTAATTTAATACATCATCACGTTACCACATGATACGTGCGCATCTCGCTTAAAGTAAACTTAAAGTTGCACCTGCATTTTTGGACTCTTGTGTCTTCCTTTGAATTAGTTTAATATTTTGTTAATTGCAACAAGATGTTCAAACTGAGAGAATCACAGTGAGGAATGTCAGAGCAGCACATGTTCTTCAAAATGAATGAATGAATGAATGAAATTTTATTTCGGTCAGTACAAACATACCAAAAAGCATCATTTTCAATGATGATTTCACAACAATGATTTTGTAAGACGAAATTACATAATAAAAATCTTTAATACAGACCGAAAGAGTGTAGGCTGAAGTTACAGCTTGTTACGCCTACCCCCCTTACTTACACAAAAGCATTTTTGGTGTCAATCATCACATCAACGCAAAAAATTTCATGATCTTTTAACGCAAAATCCAATTCCAAGTATCATTTACTTACATTACTCCCATTTATTTTAAATCATGTATTTTATATTTGTTCATTAAATTATTTTTAAATAATTTTTAAACTTAAGTTTGATGCATGTTTTTAAATTCTCACTACAACTGTTCCATAGATTCACCCTTTTGACTGAAATACAATGATTTTTTCATATTTGTTCTTATCCTTTGTTTTTGAAATATACATGTTCCTCTCAAATCATGTTGACTTTCTCTCATTTTAAACAACCTTTGGATACTTTGTGGTAACTGTCCATTTTTTACTTTATGTATAATTTGTATTGTTTTAAAGTCTACAAAATCTCTGAATTTTAGTGTTTAGTTGAATAAATAGTGGATTGGTTGGCTCATAATAACTTTTCTTATTTACAATTCGTATGGTTTTCTTTTGGAGTAGAAAAATTGAGTTTGTATCTGATTTGTATGCATTTCCCCATACCTGTACACAGTAATATGTGTATGTGACTATAAGTGAACAGTATAATGTATACAAAGATTCCTGATTTAAGAAATCTTGTGTTTTGTACAGTATTGCAATAGATTTTAACATTTTTACTTTGACATAATTTATATGTGGTTTCCAGCTTAAGTTATTATCTATTACCACTCCTAAAAATGTTGTTTCAGATACCTTATCAATTTCAACATCATTTATTCTAAGTTTACTGTTTGAGTTCAGTACATGGTTTTCAAATATTATAAAGCGGAAAAGAAGCTGTAAACAGAAGGAAACAGACTTCATAAAGAGTAACTACCAGGTAATAATAATCATTAAAAAAGCAGAAATGGCTGGCTGCATCAGAAAGGTTGACAAGTTTGATAACACAATGGGTAATTGGCCCATATATACTGAACTATCAGAACAGTATTTTGAAGAAAATGAAATAGCCAATGAGAAGCGAATGCCAGTTTTGCTCGTGTATCAGGTTTAAAGCTATACAGTTTGGCTGATCCAACCAAAGGACCAGAAATTAGATGTCCTGCTAATTATTGACCCAATGCAGGAACACTTGGAACCAAAGCCATTGTTGATCGCAGAACACTTTTGCTTTCATAGGGGAATCTAAAAAGGAAGGAACGTCCACTTCAACATGCGTGCCTGAATTGAAGAGACTGTCTGAGCATTGTAAGTTTGGTAATGGGCTCAAAGATACACATCATATAGACATCATTTAGTTTGTGGAATCTTACAAGAAAGCACTCTAAACAGCTCCTACAGAAGCACAGTTTACACTTAAGACAACAGTTGAACTGTTACAATGGCAACTGCAAATAGAGATGCAATTGAGTTGCAGTCAGGAATGAAAGCGAGTGTGAACGAAATTGCATTATCTAAACAGAAACCAGCCTGGGGAACAAATTGTGTTGCCATTGTGGCAGGGGCTCATATACATTAAACAAATATAGATTTAAAGGTGATGCTTGCAGAAAATGCAACAATGCAGGACAAATACAAAGAATATGCTGGGCAGACAAGAATAAAGGAAGACAAAATACAAAAAGTTAAGTTGCAGTTTCAAAAAGAGCACTACTGTGCATGCTGTTGATGAAATATCTGAAAAAGATGAGAATGACAGAAGACTTTGTAGCCATGAGATTTACAATGTGAAATCTAACAATAGTCAAGAAATATAGGTTACACCAGAAGTGAGCAGCAATTTAATTAAAATGGTATTGGACACTGGCTCTGCTATCTCAGTCATTCCACAAAATGAGTTTGAACAACATTTCAAAAATAAAAAACTGAAGCCTGCAGATATTCTACCAAGTACGCATACTGGAGAAAAGATAACTCCTGGGGGAATGACATTTGTGGCAGTGAAATACAACAACCAGCAAGCCAAACTGAGCTTGTATGTGGTAAAAACTGGAGGACCAGCATTGTGGGGGACTTGACTGGCTGAGACAACTACAACTTGATTGGTGATCCATCCAGCATCTGCATGCCACATCCCCTGCAATAAAGACAACTGAAAGTGAACTAAGAAAGGTACTGGATAATGCCACAACAGTCTCCACACCAGACACTATGAATCATTGCCCAACAGAGGACCAATGGATTTTAGAGCCAACTTCTGGTTGGAAAGCAGATTGGACCAAGGAAGGACCACTTTGTTCAGAGGAATTGTGAAAGTGATGAAAGCAGTGGTCTGACTACAATAGTTTTTGTAAGCAGCATATCCAAGAAGGCCTCTGAAGGCAGTTACTTGCAAAATGTAACAGTGCTTTAAGCTGGAAGAGAGTTCAAGTAAGGTTACAAGCATTCGGCTTTTGTGAGTATAAAGAACCAGAATCTACTCTGTGTGCATTAAGGTTATTGCATGAACTTCAAGTCAGAGACAAAAAGCTGCTTGTAAAAGTAGATGGAAAGACCAAAGCCCAGTTGGGTGAATGGAAGGCCAACAAGAAAGGAGTCAATGGAGATACAAAAACAGAGGATTTGTCAGATGATCTTGTGGATGAAGAAATCAAGAGGAGAGATCAGATTGTAAAGGGTGCAATAGAAGGATTAGGAGAATGTTTCAGTGAACTAAGTGGACCTTCCCAAGATTAAGGTGCACAAAATAGAAGAAAAGGAGGAAAGAAATGGAGAAAA
Source organism: Hypanus sabinus (assembly GCF_030144855.1). Taxonomy (NCBI): domain Eukaryota; kingdom Metazoa; phylum Chordata; class Chondrichthyes; order Myliobatiformes; family Dasyatidae; genus Hypanus; species Hypanus sabinus. The sequence continues at coordinate 41,213,308 of NC_082728.1, read as the reverse complement.
AGAATGTGAATAGTCAGAGAAAGAGAGAAGGAGTGTGAGAAAGAAAAAGAAGGGGATTGAAGTAGATCCAGTGGGAGATAAGGAGATGAAAGATGTCCAGAGCTGTTTGAACCACTTCCTGCAGTCTCAAAGTCAACTCCTACAACTACCACAGAGGAGGCCTTAGAACTTAAGACTGTTTCACTGCCTCAAGTCTCACCTGCCAAGCAGAGTGACCTCCCTTGCCAGGAATAAATTAACCTATAAGTCTCCACAGTGCTTAAATCTTTTAGCCCGGATGGGGACAATTTAAAATTTAATACTGTGTATATTGTTGAGAATAGTTCTCATTGAGTTGGAGTTTTTAGCTAAGCTAGGAGGAGAATTGTGCATTTAATGTTTCAATAATATTTAGTAATCTTGTGTATATATATATGTGTGTGTGTGTGTGTGTGTGTATAGATATATTGCTTGATTAAGTATTCTTTGTTGAAATAGTTAATTACAAGTTATATGTAAAAATACATTAATTCCATACATCATCATGCTGCCACATAATACGTGCTTACTTTGTTTAATGTAAACTCACAGTTATACCCATATTTTTGGGCTGTCAGGTCTTCCTTTGAATTAGCTTAATAATTAGAATTTACAAAACATAAAACGCTGCTTCAGGATCATGTGTTCCTGTCAATGGTGACTTCCTTTAGGCGAGCATACTCTGCTGGGTCAATTATTTGTTCACCCATCCTGTCAGGAGATGTAGACGAGTCTTGACCCAAAACCTGAGCAATGGAGGCAATTTAGCAGTAAATGATATTTTACTTATAAATTGCAACTAACAAGTACGAGGGGCTGCAAAACAAGAGAGAAGGAATACTTAACATGACAAGGCAACAAGGTCACTGAAGGCTAGGAGCAACTGGTTGTCTGGCTGGTTCATATGCTGGATCAAGGATTGTGGATAAGAGCTGGGTTAAATAGGCTGCAGGTGATGAGTTGGAATGAATAGCAGGTGAGTATTGTTAGCTGGATGGAGACCGAATGTGCAGGCCTGACAGTAACCAAGGAAGTCCATTGGTAATTAAATCTGTCAGAAAGCTATTCCTTGCTGTGAGTCCAAGTGTACGCTATCTGGATTCAACCTGCCACATCAGTGTGGCTTTCAGATTCACCTCCAAACTGAACAAATTGTTCAGTGTCTTGAGGTTTCTGAGCTGACCAAGTCACCAGCTGCAGTGCAAACCGAACTAATGGCATGCATTGTGGATAGGTGCCTGCTGACTAAGTTCAACTGTAGGCCCTGTGAGATACAACTGGGAAAAAGACTGTTCAATATATATGTAAATATTAAGTAAGATAATGACAATGTGAAGGTATTAACATTTTGATAAAATACCCCAGTCAAATTTCTACCACTGGATGCAACCAGCTTTTCAGTGTCTGACTGACAATTGATACCCTGTTTAAGCACAATATAAAATAGACAAGGTACATGCTATAATAAAGATGATAAAATATATGCGCAGAATTAGGCCATTAGGCCCACTGAGTCTACTCTGTCATTCCATCTTGGCTGATTTATTATCCTTCTCAACCCCATTTTTCTTCCTTCTCCCTGTAAGCTTTGATGACCTTACTAATTAAGAACCCAGAACCATCCGCTTCAAATATACCCGAATGATTTTGCCTCCACAGTTGTCTGCGGCAATAAAACCCACAGATTCACCACCCTCTGGCTAAAGCATTTCCTCCTCATCTCTGTTGTAAAGAGATGTCCTATTCTGAGGCTGTGCCCTCTGGTCCTAGGCTCTCACGCTATAAGAAACATCCTCTCCATGTCCACTCTATCTTGGTCTTTCAATATTCGATAACTTTCGTTGAGATCTGCCTTCATTATTCTAAACTCCAGTGAATACAGGTCCAAAGCCATCAAGTATTATTGCAGATTTTATATGAATGTAAAATTAATGAGCTATGTTATCAGGTGTACTCTATTTATATTATTTTGTACTTGTACTGCTTCACTTACTGATGTGCTATATGTTTATGTATGGAACTTACACTGCTGTACTCAGCCTGAAGAATAAGCAGGGTGGAACAACTAGTGTTCTGAAAACAATACACGGCTTGCTGGGAGTAGTCAAGTAAGTAAAGGAAAAAGATTCTAAGTGATAGAGCAAACTGTGTGCAGTTGGATGCCGTGATATCTTCACAGTTCCAGCACAGGACAAAGTGGGAAGTTAATGATGTTGTGGCGGCATTTGGAAAATCTGAGAAGTGTTAACTGACAATCAGTACTTTCCCTGAAAGGCATGAGTGACAAACAAAAGGTCAGCAATATCCTTATGAGGTCAGGGACAAAGCAATTAGATCTTTTCAACAATTGTGAGATAAATGACACTTAGAATAAAAATCCTGTTGAGGCCTATGAAAAGCTTAACACAGGCCTGGAGCCAAATTTGCTTAAGAGGAATCGAATTCAAAAGCCTAGGACAAGAAGAAAGTAAAGCCCAATGACTTAGAAGTAAAAGCATCAAATTAAAGTTGACGGATCTAGTTGGAACATAAGTGACTCCCATTCATTTGCAGAAAGTTTTGATCAAAAACATGCAATTTATTGTAGCATGAGCTATGGATGTGGCTAGGGAACGGAAGCCAACCTGTAGACAGATGAAAACGCCAACCTCCTGGCAACTGACACAATGCTAAAGCACAACAGAAACAAACAAAGAGAACCAGACTGAGGAAGGCTCTGAGGCAGACAAGGCAAATTCACAGAGAGGAAAACATGCCCAGAATATGGATCAAACTGCCAGCTCAGCTCCTAACTCAGCAATTGGGAAATAAGAACACACGAACAGAAATGAGGGCTGAAAATGAAAAGATCAATATCAGACCTAGAATATCCATTTCTGAAAGATGACATAGTGTTCAAATGACTGGATTTTGGAACCATACATATATGTAGAGTATTTGGTTGGGCAAAACCCATTATTAAATTTCCATTTAATCTAAAGAGGAAGCTTGAAAAGAAACTGCAAGAGGTGGAGCAGAGGGGCTAATATCCTATGTTATTAGATCTACTGGCATTGTAAGCCCATTCTTGTGAGTGGGAGAGGCCAAATAAACAGCTAAAAAATGCTTTGATCCAAAATTCTGAATGAGGCAATCAAAACAAACCACAACCTAACCCTAAATCTGGAGAGTTCATGCCAGCATGAGCAAAAGCCCAAGTTTTCAACAAACAATTGCAGAAACAGGTAATAGGATGCGAAAGATGAGATGAAAAATATTCACTATTGATGACATCTAATGCAGTAAAGGTTCCTCAACAAACTTCAAATTTCAGTACGCTTCTGGTAGCAACTAAAAATGCTGGTCTCTGGAAAATACAACTCCTAGTGTCTCTCTTTTGACATTAGAGTAAGGTCTAAGAGCAGAAACCAGTTCCCTTTGAAGACCATATCTTCCACTAGTAACGGTTCAGCTCTGCATGCCCAGTAATCCTAAATACACATTGGACAGTCATTCTTAGGTGCTGGCCATCCTTTCTGCATTGTCTCTTTGAGTACTTTCATTGTTTCGTCTATCCCTGCTGCAGTCCTAATCTTCCCTATTCTATCAGGAGATACTTGAATTGAGGTGACAATCATGTCAACAAAGGCCTGTATATCTGCATTAATCTCTTGGTCACTCTTTACTTTCTTATTGACTGCTTGAGACAGCACATCAGCAGCAAACATATACTTTCCTGAAATGTAGATCATCTTGCCATCCTATTTCTGCAGTCTTATCAAAATGCACTTTATCTTCATGGAGGAGTCATTCAGTGGTTGGGACAAATTTGAGACTGGTGGTTTATAGTCTGTTTTCATTTCAAAAGCTTGTCTATAAATGTACTGATGGAACTTATGTGCTGGCAAGAAGCTCTTTCTCTAACTGTGCAAAGTTGGCTTCTACACCTGTTAAAACCCTTGATACATAGGCAACAGTTTGTCATGTGTCATCATGCTGCTGCAGTCGTACTGCTCCAAGGCCATACTGGGGTGCAGTGGCCAAGATCCTAGTACATCTTTCTGCATCATCAAGCATCAGCACAAGCTCTTCAGTTGGGATTCTTTTCAGCCTCTGGAGACACTCTTCTAGCTCAAGAAGTGACCTTAGTTGTGCTGACACAGTACAGAGTCAAGGGATGAACTTAGCCAGGTAAGTTAACAACCCCAGGAAACATCTCAACTCTTCTTTGTTTTGGGGCATCTCCATGTTCTCAATAGCTGATGTCTTTTTTGTGTCAGGCATCACTCCATCTTTCAAAATGACATCTCCAATGAAAGTCAGTGTCTTAACACCAAACTCACATTCCACTTTATTTACTTTCAATTTAACATTCTGTGTCACGTCAAGCACCTGCCTCAGTTGTGCATTATGTTTTTCTTTGGTGGACCCCCAGACAATAATGCCATCCTTCATGGTCTCAACACCAGGTATGCACTCAAAGATCATGTGGATGGCTTTATGGTAGACTTTTTGTGCAGAGAAGACCTATATGACAATAGACAATAGGTGCAGAAGTAGACCATTCAGCCCTTCGAGCCTGCACCGCCATTCTGAGATCATGGCTGATCATCTACTAGCAATACCCGGTTCCTGCGCTGTCCCCATATCCCTTGATTCCCCTATCCATAAGATACCTATCTAGCTCCTTCTTGAAAGCATCCAGAGAATTGGCCTCTACTACCTTCTGAGGCAGTGCATTCCAGACCCCCACAACTCTCTGGGAGAAGAAGTTTTTCCTTAACTCTGTCCAAAATGACCTACCCCTTATTCTCAAATCATGCCCTCTGGTACTAGACTCTCCCAGCATTTGGAACATATTTCCTGCCTCTATCTTGTCTAAACCCTTAATAATCTTATATGTTGCAATCAGATCCCCTCTCAATCTCCTTAATTCCAGTATGTACAAGCCCAGTCTCTCTAACCTCAAAGACAGGTAAGACAGTCCTCACATCCCAGGAATTAACCTCGTGAATCTACGCTGCACTTCCTCTACAGCCAGGATGTCCTTCCTTAACCCTGGAGACAAAAACTGTACACAATACTCCAGGTGTGGTCTCACCAGGGCCCTGTACAAATGCAAAAGGATTTTCTTGCTCTTGTACTCAATTCCCTTTGTAATAAAGGCTAACATTCCATTAGCCTTCTTCGCTGCCTGCTGCACTTGCTCATTCACCTTCAGTGACTGATGAACAGGGACTCCTAGATCTCTTTGTATTTCTCCCTTACCCAACTCTACACCGTTCAGATAATAATCTGCCTTCCTGTTCTTACTCCCAAAGTGGATAACCTCACACTTATTCACATTAAACGTCATCTGCAAAGTATCTGCCCACTCACCCAGCCTATCCAAGTCACCCTGAATTTTCCTAACATCCCCATCACATGTCACACTGCCACCCAGCTTAGTATATTCAGCAAACTTGCTGATGTTATTCTCAATGCCTTCATCTAAATCGTTGATGTAAATCGTAAACAGCTGTGGTCCCAATACCGAGCCCTGTGGCACCCCACTAGTCACCACCTGCCATTCCGAGAAACACCCATTCACCGTTACCCTTTGCTTTCTATCTGCCAACCAGTTTTCTATCCATGTCAATATCTTCCCCCCAATGCCATGAGCTCTGATTTTACCCACCGATCTCCTATGTGGACCTTATCAAATGCCTGCTGAAAATTGAGGTACACTACATCCACTGGATCTCCCTTGTCTAACTTCCTGGTTACATCCTCGAAAAACTCCAACAGATTAGTCAAGCAATATGGTAACTGAAGAAAGTGATGCCTCCCCTTTCATGTGTTAAAAGAATACAGTCTTGAATTTGCCCCATCAATCTTCATCCGCGAAGCTCAGATGATGTGTCGAATTTACAAATCACTTGGCTCCTGCAGACTGGAACATAATCTCCTCTTGTGTTGGCAATTAAGAATGCCCTCTCTTGATCTCTTGGGTCAAGACATATCCACAATGGACCAATTTCCTTTTGAGACCATAAGACCATAAGAGATAGGAAAAGAATTAGGGCATTTTGCCCATCAAGTCTGTTCCATCATTTCATTTTGGATAATCCAATTTTCCTCTCAGCCCCAATCTCCTGCCTTCTCCCCATATCCTTTCATGCGTTGCCCAATCAAGAATCTATCAACCACTGCTTCAAATAAACATAAATACTTGGCCTCCATAGCTGCCTATGGCAAATAATTCCACAGATTCACCTCCCTCTGGCTAAAGAAATCCCTCGTCTTCTGCATTCTAAAAGGACTCGCGGCTATACTGAGGCTGAGCCTTCTGGTCTTACGCTCTCCCACCACAGGAAACATGCTCTGCACATCCACTCTATTCGATAAGTTTTAATGAGGTCCACATCCACATCACCATTCGATAAGTTTTAATGAGGTCACCCCTCATTCTTCTGAATTCCAGCGAATACAGGCCCAGCTTCATCCAACGCTCTTCATTCCTGGAATCATTTTCCTGAAGCTCCTTTGAACCCTCTCCAGTTTCAACACATCCTTTCAAAGATAAGGGGCACAAAATGCTCACAATACTCACCAGTGCTTTATGAAGTCTTAACATTACATCCTTGTTTTTATGTTCTAGTCTTCTTGAAGTGAATTCTAACATTGTATTTTATTCCCTTATCACACACGCAATCAGCAAATTAACCTTTAGGGAATCTTGCACAAGGACCTTCACGTCCCTTTGCGCCTTCGTTTTTTTTAATATTTTCTCTCCATTTTGAAAATCTTTTTATTTCTTCTACCAAAGTTAATGAACATACACTTCCTGACACTATATTCCATCTGCCATTCCTTTGTCTATTCTTCTAATCTGTTTAAGTCCTTCTGTAGCTTCTCTACTTCTTTAAAAGTACCTGATGCTCCACCTATCTTCATACCATCCGCAAATTTTGCAACAAAGCCATTAATTCCATCATCCAAGTCATTGACATAGAGCATAAAAAAAATTGATCCCAACGCAGAACTCTGTAGAATACCATTAATCACCGGGCGCCAATAGAAAAAGCTCTCTTTATTCCCACTCTTTGACTTCTGCCAATAAACCACATCTTTAACCATGCTAGAATCTTTCCTGTAATAACATGGGCTTATAGCTTGCTAAGCAGCATCATGTGTGGCATTTTGTCAAAGGCCTTCTGAAAATCCAAGTACACAACATCAACCAATCCTCTTTCATCTATCCTGCTTGTTGTTTCTTCAAAAAATTCTAACAGATTTGTCGGGCAAGATTTTCCCTTGAGGAAACTATGCTGACTATGGCCTATTTCATCATGTTCCTCCAAGTACACTGAGATTTCATCCTTGATAATTGGCTCCAACATCTTCCCAACCACTGCGGTTAAACTCACCGCTTCTGGTTTCCTTTCTCTGCCTCTTTCCCTTCATGAAGAGTGGAATGACATTTGCAGTTTCCCAGTCTTCCAGAACTATTCCAGAATCTAGTGATTCTTGAAAGATCATTACTAATGCCTGCACAATCTCTTCAACTACCTCTTTCAGAACCCTGGGGTGTACACCATCTAGTCCAGGTGACTTATCTACCTTCAAACTGTTCAGTTTCCCAAGAACCTTCTGTCTAGTAATGCTAACTCCATACATTTCTTAACCCCTGACTCCTGGAACTTCCACCATATTGCAAATGTCTTCCACAGTGAAGACTGATGCAAAATACTTATTCAGTTCATCTGTCATTTCTTTGTCCACAGTTACTGCCTCTCCAGCTTTGTTTTCCTGCAGACTGATGTCCACTCTAACCTCTCTTTTACACTTTATGCACCCGAAGAAAGTTTTGGTATACTCTTTAATATTATTGGCTAGCTTATTTTTGTATTCCATCTTTACCTTCTTGATGACTTTTTTAATTGTTTTCTGTTGATTTATGAAAGCTTCCTGATCCCTAACTTTCCACTAAATTTTGCTCCACTATATGCCCTATCTTTGGCTTTTGTGTTGGTTTTGATCCTTTTGCTAATCACAGTTGTTTCATATTTCCTTTAAAATACTTCTTCCTCTTTGGAATGTATATATCCTGTGCCTTCCAAATTGTTTCCAGAAATTCCACTCGTTGCTGCTCTGCTGTCATCCCTGCCAGTGTTCTTTTCCAATCAATTGTGGTCAACTCCCATGTAATACTGGTACATCTGACTTTAGCTTCTTCTTCTCAAATTTCAAAGAGAATTCAATTTTATTATGACCACTTACCCCTAAGGGTGATTTTTACCTTAAATTTCCAATGAATTCTGGTTCAATTCAGAATAGTTGATCCCCTGGAGGGCTAAACCATGAGCTGCTCTAAATTCCCCTCCAGGAATCCAGCTCCAACCTAATTTTCCCAATCTACCTGCATATTGAAATCCCCTATGACTATTGTAACATTGCCCTTTTGGCATGCATTTTCTATCTCCTATTGTAATTTCCATCCTGATGTTTGGGGGTCTGTATATAACTCCTATCAGAGTATTTTTAACCCAGCAGTTCCTTTCAATATGTGATGTATCCTTGGACATTAAGATCCTAGCTATAATCTTCTTTCAGCAATGATTCAGTGATGCCTACAACGACTAGCCTGCTAATTTGTTCATCGACCTAATACCATATACTGCGCTGTCAAATATAACACCCTCAGTTCTGTATTCACCCTTTTTGATTTTGTCCACCTTTTACTTTGCAATTCATCCTGTAGCCAAGGCACAATGACCAGTGTGCTCACACAATCTATCAGTTTTTCAATTTTCTGTATGGCATATATCCATTCCATGAATGCTAGTTCTTCTTTCAGTTGTCTTTAAACACATACGGAACTTCCCTGCATGCATGGATAACAGAAGCCACTGTCTCATCTATATGAATTTTGTGTAAACCAGATAAGCATCTGAGCGCCTCGAAGATATCTGCGCACTCTTCCATAAGTGAAGTGTTGTCATTTTTGGACCATAGAGCCACTATGAAAACTCTTTTCACATGTACTCAGACCTAATGGTTGTTCTGGCTTTTCTACGATCAGTAGCTGTGCCTTTAGATGCTGTCACTTGGGCTTGAAGGTTACTGATGCACCATCAATAACTCTCTCTGAGACGTGAAGGCGAGATATCGAATTTTATTGACTGGAAGAAAGAACAAGCAGTAGTTGATCACCATACACCATAGTACACCATACTGGAGAATGAGGGCCGGGCTCAGGCCTCAATCGCCTTTATACAGGGGTCTGTGGGAGGAGCCACAGGAGCAGTCAGCAGGGGGCATGTCCAGACAGGTATATGTAGTTCACCACATTCACCCCCCCCCCCTTTGTTTTAAAAGAGAGTCCCCATGGGGCAAAATTTCTTACAAGTATATTTACAGGTTAAGTCTATCAGGTGGTCGAATCTGTCACTGCGATCTACGTAGCACCGGCTGTGATTGCACAGGTGCCGGTGGTGATTACACCTGAGACGGTGGTTGTGCTGGTTCCGGCCTAACTGGAGGTGTCAGCCCACTAGGCGACAGTAATCCCTCGTGTGTGCGAGGCGCGTGGTATATGAGTGTTGTGAGGAGTCTGTGTAGGGCTCGGTGTGCATGGTGTCACCTCAGGTACAGGGTTCATAGTTACCGTGGAGTGCTTGGGGTAGTGGTCTGCTGCTCCTGCGGGTGCCAGGTCGTGGACGGAGACCGTGTCCTCCCGCCCATCAGGTAAGACCACGTAAACATATTGGGGGTTCGCATGTAGAAGGTGAACCCTCTTGACCAGCGGGGAGTATTTATTACTCCTCACATGTTTCCGGAGCAGCACTGGCCCTGGGGATGTCAGCCAAACTGGTAGGGTGGTCCCAATGGCAGACTTCCTGGGAAAAGAGAATAGGTGCTCGTGAGGGGTGGCATTGGTGGACGTACATAACAGGGAGCGGATAGAGTGGAGTGCCTCAGGGAGGACCTCCTGCCATTGAGAGACCGGCAACCCTTTTGACTTAAGGGCTAAAAATGTGGCCTTCCACACTGGCATTCTCCCTCTCCATTTCCCTGGGGATTATAACCCATGGTCCGACTAGTAGCAAAGCCCCTAGCCAGCAGGTACTGGCGCAGCTTGTCACTCATAAAGGAGGACCCTCTATCACTGTTGATATAGCAGGGATATCAGAACAGAGTGAAGAGCTGGCGCAGGGCTTTTATGACGGATGTGATAGTGGTGTCGGGGCAGGGGATGACAAAGGGGAACCGCGAGTACTTGTCGATAATGTTGAGAAAGTAGACATTGCGGTCGTTGGAGGGAAGGGGGCACTTAAAGTCAACACTCAGTCGCTCAAAGGGGTGGGTGGCCTTGATAAGTTGCGCCTTTTCGGGATGGTAGAAGTGCGGTTTGCACTCAGCGTAGACTTGGCAGTCCCTGGTCGTCGTCCTGATGTCCTCAAGGGAATATGGCAGGTTCCGGGCTTTCACGAAATGGTAAAATCGGGTGACCCCCAGGTGGCAGAGATGTGCATGGAGGGTGTATAGCTGGTCGAGCTGTGCGCTGGCACATGCTCCCCAGGATAGGGCATCAGGGGGCTCATTGAGTCTGCCAGGCCGGTACAGGATATCATAGTTGTAGGTGAAGAGTTCTATTCTCCACAACAAAATTTTACCATTTTTGATTTTGCCCCGCTGTTGGTTGCTGAACATGAACGCAACTGAGCGCTGGTCGGTCAGCAAGGTGAACCTTTTGCCGGCGAGATAGTGCCTCCAGTGCCTAATAGCTTCCACTATGGCCTGGGCTTCTTCCTCCACCGCGGAGTGCCGAAATTCAGAGCCTTGAAGGGTACGAGAAAAGATTGCTACTGGCCTGCCTTCCTGATTGAGGGTAGCAGCCAGTGCAAAGTCGGAGGCGTCACACTCCACTTGGAAGGGAACGGTCTCGTCCACCACATGCATTGTTGCTTTGGCAATGTCCCCTTTAATGCAGCTGAAGGCAGCGCAGGCCTCAGCAGAGAGGGGAAAAGTGGTAGACTTGACCAGGGGGCGGGCCTTGTTTGCGTAATGGGGGACCCATTGGGCGTAATAGGAAAAGAAGCCCAGGCATCGTCTGAAGGCTTTGAGGGTGGTGGGAAGAGGGAGTTCTAACAGGGGGCGCATACGGTCGGGATCAGGGCCAATGATCCCGTTCTCCATGACATACCCAAGGATAGCGAGTCGGGTGGTTCCAAACACACACTTGTCCCTATTATAAGTAAGGTTCTGGGCTTTGGCAACTTGGAAAAATCGTTGGAGGTTGGCGTTGTGATCCAGCCAGTCATGACCACAGATGGTGATGTTATCTAGATAGGGAAATGTGGCCTTCAGTTGGTACTGGTCCACCATCCGGTCCATTTCCTGCTGGAAAACCGAGACACCATTTGTGACACCAAATGGGATGCGCAGGAAGTGATAGAGCCTGCTGCCCACCTTGAAGGTGGTGTAGGGGCAGTCCTCTGGGCAGATGGGGAGCTGGTGATAAGCGGATTTCAGATCTATTGTTGAGTACACCTTGTACTGAGCTATCTGGTTGACCATATCCGCGATGAGGGGTAGGGGGTACGTGTCAAGCTGCATGAATCTATTGATGGTTTGACTATAGTCCACCACCATCCTATTTTTCTACCCGGTCCGAACAACAACCACCTGGGCCCTCCAAGGGCTCGTGCTTGGCTCAATGATCCCCTCCCTGAGCAGCCGCTGCACCTCTGACTGAATGAAGGCCCTGTCCACTGCGCTGTACCTCCTGCTTTTAGTTGCCACAGGTTTACAGTTGGGGGTTAAGTTGGCGAACAGCGGTGGGGGAGGGATCTTGAGGGTGGAGAGGCTGCAAGTCGTGTCAGTAGCGCAGCTGCCGGCATGGTGCTAGGTGGGATGTGTGAGTCAGTGTGTGTGTGTGGTCAGTAGTGGTGTATGTGACAAAGTCCCACCAAACTGAGGATTCCTGACAGTGAGTGGTGGGAAGGGCCTGTCATATGCCATAGTCATATGCCAATAGCACAGGCGTGCACAGTTGAGGCATGACCAGTAGCGCAAAGTTCCGATATTCTGTGCCCTGCACCACCAATGTCGCTACACAACCCACCCAGATGTCTGTGGAATACGACCCAGAAGCCATGGCGACCCTCTGGCTTACCGGCCGTGTCACGAGTCCGCAGCGTTGCACTGTGTCTGGGTCAATAAAACTCTCAGTGCTGCCTGTGTCAAACAGGCAGCTAGTCCTGTGCCCCTTCACCAGGATGTCCACCATTGACCTTGCAAGCTGGTGTGGGGCGCTTTGGTCCAGGGTTGCGGTGGCCAGAGTTGAACTGCCGTCTTGGTGCCCGGTAAACACCGGTGGGTCAGAGGTGGGGTGCTGACACCGACAAAGATGGCTGCCCCCATCCGGGCATGCAAGATGGTGGCCCCCATGCCTCACACGCAGAGCTGCCTGACCCCGTTCGTGATTTAGATTTGCAGACCTTGGCGAAATGGCCCTTCTCCCTGTAGCTGGAGCAGGTCGCTTCTCGGGCCGGGCAGCGTTTTTGGAGGTGCTTTTCGAGTCCGCAGAAGTAACGCTGCGCGGGCTTGCGACTGGCAGCAGCTGTGGTCCGGTTCAGGGAGTTCGTGGAATCGCGACTGGCAGCGGCATTGGCAAATTCCCTTGCCGGAACCGGTGGCTGCGGGGTCTGAGGTGTCCACGGAACCGGCAGGGGATCGCACAGCTGGACAGCGTCAGCGTTGTGCAGAGCAGCCTCCAGCATGTCGGCTGTCTCGATCGCTGAGCGTAAGGTAAGATGGGCATTTTCCAGCAGCCGCTGGCGTACGTACACTGACCTGATTCCTGTAACAAAGGCATCTCGTAGTAGCAGCTCTGCATGCTGTTCCACCGTGAGAGTTTTGCAGTCGCAAGTCAGACCAAGTGTCTGTAGGGCTCGGAGAAACTCAGCGCTCGATTCTGCAGGCCGCTGTCATCAGGTAGCTAAGCAATGTCTTGTGTAGACGGTGTTCACCGGCCACAGGTACTGTCTTTTGAGGGCGTCCAGTGCCCCTTTGTAGGTCGGCAGGTCCCTGATTAGGGAGTAAACTTTCAGGGTGACCCTCGAGAGGAGAATTCTGTGCATAACAGTGGGTTCAGTTGCACTAACCTCCTCCAAGTATGATTGGAAGCATGCAAGCCAGAGTTCAAAGGAAAGAGCTGCTTCAGAGTCTTGGGGGTCCAAATCCAATTTTTCCGGACGTAAAATGCTTTCCATGTTTTAAAACTTCCAGTCAATAAAATTGATGCACCATCAGTAATTCTCTCTGAGACGTGAAGGCGAGATATCTGCTTTTATTGACTGGAAGAAAGAACAAGCAGTAGTTGACCACCATACTACATCCTGGAGACTGAGAGGCCGGGCTCAGACCTCAATCGCCTTTATACCGGGGTCTGTGGGAGGAGCCACAGGAGCAGTCAGCAGGGGGCGTGTCCAGACAGGTGTATGTAGTTCACCACAGTACTGTACTATGTTCTATGTAATTATACCGGGGTCTGTGGGAGGAGCCACGGTCAGTGGGAGGAGCCACAGGAGCAGTCAGCAGGGGGCGTGTCCAGACAGGTATATGTAGTTCACCACAGTACTGTACTATGTTCTATGTAATTATACCGGGGTCTGTGGGAGGAGCCACGGTCAGTGGGCGGGGCCACAGGAGCAGTCAGCAGGGGGCGTGTCCAGACAGGTGTATGTAGTTCACCACAGTACTGTACTATGTTCTATGTAATTATACCGGGGTCTGTGGGAGGAGCCACGGGAGCAGTCAGCAGGGGGCGTGTCCAGACAGGTACATGTAGTTCACCACAGTACTGTACTATGTTCTATGTAATTATACCGGGGTCTGTGGGAGGAGCCACGGTCAGTGGGCGGGGCCACAGGGGCAGTCAGCAGGGGGCGTGTCCAGACAGGTATATGTAGTTCACCACAGTATTGTACTATGTTCTATGTAATTATACCGGGGTCTGTGGGAGGAGCCACAGGAGCAGTCAGCAGGGGGCGTGTCCAGACAGGTATATGTAGTTCACCACAGTTCCTATACAGTATTCTTTTACTGGTACGTTCTCTCCAGCAAAGCATGTCATATTTAACCTCACTGGATAAATCTTGCCCTGTATTTTGCAAGTCTTGAAACCATCCATGGACTGCAGATTCACCTAGGTTACAATACCAAGCTTGAATGGAATTACTGTCTCATTCACAGTCCCTGGAAGAATCCATTCTGTTTTACCAGCTCTAGCAATCTGAAAAGAATCCACAAAGACTTCCAACATTTCCTCAGCAACCATGTGCGCCTGCTAGCCCCAGCATTGCAGCACTTTGCTAAATGATTCCTCTTCCCACAATTATTGCAGGATTTTCCACAAGTGGGACACATCTTTGGAATATGCCTCCCTCCACATTTGCTGTTTGAGCCTATCTCTTTATTTCACTGTTGCTTTGAGAGATGCCTTGTGCTCTGTCCCTCTGTTTTCACAGCATGCAGGCCATTATCTGGGATTCCGCAGACTATTTTATCTCTAACTAGCGAGTCTCTCAAATCTCCAAACTGACAGGACTTACTCAGTGTGTGAAGCTCAGCTAACTCAAGGCTAGCACCTTGTTTTTGGTCACTGGAAAAGAACTTGTATATTTTTTACTTGGGACAAAATACTCCTCAAATTTTGTTATCAGTGTCCAATGTCAAAGCTATCTCATCAATTTGAAAGCTGTAGAAGATTTCCAAAGCATCTTTGCCAATCACATGTAGAAAGATAGATGCTTTCATATACTCAGCAGCCCCTTCCACTCTGCTTGCTGCTATATATATACATTTTGAATGGCAGTTTGAAGCATTTCCAGTTGTCCAATAGATTGCCGTTAAACTGCATAAGTGCGGGAGGGCTTAGTATATTCATGACTGAAATCTCGGGTTCTCACCTGAATCTCACTTGGTGAATTTGGTGAACAAAGGCAGCTTCAGGACACAATGTTGCATCTGTCCAGCAACCTTGCTTTGTCAGAACCTAGCATCTCTTTCTTAATCGCTCACGATATATTTACTCGCCATGTTTGGACCTCACACCGACTTCTGATATATTTGTTCTTAATAAAGAACAAATATTGGCTTGCCAATATTTTTGCCAGTGTGGGCAAAAGCCACACATATTTTGCCAGTGTGGGCAAAAGCATGGACACATATTTAGTTACAAATAATGGCTTGCAGCTCGACATGAGCAAATGCGACCAGCTTGCCAATGTCACTTCCAGTTGCCCATCGGGAACTGC
This sequence comes from Hypanus sabinus, assembly GCF_030144855.1. Classification (NCBI taxonomy): domain Eukaryota; kingdom Metazoa; phylum Chordata; class Chondrichthyes; order Myliobatiformes; family Dasyatidae; genus Hypanus; species Hypanus sabinus. The sequence goes on along the minus strand of NC_082728.1, from coordinate 41,198,006 downwards.
AGTTCTTTATTATGTACAAAAGTAAAAACACCAACACCACACGGGAGCAGCTTCTCACTCTGTGCCCACCTAGTTAACTGATACCAAGAGCAGTGGACTGTGAATCTCCTCGTTCCCTGATGAAAAGTCCATTGGTTCATCTGCTGGGATGCTAGCTTCATCAGCAAAGGATTCTCGTGAAGTTTCTCTGGATCCCACCCCACCCCATCGGTTCATTGGTGTAGGTGATTTAAGTATCGCTTGGTCAGCTCAAGTTCGGCATCTTGACTGTGACAATGCTGAATGACAGCTAGTAGTCAGTTTTCTTCATGTGACAAGCACATGTAGACGTTGTCTCTGGTTCTGAAAATTCACATCCTGCTGTGCATATCGTATTTTTATTTCATGGCCTCTTTCTTGCTGTAAACTTCTGAATGGCTGGCTGTAAGAGATCTGCTCTGTGTTTACTTTCTCTTCCACCTTTAGAAGGTTTTCTACCTTAGGCCCATCGCACATGGCACTGAGTGAGCCTTATAAAAGTTCATCTGGCAGTTCTCCTTGAACTTGAACTTAGCTGCCAAACTGCTTGGAAAACCCACTGGTGCTTTTGTAATAGAGAATTCAATGCAGGTTTTTCTTTGTAATGCCCTGGTTAAGATTTCTACTGCTATGCTGTGAGATAGTTTATATTAGTAGTTTTCTGTAAAAGCAATGCGCCATGCTGGAAAGTATGTTTTAGCTTTGGCTAAGATAAGGACCCATGTTGTCCAACTTAGGAATGTGGGTCAGCTAATCAGGATTGTGGGATGTGAGAGGAAGTTCTGGAGAGCTGTTGGGAAGAGTTTTCTGAAGAACAGTAGTCTGGTTTGAGGTTTTGGCGGGAGCGGTGGAGCGGGGCACGTGGGAAGGTGCCGCAGAATGCCGTTGGAAGGAGAGTTTCCGTTGCAAGTTGTGCAGGTGAATGGCACCAAGGAGGAAGGGCGCATACTCCGGAGAGACAGCCCGTTAGTTCGAGATGGTCTTTGCAGGGAATTCGGAATGTGGCGAGTGCTTTCACGCAGACCGTGGGTCCAGTGTGTGAGTAAAGAGATACACCCCCAAATACTCCAGTATGAGCTCCAATGGTCATGTGCATGTTGGACTGGTTTAACTGTAATGGGCCCTTTATCTTTCTTTTATTTCTGTAACTTTTTGTAAAAGTTTAAAATTTAATAAATATACTTTCTTTATAATTTTATGCTAGTGTACAATTTGTCATTTCTGGGGTACCAATAACGGTGTATGGCCAGTACTATCACAGTATTCGCTCAAATTGAGCTTCCTTTAATCAGAAGACCATGGCGTTCCTGTTTGTTTGAACCCCAAATCTTACCGACCCTAGACGTAAATTGTTTATGAAAGGTGGCCTTCTCACCGCTGAGTCATGTGGCTGTTAGCAGAGTTAGCTAACGAACCAAATCTGTATATGAGCCCCGGGGTGAGGGTTACACTGACAATGTGGTTGATGCAGGACAACACCAATGGCATCATTTTAATCCAATTTCTGCAGAGCAAATCAGGCCATCCCCTGGCCACATGTACAGGTAAGTGAACCAGGTCTGCCTGGTGACCCACTTCTGCCGAAGATGCTACGTATATCCATGCTATCTCCTGTGTAGCTGCAAAACACCAAGTTTGGTGGTCACAAGTTTGGAATCTGGCAGAAGCAGACTCACCTACCAAGGTGAAAGCTAACCACGTATCCAGCAAGGTTGTTCACTGTGAGTGCAACCAAATAAGGAGGCTTGTGATGGTGGTCCATGTCGCTGGTTTGGAAAGTGGTGCCCGCGTATTTGCTCCAGCTATCTCCTTGTGTGAACTTGAGAGTTGAATTCCACTTTTTTCTCACGGCACATTGCTTACTGAAGCACTCTTTCTTGAGGTGCCATACTTTCTGACAGTACTGGCAGACTGTCTTTTGATGCTTGCAATCAGACTATTGGGGATGAGCTTTGCCATAGTGATGGCATCTCAGTGGAGGCTTACATGATCTTTGTGGAGACTATAGGCTGTGAGTTGGAACCCGCTAACAAATATTGATGTTTTTTGAAGGGGTTCTCGCTCCAGCACTGCCTGAATCAGTGGTGATGTGGTGGTGGTGGGGGGGACGGGGGGGACGCTGAATCTGTGAAATCCCTGTAATTGAGCACCTCCTGGGGAGCTGTGGAGCATCTCAGGAGAAATCATGCTTATCAGACCGAAGGGTCTCCTGTGTCCCCCCATCTTGGGCTCCAACAATCAAATCTTGGATAAGTATTGCTTCTTCAAATTTGTTTGGAGAATAGCTTTGTACTGCATTTATGCACCTCTAGGATCAGTCTTGTGATTAAATCATCTACGTTTTAGTCAGGGCTCTGCCATGGTTGAAAGAACCTGAAGCACACTATAAAGACTTTGTCTTGCATCCTCCAAATGTTGTCCAAAGACTCCAACACATTGTTAATTCAGATTCCTTCCATGGGTGCAGAGCATCAGAGCATTTCTGCCCGAGTCATCTCAACTTCATGCAGAGCAGCTTGAGTTTTACTGCTTCTTCCAGCATTGGTGCTGGTGTGAAATTGGCCAGAGTTCAGAGTAGTCCAAAGAGATATTTTTCCATTTGCAGCCATATTCCCAAAGCTGCTGCCAAAAATGAATTGTGTGCTTGGAGCAGAGGGACCATTCCTGCATTGATCCTTGTCGCCAAATGTTAGATATGCACAGAGCAAGAACAACAACCAAGTCATGTGATTAAACGTTTTTAGAATCATGTTAGCAATGGTACACGCTGGGCAACTTACAGCGTTAGAGCAATGAACCAGGCCCACCAGGACAAAATGCATGTGTATTCAAAAGATTGCTCCCAAAAAAGAGAACCCTCCACTAGTAGGAGGCCCAATCCATTCACCATGTTATCAAAAAGCCACATACGTACCTGCCACTTTCACAAAATTAATCTGATACGTTAAAAGAATGAAAATATTTTATGTAACAGCTTTTCTAAAAATGCAGATGGAAGACTGTTACAACTGAACCAACTGCTTAAGTTTCAACCGTGATCTATTTTTGGATTTTTGTAGATTGAATGTAGGAGTTTGACTTAGTCTTGAGACACAGAGTCCCAAACCTAAAATTAAAGTGGGAAATTACCACACCTTGATATAGTTTTTATCGCTTGTTTAAATCTCTTCAGTATTCTGGAATATAGGTTAACTAATTAAAGGAAGAGCATCTGATCCAGAAATGATTATAGAAAGAGTAACAATCTTTCCCATTTATTAAAAGGCAAGTATGCATAAGCTCTTCTTCACAAACAGCACTTCTTGGGCTTGAACAGCTGGGAATTCTTTTTGTAAAGAATTGATTGGTATTAACTGAAGTCTCTGCTTTATGCAAAGTTGTAACTTTCTCAGTAATTTCCCAAAAGACAGTTTCCAATCCACTTCTTAACTTTCTTGTCAAATGCAGTCGGTGCCTGCGAAGTCTCGAGTGAGGCAGATAAAGAAGATCACAGAGAAAAGATCATAGTGACAACAACTGACAGGGCATTCAAAGTGCTTCTTAATTTATACATTGCAATTCTCTATAAAGTGTAAGGAGCTTAACTGAAAATCAGAATAAAGAAATACAAACGTTGGGCGTCCGAAAGAGCAGAAAATGCTGGAAAAACTCGGGAGTTCAGGCTGCACCCGTAGGAAGAGAAATAGAGTTAATATGCCAGAGGGTTATCTGACCTATGGTTGGAGGAGATTGTTATTTCTTCAAGAGTGAGGGCTTATGGTCAGAAGTTAAATTATTCTGCTTCATTTTAGAAGAAATGAATTGTCAAGCACCTCCTTTATTAGGTGCAAATCTTTCAAAATATGACTCTATCCAGAGGAGTATCATTATGGATTTTGTTGTGGATAATGGTGAATTCAATTCAAGTTCAATTGTCATGTTACTATATATGAAAACTCATGAATACAGCCGAGCGTTATATGAGGTCAAGGTGCAAAGACCCATTACAAACAGCTACACACTGTAGGCACACACAAGTTCACAATCACGTAATAAGAGTCCCGAGGCCTGCCTCCCTCCCTGCAGAACGCTGTACCTTGATGCAGTCCTCGCACATACAGGTCAATAAAACCCATATAGAATACCAGTAAAAGTACATCACAGATTATGTATATATATATATATAAACCAGACTTAGAACCCCCCTCCAACCCATTGATATCATCTGTCAACACGCACAACATGCTGGAGGAACTCAGCAGGTCGGGCAGCATCTGTAGAAATGAACAGTCAACATTTCAATCCGAGACCCTTCGATATCATCTGTCTACTGGCCCCCGACATCCACTAGGCGACACCTAGGCTTTGAGGCCCTGTCTTCACATATACAAGCACATTTTGAATATTAGTAAGAACACAACCAGATAAATATATGTGTGTATAGTCCAGCCCCCTAGGTCCATTTTATATCTTCAGTCACCACAACAGTGGGATGTCATGCTTTTGAGAGGCACACACATCTCCTTTACCCTGAAGGAGCCCACACTATTGCACACTTTCACTGTCAGTTGGATAAATCCTACTGAGCAAAGGCAACCTTCAACTTCTAAGACTGTTCATATCAGTTCATTCTCAAACAACATCAACTAAGTAGAGATACTTTGAATACATCGCAAGTACTATGGCAGCCATTGGTCTTCACATTATTTGTGTCAGTTCAGGGGCACAATATATAGCCATCAGGAGATTTCATCAGCTTATTTCATCAGCTTATCATCATTTCATCAACTTATGTTGTATCCTGAACAATCATGCAAACCAAAGACAGCAGTGAGTGCCATGGGAAACAAAACCATTAGATCCAAAGCCCAAGGTCCACGAGGCAGAGCCTGAGGTGCTGCAGCAGCACTAAGCATGTTAGGAGGAAGTAAAGAGCTACCTGGAGATTATTTTAAACTGAGAGCATAATTTCTAGATCCAGGCTCTTCAGCCAAAGAATCAAGTACCTTCCTGCTTAAATCCTCTTTCAAAGAAGTAATTTTGCAATAAAATGAGGTCATGGAAATTGTAGAGTATTTATGATATACGGTATGCCACTACATCCATTACATCCTTGTTCAGCACATTTTTCCACATCAGGTCTGAGGTCCTGAAGGTCTTGACACTTCAAGAGTGGAAAGAAGCATGGTTTTGACATCAGCTCATTCTGTTCAACGT